>NC_091059.1:194786977-195098763 GCF_000393655.2 Nicotiana sylvestris | reverse complement strand
TTTGTATGAAGAAGAGTTAATCTTAATTAAAAATAATACCCGAAAGATAAAGCTACGTGTGTCAAGACCAAATAACTAGTATATTTATCCAAATTGCGATGATTTTACGCAAAAATAACGATATTCAGTGACCCAAAAAGGTGAAGTATGGCATTCAATAGCGATATATAAATAACAGTAAAAGGCATGCATGTAAATAAAACGTATGATTCACCCAAAAAGAGATAAGATCAATGGGTATTCTTTTTGACAATGATAAATGATTGAAAAACCTTTAAATATTTGAGTTGTTCTTGGATCCAGCGGGAATGCTATGCTAGAATCTTGATAAAAATGTTGTTTTTGTATATTTGCAATAAGACCAGATTCTCTCTTTCAAAGTCAATGTGTTCTTTACAACAAAATATCTCATGTCCCCTATCATTGTGTTTCTTTCTATTTATAGGCAACATGTCCCTAAAAACACTATTAATACAAGTGATGAGAATATTCACTAGAATATTTACTTTAATATCTTATCTTGAAACTAGTAGTTTTAACTCTATCAAGGGTGTTCGGCCTCGATCTTTAATAACTCTTCGACCTTAATCCTTGCTGACTCTTCGACCGTAGCCTTCATTGTTCCTTGAACCACTTCGACACATGGCGACCAGTGAATGTCTCGCTAATGCTTTCATGGCTTAGGCATTTTAGAGATAAATTTTGACCTATATAAAAGTGAGGTGTGTGGATTGTGGCCTACAAAGTTTTGTTTGGGAATTAGATTTAAAAATAACCAATTGTAATAATAATCTATTAAAACCTAAAAGCAAAAGGCAATAAAATATAACTAACTTTTAAATCGAAGTATCCCTGCATTGTGCCTCAATGTTGTCACTTTAACTTAACAGTAAGGTATTTATAATTCCTGTCACAAAATTTTTTTGTAACACACACAAAAAAAAAGGGGGGGGGGGGGAGGTTGGGGAACTGGGAATTCAAGTACTTCAAAGCGTCCTCTTCCTCTACGGAAGACCTATAAATACCCTCTTATACTTTCACACATTTTCCATTCCAACAAATCAAAAACATTTCTTTTCTCATCTCTCTCTCTTTCAAAGCATCAAATCTATCACAAATTCTACCTTTCTGATTCGAACCAAATTAAATCCTTAAACAAAAAATGGATCAAAATTTGCCAATTGTAGCAAAGAAATTCTGGAACATAGTGCGAGTAGCTTTCTTCATGCTGAAAAAAAGCATATCAAAGAGAAAATTTATGCTGGATTTCAACTTATTTATGAAGCGTGGCAAAATTGCTAGCAAAGCCGCAATCCATAATCTCATGTTCCACCACATGACCCATCAATGGTCTAATTCCTCATCTTCTCCCACTTCGCACGTGGGAGATCTCTCACACGCTCCACCCGATGAGTATGAATTCAGCTGCAGTGACAGCCCAGCGTACACTAAAACCTTCCACCTTCCATTCAACCTCAACAAGCGCAGCAAGCACCGCGCGCCCCATTTTCACGCGCCGGCCACCCCCGACGACGACGCTTTTGTGATAAATGCGGCTGTTATGAAGGCAATGGAGATGCTTCAGAATGATAATTCTTCGCCGGCTAATAATTTGCCTGGTTTTGGGAGGACTCCGACGGTGAGGCAGTTGAGGATTACTGACTCACCTTTTCCATTAAGAGATGTTGAAGAAGATAGCCATGTTGATGAGGCTGCTGAAAATTTCATATCAAAATTCTACAGGGATTTGAGGCGGCAAGCTTCTCCTGGTCCATAAATATATACTATACTATTTATGCGTTTCGATTTTCAGCGTAGTGATTTGGAAATATGGACAACTTATTTGGGATTAATGTATATGCATTGCATATTGCATGTAAAAATTTCAGCTTTCCGTTCTGTTCGTGGGTGTTTTTTCCCATTTCCTTTAGGGGTTTAATGGAAATGTCAAAAAAGAAAAATGTAGTCCTACGGAGTAGTATATTATAGTATATAATTGTGATGAAATATTTCCATTTATTCTTTTTTATTTGTAATTCTATGAAATGTTCAGAGGCTTAAGTCCTGAAAGTTTGTTTCCAATAATTATCTCTTTCGCTCTTTCTTTATTCAATTCAGGATTCCGTGCTGCTTTTCTTCTTGGGAGCTAGAGAAGGAAAAAGTAAAAGTTGGGAGTATACTAACAGTTATACACTTACAGTAAAGTGAAATTATACACTTATAGTAAAGTGAAAACAGTGTTGGCCAAGTTAAAAATTATTCTTTCCTTCGACCCTAAGTGAAAGTGAATATGCATATATATACATTGTCACATATTGATATATACTCCATAGTTCAACTGTTCAAGCGAACTTAATAAATTACGAAAAGATTCCATAGTTGATATTGATAGGCAAATTCAGAATTTGAAGTCTATGGGTTCTGATTCTATCACCAAACTCATAAATTTGCAATTAAATATTTATAATATTTAATAAATTTTTTAATATAAAATAAGGTCTAAGCAAAAATTATTGGGTTTGTCCGAACCGGTAAATAACAAACTCTATGCTAGAGTGCAATCAATATTTGAATTAGTCACCTCCCTATTTTTTCACTTTATTTTGCTTATGTAGTGTTCTGTAAATAAGGTGGGTCTCTCTACCAAGAGTAAACCTTCTTTGGCAGACACATCCAAAAAAATTTGATTTCAATAGTGGCACTTGTTTTCCCTTTTTTTTTTTTTTTTGAATTCTTAGAGGAAGAAGACATTGAGAAAATAATCTCTTATGATCAGTTACAATTTGAATAGAATAAAATAATTCTATAATTTATTTTTTGTATTTATTCTACTGATCACTTGCAGTATATTTTATTATCGATCTCCATATAACTAAAAGAATATTATAATGAGTCATAAAACCGATCCTCCGGTGCTTACTCAGGTAATTAAAGCTATCAATACATTTGGGTTAAATACCAACGACTGTCTAATCAGGATTTATAAAGTAAAACACTTCAATCTTACCGATTCATATGACATAGATAAAGTAAATTGCTAGTATTAATTAATTGGATTATGATCTCTCATGGATATGATCTTTTGCAGGCAAGATATATTGTTTGTAAAAGTTCTAACTTTTTGGCACTAATTAAAAGCTACGCATTGTGAAAGTAAGAAAAGCAATAAATATTATTGAGAGACACTTGTCAACTGTTGAACTTGCTTCTTAAACTTTTTAACATGCTTACCGTGTCATTTCATTATATTTCCCTTGATTTAATTAGTATAACCGACTTATATATGATCTTCACAATCACAGCCACTCCTTAATTAGGTAATTAAGTTGCTTTAATCACCGGACTAATTTCCAGTCCAGCTTTAATTTGAGCTTTTGCATCTATACTCGATTTTGGGGTTACAATTGAATCTATACCCACTTTACAAAAAAAGTTTGCAAGTGTCCCACTTTACAATCAACTTCAGACTTATGGGTCTGAAGTTATAAAAAAATGCCTGAAATTTTCACTTCAAATGTACTTAAGGCCAAATAGGTGTGAAGTGCAACCAATTGTTTCATCACTTAAGGCTAATAAGTCTGAAGTGAAAAATTGCACTTTAGATGCACTTAAGTCTAATAAGTTTGAAGTGAAAAATTGCACTTTAGATGCACTTAAGACCAAAAAGTTTGAAGTGCAACAAATGTTTTCATTCACTTAAGGCCAATAAGTCTGAAGTGAAAATTTGCACTTCAGACGCACTTAAGGCCAAATTGGTCTGAAGTGTAACCAATAGTTTCATGCACTTAAGGCCAATAAGTCTGAAGTAAAAAATTGCACTTTAGATGCACTCAAGGCCAAAAGGTCTTAAGTGCAACAAACGTTTTGCTACACTTAAGGCCAATAAGTTTGAAGTGAAAAATTGCATTTCAGATGCACTTAAGGTCAAAATTCTGAAGTGCAACAAACGTTTTAATTCACTTAAGACCAATAAGTCTGAAGTTAAAATTGCCCAAAACAAAAATTTATTCTTCGAATTATAATAATCCAATATACGATTTAATAACTAAATCTACTCCAAATGAGCTCAAATTTGAAACATAGTGTCACGTCCTTAGTTGTTAACTAAGTACACGTGCGTCACTTGACAACTCGCTCACTATTTTGCACAACTTGCTCACGTTCTTGCTATGTCAAGTCAGCCTTACTACACTCAAGATCGCTAAGAGAATGGAAGAAAGAACACAAGAGAATTGTTAAAGGAAGCTTTGTATTAGAGAGAACTTGAATTGTTTGCTTGGTTGATGAATTACAAATGAATGCCCCCTATTTATACTAACCACCTAGGGGCTAGTATGTAAATAATAATTATCTCTACAAGTCCTTTCGTATTTACAAAAAAGTCCTTTCTCTAGAATATTTTACATAGCTAGAATCTTCTAAGGACTTTAATTTCCTACCAATTCTATAGGGTTCTAGGGTCTTCCTAAAGAAACCTTTATATTTCTCTAGAACCTTCCTACAAGTGTATAAATATCTAGAACATTTTCAAGAAAATTCTCTATAGTTCTAGAATATTCCACCAAGATCTAGTCCCTAACTTATGTAACCATTCCATATGGCAAAAATATATACCAAGTGGCACCTGTCACACCTCCTTTTTCCGACCCCGCGAAGGGCGTAGGAGTTTTTTCCAATTAAAGGACAATCGAAACAGGATTTATTTATTTATTTCAGAGTCGCCACTTGGGAGATTTAGGGTGTCCCAAGTCACCAATTTTAATCCCGAATCGAGGAAAAGAATGACTCCATATTACAGTCCGCGAACCAGAAATCCGGATAAGGAATTCTGTTAACCCGGGAGAAGGTGTTAGGCATTCCCGAGTTCCGTGGTTCTAGCACGGTCGCTCAATTGTCATATTTGGCTTATTTATCTGATTTTAATACAATTATGAACCGATGTGCCAATTTTAATTCTTTACCACTTTATTATTATTATTTTTTTTAAAAAATAAAATAAAATTGTGAACATTGTTTAAAACATGTCTTTGGATTACGTCACATGAAATGCACCCGCAATCCGGAACACATTTTTATTCAATGTTTTAGGATTTAGATTTGGGTCGCATGAAATGCGCATCCGAGTTTAAGAAGGTAAAATTAATTAAATCGCGCCTAAAGAGTCTAGCGTATCATTATTTTGGGTAGGGCCGTGAAATTTGCTAAAACGGCTCCTCCCTAATTCTAAGCGATTAAATGTACATTTATTGAGGGCCCCGCAATCTATACATTTCATTAAGCGAGGCTCATCTCATTTATTTGGACAAATCTTAAAACGACTACATTTTTCTATAAAAATGAGTCTCTAAAATAAAGAAAGAAAATCCTAATTTATTACTAGCTTTTTATTATTTTAAGAAGACATGACATGCTAATTGCTTGATTAATACAAATATTGATGAAAAAGGAATTTCACTCTTAATTTCGAAATTATAAATAAAATAAAAATTCAACAACTAATATTCAAAATAAACAAATATAGCTAGATTAAAACTCAGCATTGTTATTTTTTTTAAAAAAAATTATTGAGATTAATTATTCACAATCATTTGAAACTAGATTTAACCATAATTACTAAAGCTTATTAGAAAGTTTATTAGACTTAAACGTTCTCTTAATCTTGCTTAAGCTCAAGTCATGCCTTAATGCCTAATTTACGATGTTTAATTTAAATTCGTGTCTTAGCTAAATTTAGCTACTTGTTCATGATCAACCTATAATCTTGAAGCCTTCATAACTAGTGAATTAACCTATTTTGCCGAACTGATTTATTACAGACTAACTTATGATATTATTTTCTTATTCCAGTTATTATTTAGTAATTCATGAAATAGCTTAAATACAATCAACAAAAGGAACAAAGAAATAAAAACGAAATTAAAACTTCAAATTTGCCAATTTTAACTCTTTACCACTTTATTATTATTATTATTATTTTTTTTAAAAAAAATTGTGAACATTGTTTAAAACATGTCTTTGGATTACGTCACATGAAATGCACCCGCAATCCGGAACACATTTTTATTCAAATGTCGGAGAAGCTCGAGTTCAAATCGAAACGGAACGGTAGCAGCAGCAGTGTCGGAGAAGATGCAACGACAGCCATGGGAGCTCGAGTTCGAGCTCGATGAAGCTCGTCCATGGCTGGACGCGGCGGGCAACAGTTGTGGTGGTTTGTTTGGACGACACAACAACAACATGAAGGATGAAAAACGCAGCAGCAGCAGTGTTGGAGAAGAAGAAAACGCAACAGCAGGAGGAGAAGCAACTACGGGCAACAATGGTGGCGTAGAAGTTGCTCGACGAACTTGAAAAACGCAGCCATGGCAGCGAGGGGATGTCGTGGGGGTGAGAGTGGTTGTGTTGTGTGTGTGTTGACGTGAGGGGGGCAGGGGTGTGAGGGGGGAAGGTTTGACCTGATTCCTGTTTAGCCCAGGATATGTAGGAAACCTTTGAAGCAAAGGTTCGGTCAAATCTTTTTCAAAAAAATGCTTCAACGGAGTACTCGGATGGGCAAAAATCGCTCGCTTTATCTTTGCACGAAAACCCTTCGTGTCTCCGGGCAAAGAGGGGCAGCTGTAAGCACGTGATTTTTGCCCTATATGAGAATTACTCCCAAAAAATTCAAAAATAAAATGATTTTTCTTTGGTGTGCAATTTTGTGATATTTTGTGATATTTTGAATAATTATTTGTATTTGTCTGTGCGTGTTTATTTGCTAAATTAATAAAAAATACAAAAATATGTCGCATTTTACATGTAGGATTTAATTCTACAATTGTTAGTAATTAAATTTGTTTTACAAAAATTAAAAATTACAAAAATAGGCATCGTTTGCATTTTTAGCATTTAATGTCCAAATATACAATTTTATGCTTAATTATTACTTAATTGTGCGTTAATTGTTATTGGGAGTTAATTTGCGCTTTTATAACTTAATTTAATTCTTAATAATAGTTTAAGTATTTTTATAATTTAGTTTTAGAGAAATAAAAGAAGAAAAGAGAGCGAAAATATAAAGAAAGTCGGAATTGGGCCTCTTCTTCGATTTCAAGCCATAGGCCCAAAAAATGGCCCAATCTTCCCTACGACCCAGTCCATTTCGAACTGGGTCGACCCTGTCCATTAACCCAAATACCCAACACCCTTCTTCATTTTTCAAAACACAAAACAAAAACAAAACCAAAAAGAAAAGAAGAAGAAGAAAACCCTAAGAAATCCATCCGCCCCCTCCTATCTTCTTCTTCTTCCTCAAGCTTCCCCAAGCTCCTCCCATGGCAGACCTTCCCCCCTCACACCCCTGCCCCCCTCACGTCAACACACACACAACACAACCACTCTCACCCCCACGACATCCCCTCGCTGCCATGGCTGCGTTTTTCAAGTTCGTCGAGCAACTTCTACGCCACCATTGTTGCCCGTAGTTGCTTCTCCTCCTGCTGTTGCGTTTTCTTCTTCTCCAACACTGCTGCTGCTGCGTTTTTCATCCTTCATGTTGCTGCTGTGTCGTCCAAACAAACCACCACAACTGCTGCCCGCCGCGTCCAGCCATGGACGAGCTTCATCGAGCTCGAACTCGAGCTCCCATGGCTGCCGTTGCATCTTCTCTGACACTGCTGCTGCTACTGTTCCGTGCTGCTGCTCCAGCAGTGTTGCTGCTGCTGCCTTCTGCTTGTGGCGGGCTGCCATTGTTCGTTTTAAACGATGCCAAACGACCACCTTCTTTGGTCGTCCGTTCGTAGTCGTCTTCGACGTCAAGTTATCTTGGTGCGAGATTCGTTCTCGGACAGATTTGTTTACAATCAAAGTTCGTCGTTGATTCATCTCCGGTTAGTTTTTTTGAGTTTTATTTTTGTCCATATTTTTGTTTGATATTTTCCGGATCCAAAATCGTTAAAGAATTCAATTCTTGTTTTGTTCGTTGTTCATCGTTGAAATAATTTTCTAGTGTGTTCATGTTGTTTGTTAAATTAATTTTCAGATTTCAAAATAGAAGTTTAATTAGTTGTTTTCATGTTTATTTCATGTTTGTATTATTGTTTAAGTAAGTATTTGTTAGTTTGATGTTTGTTAGATTCAAATTGAAATTTAATTAACTATTTCTTCAATTTGTTTCATGTGTTTATGTATTGTTAGAAATTGTTAATATTGTTAAGTTCAAGTTTAAGTTCATAATTGTTTCTTCGTCGATCTTGTTATTTGTTTAAAGAATTTAGTTGTGTTAAAGGAATATATTGATTTAATCGTTTAATCCGTCATGTTTGTTGTGTTAAAATAGATTCATTCATGTTCATGTTTGGATGATCTTGAATCCGAATTTTGTATAGTTTGATTTCTTGTTTACCATTTATGATTATTTCTTGAATTGTTCTCATAATCTTGTTTAAAGTTTAATATAAGAATTGTTTGTTGTAATGTTGTTAGAGTTGATTTTAAGTTCAATATTATTGAATTTAGGAATCTAAATATACTTGTTTGATTGTTGTTGTTGTTTAAATCCGAAAAATAGGTTTGTTGTTGCTAAAAATATTGTTCAATCAAATTTTAGTTGTTCTTGTTTGTTCAATTTGTGTTCATGTGATTTGTTGTTGAAATGTTGTTAAAATCATGTTCATGTGATATTGTTGTTATGATGTTCATCCGTATTCATATTGTTGTTTGAACATTGTTAGAAATTGATCATATTGTCTATATTTTGGTTAAGTTTGATTAATTGATGTGTTATAGCTGATGGGTAGTTTGGTAAATTTGTAATACGTTCAGGGGTAGTTTGGTAATTTCAGTAAGGTCGGAAGGGGTAGTTTAGGAATTGTACATTTTGTAATTGTTTATTTGAAGCATGGGGGACAAAATGAAATGGGGTGGGTTGTGATATGATTATTTAATATAAAGGGGGGACAAGATTTAATTTAAAGGGGAATCTTGCATTATTTTAAATGAAGCATGGGGGACAAAATGAAATGGGGTGGTGTGATATGTTTATTTAATATAATGGGGATGAGTGGGAAGATAATGGGTTTGGTAGAGAAAATGAGTTGATTTTAATTGATTAAAAGATTTATGGGATGGGTTATAAGAAGTCTTGAAATCAGAATAAAGAGGGGACAAGAAAAAATACACAGACAGGAAAAAAAAACGGGAGAGAGAAACAAATCTGAAAAATAAGAGAGAGAAAAGGGCTGAACATTTAAGAGATAGAAAATTCCGAAAAATATTTAAGCTTTCAAATATAAAAAAAAACTAAAAAAAAATATTTTGTTTTCTTTTGTTTGAAATCAGAATTAATTGTTGTTTCATAAAAGCTGGAAGCTTTTGTTTTTTTTGGATTACTACTCCACCGGTCTGTTACTGGGTTGTTACTGTTGCTGGGCTATTGTTGCTGTGTTGTACTGATTTTACTGCTGCTGCTGATTCTCATATTCATTTTCTTTTGCTTCCAATATCAGGTACACAACTGAAAAGTTGTTTATTGTAATCCGAAATATGAAGCGTGAATACATATGAAGAATGAAAATTTGAAGTTTTAATTTCGTTTTTATTTCTTTGTTCCTTTTGTTGATTGTATTTAAGCTATCTCATGAATTACTAAATAATAACTGGAATAAGAAAATAATATCATAAGTTAGTCTGTAATAAATCAGTTCGGCAAAATAGGTTAATTCACTAGTTATGAAGGCTTCAAGATTATAGGTTGATCATGAACAAGTAGCTAAATTTAGCTAAGACACGAATTTAAATTAAACATCGTAAATTAGGCATTAAGGCATGACTTGAGCTTAAGCAAGATTAAGAGAACGTTTAAGTCTAATAAACTTTCTAATAAGCTTTAGTAATTATGGTTAAATCTAGTTTCAAATGATTGTGAATAATTAATCTCAATAATTTTTTTTTAAAAAAATAACAATGCTGAGTTTTAATCTAGCTATATTTGTTTATTTTGAATATTAGTTGTTGAATTTTTATTTTATTTATAATTTCGAAATTAAGAGTGAAATTCCTTTTTCATCAATATTTGTATTAATCAAGCAATTAGCATGTCATGTCTTCTTAAAATAATAAAAAGCTAGTAATAAATTAGGATTTTCTTTCTTTATTTTAGAGACTCATTTTTATAGAAAAATGTAGTCGTTTTAAGATTTGTCCAAATAAATGAGATGAGCCTCGCTTAATGAAATGTATAGATTGCGGGGCCCTCAATAAATGTACATTTAATCGCTTAGAATTAGGGAGGAGCCGTTTTAGCAAATTTCACGGCCCTACCCAAAATAATGATACGCTAGACTCTTTAGGCGCGATTTAATTAATTTTACCTTCTTAAACTCGGATGCGCATTTCATGCGACCCAAATCTAAATCCTAAAACATTGAATAAAAATGTGTTCCGGATTGCGGGTGCATTTCATGTGACGTAATCCAAAGACATGTTTTAAACAATGTTCACAATTTTTTTTAAAAAATAATAATAATAATAAAGTGGTAAAGAGTTAAAATTGGCACATCGGTTCATAATTGTATTAAAATCAGATAAATAAGCCAAATATGACAATTGAGCGATCGTGCTAGAACCACGGAACTCGGGAATGCCTAACACCTTCTCCCGGGTTAACAGAATTCCTTATCCGGATTTCTGGTTTGCAGACTGTAATATGGAGTCATTCTTTTCCTCGATTCGGGATTAAAATTGGTGACTTGGGACACCTTTAAACATCGTTGGGCGACACTCTCATTATCATGAATGACCCTCACGCCAATTTGGAGAATCTTGATTTTAACGGTTTTCTTTGGGTTTAACTTGCCCCAATTCCACATGACTCGGGCTTCAAATAATCCCAAACCGTTCTTATTTCCTTTAAATGGTCTGATCGCCTTTCCAGGGTTTTACGATTAACTTTTAAGGTTTGGCCCAAACTGTGTGCGCATGTCATGTCACTAGAATCGGCACTGAACAAAAATGATAAAAGGCCTAAATAAAGAGATGACTGGAAATAAAGAAAGACCGGATTTTGTATTAGACTACCGGTGAAATGGTTTAAATAACAAAACAAACAAAACAATCCAGAACAAAATCCTAAAACAAACTGGACAAGACAATATCCGACTTATAACCCTAATAATCCGAACAACATAAATGTCAACAAAATAAGCCACCACAAGCTTCTCTCTTGTTAACCAAGGAACAGAGCGTCCTTCCACTTTATCAAGACTGGCATCTTAGCCACTGAGCTTTGCATCGATACTGCCAAGACCATTACCAGCTTCAATATCATCAACATTCGTCGGCAAGTTCTCGAGGGGGCTCGAGTGCACCATGTCACTGTTATTAATCACAACCCGCCCTTCTTGGATCATTTTCTCTACTTCCCTTCTCCAACTATGACAGCTCTCAATGTTGTGCCCTATGACATTGGAGTGGTAGGCGCATCGCGCTGCCGGATCAAAGCTCCTTGCAAGTGGATTTGGAGTACATGCGGGGAGTGGCTCAATCGAGCCAGCATGCTTTAGCCTTTCAAACAGACTTGCATAAGATACTCCGATAGGGGTGAGAGCCTTTCCTCGTTTCAGCAACCTTTCGTTCCTAAATGCTTGATTGGGCCGGAAACCTGATCCAGGGGGCTTCCGGTAGGCTTGTGAGGGTGGATAGGCCTTCTGTGGAGCTGGGTATTTGGAAAGTGAAGCCCGTCTTTGGGAATCTCGTGGAGAGAAGTAGCATTGGGGAGGGGAGTAGCGTGGACGAGTGATGGAGCTACTCGGGTAGCTAGGAAAGCTGTCATAAGTGGGTTGGGATGGAGAGTATGGGGGATGGGTAATGCCAGAGTTTGAAAAGCTTGGCGGTGGTGGGGGTGGTGCTTTCCCAGTTATCCATGCCTGATACATGTCTGCCACATGTTGTCTCAGCATTTTCACTTCTTCTACCAACCCGTTGTTCTGTTCGACCAATTGTTGTCGGTCATCAGTACCGACCCACCCTGTTCTGAGGTTCTGTGTCATTTGCTTTGCAGGGAGGAGTTACCACAACCAACCACTTTTCTATATATGAACACAGCAAAGGGAAGCCATCACGTTAGTGTCAGGGCATTTGACAGATAATCATATATTAGAGATGCAATGCACCTAAGCAGTTAAACCGTTCTATCAGAGATGCGATGCACTTGCGCTTTCCTTTATTTTTCTTTCTTCCCTTTTTTTCTTTTTCAGTGGTGGTCGAATCTTATGGAGATTGCCTACGTATCATGACCCCGCATGAATCAGACCTTGCGTAATTCGGACCAAATGAAAGGTAACAACAATGAGACACATTTTTTTTATCAATTTTCATAATAAAATAAACTGGGTTTCAAAGGTTGAAAGATGACCAACAAACTCAAAAATCAAACAACCCATATATTCTAGCCAAAAGATTTATAACCTCAAAACAAAAAGGCCAGCTTCCTTTCCCCGTTTGATAAATGCAACCAAACGGCTATTTTTCCAAATGTGCCCCCTTCCAAATCTCACATGAATTTGAGGCCGGGGAGGATTATTTTATGACACTTTACACACTTGTCCATTCTTTTACGAAAATAACCTTTCGACAACTGACAAATACTCTAAGGTTATTTCGGCAAGAACGGTTCAAGACGCGGCCGAAGTTGGCTCGGCTTATTTTGACTAAAAAAATCCAAACGGTATTCACCTGACCGCTAACTCTTTTTTTTCTTTTCAAATTATACTAAAAACCTGATGTTGCAAACACGGCCCTTCAGCGCCTCGGGGACGAAGATTTATAGGGCTGTGTGGGTCAACTAGACCAAAATCCTAAACAGGACCCAAAAAGGTGGCTGTTTATGCAAAGTCAGCCTTCCGGCGTCCCTCTCGGGAACATTCGGCTATTTTTGACAAAACAGCATCACCCGACTTATTTATGACTCTTTTTATCATTTTTCGAATTAGAAAAGTCAATATTGCAAACACGGCCTTTCAACGCCTCGGGGACGAAGATTTTTAAGGCTGTGTGGGTCAACTGGTCAAAATCTTAAAAATGACCCAAAGGTGGCTGTTTATGCAAAGTCAGCCTCCCGGCGTCCCTTTCGGGAACATTCGGCTATGTCTTCATAAAACAGCGTCACCCGACTTCTCTATGACAAAATTAAAATTTTGACATGTTTTTTTTTTTTGGCTATTTTAGCAAAAGGGAAGGTTGGACAACACCCGACTTATTCATGACAAGATTAAAATTTTTGATTTTTGGCTATTTTAGCAAAAGGTGGGGTTGGACCCGATGAGGGTTGCCTACGTATCTCACATCCGGTGAGAATCAAACCCGCGTAGTTCGAGCCTCGTGAATAAGTAAATGAACTAATATTTTTTTTATTGGAACTGTGAAAGAACTGCTCAAAGGAAGTATATATTTTTTTTGATTGATTTCTTTTTGAAAGAAAAACTTGTAAAAATTCCTTTTCTTTTGATTTGAACTTTGAGAATTTCAAAAGTAAAAGGAAGTTTTTTTTTCGAATTTCCATTTGTTTTTTTTTATTCTAAAGAAAAAAAAATATTTTTGGAATTTTACTTTTGATAAAAGAAATGCTTCTAAAAAATATTTTTTGAATTTTGAATTTTCTTTTCAATTTTGAAAGAAGAATCAAAATATTTTCGGAATTTTTTTCTTAAAAGAATTTTTTTTTATTTTTTGTTTTATCAACAATGGAAAATAAAGATATTTATATTATTTTTTGCAAGACATATCTTTTGGAATTTTATTTCGAATTTTCTTAGCAAGACAAATATTCTTTGCAACAAATAAAGATATATATATCTTTTGGAAATAAAAAAAACTTTTCGGATTTATATATATATATATATTTGCGACAAATAATGAAAGACTTTTTTTTTTTTTGCATTTTCATAAGCAAATAAATAATAAAAAAACTATTTTAAAAATAAGACTCTTTTTTATTTTCATTTTCATGGCAAGACAAACTATATATTTTTTTTTTTTGAAAAACAAAAACATAACAACGACCTTTTTTTTCTTAGCTTTTAATAAAACAAACTAAAAAGACATTTTTTTTCATTTTCTTAAAATTTCGGCAGAGTTTTGACAGTATTTGGGCATTTGTTTTCTTTTCAAAAATAAACAATCAATTCCCTAACCGCTATTTCGTTTTTTTTCAATTTCAAAATATTATTCCTGATATTCACAAGTCAGTCAGCACACAAGTCCGAATCAAATAAATGCGCAAGTAGTAGCAAGTAAGATGCATCAGGATGGTCATTTTCATTTTTGGTACACCTGTCCTAGACAGACCCAACCCCTGTGTTGGGCCTCCAAAGTCAAATGCACGTGATGCAAACAAACGTTCCTACTAGGGATCCGGCATGTGGCTTTGTTATACTAGGTTCAGAACCTGGGTGTTTGTTCTAGACCTGGCTTACCCGAGCGGACAGCTCGAGCCGAGGAGGAGGCGGCAGTCCGGGAATACAGAAGCTTCACCGGCTTTGCGACTTATCCAAACCTCGTTCTAAATTGGGACTTGACACTATACAGAAAAGAAGTCGTACGAAGTACACCCTTCTTCATGATTCAGAAGACTCAGAGAGAAGATGGGTTTCGGCACAATTTATATACAGTTCACATAATATCAAAGCGGTAAAAGCATCATTTAGCACATTAGGCTCAAACACATGTAAAAATCAGATAAAGCCAAATATAACAATTTATCTAAGCTCGAATTTCTAACCCTGAACCAGTGGTTCTGGGTTACAAGCTTTATCCCCAGCAGAGTCGCCAGAGCTGTCACACCTCCTTTTTCCGACCCCGCGAAGGGCGTAGGAGTTTTTTCCAATTAAAGGACAATCGAAACGGGATTTATTTATTTATTTCAGAGTCGCCACTTGGGAGATTTAGGGTGTCCCAAGTCACCAATTTTAATCCCGAATCGAGGAAAAGAATGACTCCATATTACAGTCTGCGTACCAGAAATCCGGATAAGGAATTCTGTTAACCCGGGAGAAGGTGTTAGGCATTCCCGAGTTCCGTGGTTCTAGCACGGTCGCTCAATTGTCATATTTGGCTTATTTATCTGATTTTAATACAATTATGAACCGATGTGCCAATTTTAACTCTTTACCACTTTATTATTATTATTATTTTTTTTAAATATAAAATAAAATTGTGAACATTGTTTAAAACATGTCTTTGGATTACGTCACATGAAATGCACCCGCAATCCGGAACACATTTTTATTCAATGTTTTAGGATTTAGATTTGGGTCGCATGAAATGCGCATCCGAGTTTAAGAAGGTAAAATTAATTAAATCGCGCCTAAAGAGTCTAGCGTATCATTATTTTGGGTAGGGCCGTGAAATTTGCTAAAACGGCTCCTCCCTAATTCTAAGCGATTAAATGTACATTTATTGAGGGCCCCGCAATCTATACATTTCATTAAGCGAGGCTCATCTCATTTATTTGGACAAATCTTAAAACGACTACATTTTTCTATAAAAATGAGTCTCTAAAATAAAGAAAGAAAATCCTAATTTATTACTAGCTTTTTATTATTTTAAGAAGACATGACATGCTAATTGCTTGATTAATACAAATATTGATGAAAAAGGAATTTCACTCTTAATTTCGAAATTATAAATAAAATAAAAATTCAACAACTAATATTCAAAATAAACAAATATAGCTAGATTAAAACTCAGCATTGTTATTTTTTTTAAAAAAAAATTATTGAGATTAATTATTCACAATCATTTGAAACTAGATTTAACCATAATTACTAAAGCTTATTAGAAAGTTTATTAGACTTAAACGTTCTCTTAATCTTGCTTAAGCTCAAGTCATGCCTTAATGCCTAATTTACGATGTTTAATTTAAATTCGTGTCTTAGCTAAATTTAGCTACTTGTTCATGATCAACCTATAATCTTGAAGCCTTCATAACTAGTGAATTAACCTATTTTGCCGAACTGATTTATTACAGACTAACTTATGATATTATTTTCTTATTCCAGTTATTATTTAGTAATTCATGAAATAGCTTAAATACAATCAACAAAAGGAACAAAGAAATAAAAACGAAATTAAAACTTCAAATTTTCATTCTTCATATGTATTCACGCTTCATATTTCGGATTACAATAAACAACTTTTCAGTTGTGTACCTGATATTGGAAGCAAAAGAAAATGAATATGAGAATCAGCAGCAGCAGTAAAATCAGTACAACACAGCAACAATAGCCCAGCAACAGTAACAACCCAGTAACAGACCGGTGGAGTAGTAATCCAAAAAAAAACAAAAGCTTCCAGCTTTTATGAAACAACAATTAATTCTGATTTCAAACAACAAAAGAAAACAGAATATTTTTTTTAGTTTTTTTTTATATTTGAAAGCTTAAATATTTTTCGGAATTTTCTATCTCTTAAATGTTCATCCCTTTTCTCTCTCTTATTTTTCAGATTTGTTTCTCTCTCCCGTTTTTTTTCCTGTCTGTGTATTTTTTCTTGTCCCCTCTTTATTCTGATTTCAAGACTTCTTATAACACATCCCATAAATCTTTTAATCAATTAAAATCAACCCATTTTCTCTACCAAACCCATTATCTTCCCACTCATCCCCATTATATTAAATAAACATATCACACCACCCCATTTCATTTTGTCCCCCATGCTTCATTTAAAATAATGCAAGATTCCCCTTTAAATTAAATCTTGTCCCCCCTTTATATTAAATAATCATATCACAACCCACCCCATTTCATTTTGTCCCCCATGCTTCAAATAAACAATTACAAAATGTACAATTCCTAAACTACCCCTTCCGACCTTACTGAAATTACCAAACTACCCCTGAACGTATTACAAATTTACCAAACTACCCATCAGCTATAACACATCAATTAATCAAACTTAACCAAAATATAGACAATATGATCAATTTCTAACAATGTTCAAACAACAATATGAATACGGATGAACATCATAACAACAATATCACATGAACATGATTTTAACAACATTTCAACAACAAATCACATGAACACAAATTGAACAAACAAGAACAACTAAAATTTGATTGAACAATATTTTTAGCAACAACAAACCTATTTTTCGGATTTAAACAACAACAACAATCAAACAAGTATATTTAGATTCCTAAATTCAATAATATTGAACTTAAAATCAACTCTAACAACATTACAACAAACAATTCTTATATTAAACTTTAAACAAGATTATGAGAACAATTCAAGAAATAATCATAAATGGTAAACAAGAAATCAAACTATACAAAATTCGGATTCAAGATCATCCAAACATGAACATGAATGAATCTATTTTAACACAACAAACATGACGGATTAAACGATTAAATCAATATATTCCTTTAACACAACTAAATTCTTTAAACAAATAACAAGATCGACGAAGAAACAATTATGAACTTAAACTTGAACTTAACAATATTAACAATTTCTAACAATACATAAACACATGAAACAAATTGAAGAAATAGTTAATTAAATTTCAATTTGAATCTAACAAACATCAAACTAACAAATACTTACTTAAACAATAATACAAACATGAAATAAACATGAAAACAACTAATTAAACTTCTATTTTTAAACCTGAAAATTAATTTAACAAACAACATGAACACACGAGAAAATTATTTCAACGATGAACAATGAACAAAACAAGAATTGAATTCTCTAACGATTTTGGATCCGGAAAATATCAAACAAAAATATGGACAAAAATAAAACTCAAAAAAACTAACCGGATATGAATCAACGACGAACTTTGATTGTAAACAAATCTATCCGAGAACGAATCTCGCACCAAGATAACTTGACGTCGAAGACGACTACGAACGGACGACCAAAGAAGGTGGTCGTTTGGCATCGTTTAAAACGAACAATGGCAGCCCGCCACAAGCAGAAGGCAGCAGCAGCAACACTGCTGGAGCAGCAGCACGGAACAGTAGCAGCAGCAGTGTCGGAGAAGATGCAACGGCAGCCATGGGAGCTCGAGTTCGAGCTCGATGAAGCTCGTCCATGGCTGGACGCGGCGGGCAGCAGTTGTGGTGGTTTGTTTGGACGACACAGCAGCAACATGAAGGATGAAAAACGCAGCAGCAGCAGTGTTGGAGAAGAAGAAAACGCAACAGCAGGAGGAGAAGCAACTACGGGCAACAATGGTGGCGTAGAAGTTGCTCGACGAACTTGAACATGGCAGCGAGGGGATGTCGTGGGGGTGAGAGTGGTTGTGTTGTGTGTGTGTTGACGTGAGGGGGGCAGGGGTGTGAGGGGGGAAGGTCTGCCATGGGAGGAGCTTGGGGAAGCTTGAGGAAGAAGAAGAAGATAGGAGGGGGCAGATGGATTTCTTAAGGTTTTCTTCTTCTTCTTTTCTTTTTGGTTTTGTTTTTGTTTTGTGTTTTGAAAAATGAAGAAGGGTGTTGGGTATTTGGGTTAATGGACAGGGTCGACCCAGTTCGAAATGGACTGGGTCGTAGGGAAGATTGGGCCATTTTTTGGGCCTATGGCTTGAAATCGAAGAAGAGGCCCAATTCCGACTTTCTTTATATTTTCGCTCTCTTTTCTTCTTTTATTTCTCTAAAACTAAATTATAAAAATACTTAAACTATTATTAAGAATTAAATTAAGTTATAAAAGCGCAAATTAACTCCCAATAACAATTAACGCACAATTAAGTAATAATTAAGCATAAAATTGTATATTTGGACATTAAATGCTAAAAATGCAAACGATGCCTATTTTTGTAATTTTTAATTTTTGTAAAACAAATTTAATTACTAACAATTGTAGAATTAAATCCTACATGCAAAATGCGACATATTTTTGTATTTTTTATTAATTTAGCAAATAAACACGCACAGACAAATACAAATAATTATTCAAAATATCACAAAATATCACAAAATTGCACACCAAAGAAAACTCATTTTATTTTTGAATTTTTTGGGAGTAATTCTCATATAGGGCAAAAATCACGTGCTTACAGCACCTACGTGGTATGATGATGTGGCGGGTCATGACCCTCTCCCCCACACAATTTTGTGCCGCCCTCGGCACAAAGCATCGCCACGTATGCGCGCACCTCGCCTTGGCATCGCTGGAGATCTTTGTCCATTAGCCATGATACCCTATGAAACGGTTCTCCTTCCCATTTCACAAGGTACTGACTACCTTTCTTCTTATGCCGTTTGTACTTTGGACAACTAACAATGATGGCCTCCATCCTCTACCCATCGGATGCCCCTCCTTGCTCTTGGCTTGAATCTTCCTATGACTCAACCAAGTCTAGCAGCTTCTCAAGTATCGAGTCTATGCTTCCACTCTCTATTTGGCTGCCCTCGGTGGTCTAGCCATACTGGCAAACTTGAACCCTCTGCTTGGTGCATCGTCTAAGTCCGATAGCATGCCATCACTTTATAACTCACCATCCTCTTCAACTATGTCCGTCCAACTATTCTTGCTGCCACCATGCTCCATTTGCATGGTGCCAAGATAGGCTTTGGAATCCCCTACTTTCGGCTTAGATTCCAAGCGCATCCCTCAAATACAGGCGGTTCTCCCTATGTCATCCTTATGTACTTGAGAAAAGTTCCCTATCATTGCTGCAAGCTTCCCCAACTCTGAGCATTCACTTGCCCGATGTGATTCTTCACAGAAGTAGCACCCTTATTTAGGCACGTACTCCCTACCAGGCCCCTTGCCGTTTCTCTTGGACCCTTGTCCTTAATAGGATGGCCCCTTGCCATTACCCTTATATAACTCGGCTATGCATTTCCCGTTGTCCTCATTATGATCTCTCTCATCCCTCTCGGCGTTGCCTTCTTTGGACTTAGCAAGCTCCATCTTGAAGTTAATAAGTGACTAGGCTACTCCGATGGCCTCGTTCACGTTGGCTATTTGATGTCTTCTTAACTTATGTTTTTCCCAATTTTGCAACCCATCCATGAAGTAGAAGAGGAAATCTTCCTCAGATAATGACGAGATTTGCAGCATTAAGGTAGTGAACTCGCGTACATACTCCGGAATTGTGGCCTCTATCGGAGCTTCCTTAGCCTCCACCAGTCTGCCACCTCGCATCCAGTCCGTGCACCACCATACTACTTTCGCTTAGGGACCTTCGCGTTGATCCCTTCTGCAAGTACCAAGCCCTTGGTAATTCCGGCCATGGTTCCTACAAAATTTCCTTCTAGCAATCTCTTGTATTCTTTCTAACATTCCTTAGTCATAACCTTTGCTCTGATACCACTTTGTCACGTCCTTAGTTATTAACTAATTACACGTGAGGCACTTGAAAACTCACTCACGATCTTGCACAACTTGCTCACGTTCTTGCTATGTCAAGTCAGCCTTACTACACTCAAGATCGCTAAGAGAATGGAAGAACGAACATAAGAGAATTATTAAAGGAAGCTTTGTATTAGAGAGAACTTGAATTTTTTGCTTAGTTGATGAATTACAAATGAATGCCCCCTATTTATACTAATCACCTAGGGGCTAGTATGTAAATAATAATTATTCTACAAGTCCTTTCGTATTTACAAACAAGTCCCATTCTCTAGAATATTCTACATAGCTAGAATCTTCTAAGGACTTTCCTACCAATTCTATAAGGTTCTAGGGTCTTCCTAAGGAAACCTCTATATTTCTCTAGAACCTTCCTACAAGTGCATAAATATCTAGAACATTTTCGAGGAAATTCTCCATAGTTCTAGAATATTCCACCAAGATCTAGTCCCTAACTCATGTAACCATTCCATATGGCAAAAATATATGCCAAGTGGCACCTACATGGTATGATGATGTGGTGGGTCATGACAATAATCTCCAAATATCATTAGGAAAAACCCCAATCATCAATTTGTCAAAACAACAATAAATCTAATGAACCCATTTTGCAATCAAGAAAAATAAGAAGAAGAAACCTTAAGCAATAGTAAAAAATAAAACGTCATAACAGCTCACCATTGTAAAATATCATAAACTACATTAAAATATATTCACAACCACCATATAAAATCATTGTCACCCGAAGAAGAAGAAGAAGAAAATGAAGGAGGAGTGTCACACCTCCTTTTTTTCCTACACCCGCGAGGGCGTAAAGGAGTTTTTCCAAGGACAATCAGAACGCGATTTAGTTATTAATTATTCAGAGTCGCCACTTGGGAGATTAATGGTGTCCCAAGTCACCGGTTGTATCCCGGATCGAGGAAAAATATGACTTTGTTAACAGTCCGCGAACCAGAAATCTGGATAAGGAATTCTGTTAACCCGGGAGAAGGTGTTAGGCATTCCCGGTTTCCGTGGTGCTAGCACGGTCGCTCAACTGCTGTATTTGATTTTATCTGATTTCAAAACATGTTCTAGCTTATGTGCTTTTTAATTTTAAACCGCTTTTATTATTATTATTTTAACGAGAATTGCAACGTCGTGAAAATACGTCTCAAACCACTCACATCAATGCACCCGTGGTTGTTGACATATTTAGACTTCGTTGAGATTCAGATTTGGGTCACATAAATGCGCACCCAAGTTTAGGAAGGTGAATTATTAAAAGCGCATCCAAGGTGTTCAACGCGCTATCATCTTTAGGGAAGGCCGTGAAATTTGCTAAACGGCCCATCCCGAATTCTAAGTATTTCATTATAACTAATTATTGAGGGCCCCATAATTTATGTGTTTTGTTCAGCGAGGCTCGTCATATTTTATTTTAAAAAAGCATACCCTAGAGCTATTAGAATTTCCTATTTTTTTATTTGTCTCTATTAATCAAGAAAAGGTCCTAATCAATTATTAGTATTAATAAACCAGCATTTGAAAGTGTTACATCGACTGAAATTTCCCACAACCACGGACATTGGGCCTGAAGTTAGCCCAAATCAATCAAGCCAAATCGAATTGTCTAGGGAGCAGCTGGTCGAATCCCTGGAGTGGCAATCCAACGAATTGTTTAAATGTCTGCTCACTAACTTTACCCCAAACTCTCGTGAATGGGCTCCACTCTTCTGACAAAAGGAAATGAATATGCACTTACCTAAATCAATTAGATACTGACCCTCAAATCGTTCAAGAGAGTAATTATGTCGTCCTGATTTTAAAAATGAACAAGCGTACTAATAAATTTACTCACACTTGCAATTACAAGCCAAATGTTATACCTCCTAATTTGTTATGCTTTTAAACCAATTTATGACCCAACTGATGAGAAAATAACTAAGACTAAAGTGAACTATTAACTCCGACTACTGACTCATAATTGTCAAAGCTACTGCATTACGAAATTATTTAGGACGCATGTTCAGCATTAGAATAGAACTCAACGTGACAACACACCAGTTCCAGCTTCACCGCAAACTTGAACTATTTATGATTTTGAATTTTTAAATAGAAAATTGCTAAGCTAAACAAGCTAAATCCAAGTAACTACAAATCAACAGTCCAACAATATAAATAACACAGTTCTGCCAGTTCAGTTATACATTCAAATTGATTGTATCGTACATCAACCAAATCACATAAAACTGTTAAAATATAACGAGATTCACAAACGACATATCTATAGCCAAAGCTCCAGTTTTCATTTCATTTTCCAGCAAGCGATCTACATAGTACTGAGTTTCATGGTGAGTACCTGGAGATGTGAAATACAATAAGAAGAGGAAGACGATCAGCAACAATAACAACCACGAGTAGAAATCAATCAGCCAGTAACTTAATTCAATAGCCACGAAGAGTTGGAAACCAAATAACACCCATGCAATCAACCACAAGTTACTACACCCAAATGCAATTGCAATTTGACCAGAAACTACAACACTTCTTCAATAATCGAGAAATAACCAGCAATCACTCGAAATAGTCTCAAACACCTTCAGATGCCCTAAACACTCAGGTACAGGACAGAACCAGAGAAATCCGTGTTACTTATCATCCTAAATAAATTAACTAGTGGAATAAAAAAAGTTGAAATTGGAAAATAACCCATGGAAAAATAATGAAACCGTTTTTTTTTTGTTTTTTTTATATTCACATTTGTTTTCTGATTTTCAATAGAAATCTAAGATCTAAAAGGAAGTTTCTTGAACTTTTACTAATTTGAAATTCAACTATAGGCTCGGATCTGTAGAGAAGGCTTTTGGGGAAATTTTGGGTTAAGACCGGCCCCTTTCACAAGGCAAATATGACCCTATTTATAGGCAAACAAACAGCTCCTTATTTTCCTTTTAGTCCCTTATGTAATTTCACCCTAGTCCCTTAGTTCTTTTACTTACTCAGCAAGCTAACACACATGTTTATTGATATTCCA
This sequence comes from Nicotiana sylvestris, assembly GCF_000393655.2. Lineage (NCBI taxonomy): Eukaryota > Viridiplantae > Streptophyta > Magnoliopsida > Solanales > Solanaceae > Nicotiana > Nicotiana sylvestris. The sequence goes on along the minus strand of NC_091059.1, from coordinate 195,075,399 downwards.
CTATGACCCCAACCTAGAAACTTCTAGGGGGTACTAGATCACATGCCAAAGAAGCCTTACCCTGATAATACCCTAATTGCCCCTGTGATTAAACGATTATCTGACCATATTTAATTGACCAAACTAAATTACCAAATCGGGATTAACAAACTTAAACTGTCAAAGCACAAAATCAAACAGCATGCGAAACAAAAAAAATTAAACTAACTAAGTTCCTAGCTTCATTCAAACAAAATTACTAAACTAATTGGCGAACTTAAACTAATCAACAAATTAAAGCTAAACCAAAAGCAGATAAGGCACGAGTGAAAATAGAATTAAAAGAGTTTATTGATTTTCATATTACTAATTATTGCTAGCAAAGTAAAACTAAGATGCTACCACAAGAAAAGATGAAACAAAAGAAATACAACTCATTGATGAAAAGAAAACTCTAGCCAGTTGACATTTCCCAAACCTCGGTTAATTCTGATGATGCTTGGCTCTAATGACACTCAAATACTCACGAGGAAGGCCCAAGGATCCTTTGATGTCAATTGCATGTGCTTTGGTCGTTTTAGGGTTTTGGCCGGAGAAGTAAAAACTAATATTCGAGCCTGTTCGGCTACATTCGAGACAACAGACCATGGGAGTTGGGTAGAGGAGGAAGAGAGGATATTGGAGTGTTAATTTGGAGCATTTGGAGTAACCGGCGTCATGGCCGGAAAATCTTCCATAAGTTATTCGAAGGTTTTCGGTGAGATTCGAAGGAAACTAAGGGTGGGAATGGGAAGAGGAGAGCAAGGTGGGTTGGTGGTGTTAGTCTGGTGGTCGATGGCATAAGTGGTGTTCGCCGGCAGTGGGGTTCCAGCGAGGTAACAGGGGGTACGAGGAAAATGGGTTGGTCTTTTGATTTAATTAATTTACCCGACAATTTTATAATTATACACATGAGGCTTGTGGACCGTTGGATTATGATGTACGGACGGCTCAGATCACAAGGGGAAGGGGAACGACGTCGTTTGACCAAAGAGAAAGGGCGGACCGGGTAGGGGATTGGGCTTGGGTCAGTTTGGGTGAGATTCGGGGATTGGGCTAGTCTAAGATCATAAAATTGGTCCAATTTCGGGTATATAACAAAGCACCCCCTTTTTTAGTTATTTTCCTTGTTTGTTTTCTTTTCTTCCATTTTATAATTTTGTATTATTTTTTCTGAATTTTATAAAGATGCAAAAATAAAAATAAAAACTAAACTACAACTAATTAATGCCTAAAATTGTTTTAAAAATTATTTCGTAATGATTTCACAATTAAAGCAATAAAAATGCAAAAGTGAACTATTTTTGTTATTTTCTTCTTATTTTATTCCAAAACAATTTAACCCCTAATTAATACTAAAGTATGAAATTAAATCCTAAATGCAAATGCATATTTTTGTATTTTTATATGAATTATCAGGCACAAGTAAAAATGCAAACAATTAACAGAAAATAACACCAAAATTCACAAAAATTGTAAAAATAAGGAAAAGTCATTTTTATTTGAATTTTGTGGGAATAATTCATATATAGGGCAAAAATCACGTGCTCACAGTTGCCCCTCTTTGCTCGGAAACATGAAAAGTTTTCGGGCAAAGATAAGTGAGCAAATACGAGCGATTTTTGCCTGTGTGAATACTCCGTGTGAAACATTTTTTTAAAAGTTTGACCGCACCCTGCTTCAGAGGTTGCCTACATATCCTGAGCTAAACAGGAATCAGGTCAGTGTAATTCGGGAGTGTCTGGTAGTTGGGACTACCAGGAGCTGTGATTTCACTGCGATTGTTGTTGCTACTGCTCGCTGACCTTCCTTATTACCCCGTGGTGAAAGAAAAGAAGCTAGACTAAGCTATGAACTATGAATTACAAGATCCTATCTAAAATCTTCAAACTTGTTCTTGTACTTCCTTGTTGTCTTGCGTTCCTCTGATGAAATCCATTGTTGTTACTCCAGATTGCTAACTAAGATGTTGTTCCTTCTCTTTATCTTGCTGAACTTGAATAAACTTGAACTTGAATGTATTTCTCTGTTATCTGGGCGGGCTCCCAACTTCACAAAAATAGACAAACAAAGAAAACTTTCTGCCCCAGTTTGGAAAACTAGGGCTTGTTACCACATACTAATAAGAGTCAAAAACTGCAGTGTAACTTTAAATATTTAAAGACTGAAATGTATTCCCTTGTTATAGGGGCGGGCTCCCCACTTCAAAGCTTAAAATTTAAAGGCTGAAATATATTCCCTTGTTATAGGGGTGGGCTCCCCACTTCAAACTTAAAATTTAAAGACTGAAGTGTATTCACTTTTTATAGGGGCGGGCTCCCCACTTCAAAACTCAAAATTTAAAAACTAAAATGTATTCCCTTGTTATAGGGGCGGGTTCCCCACTTCAAACCTCAAAATTCAAAAACTAAAATGTATTCCCTTGTTATAGGGGCGGTCTCCTCACTTCAAAACTTAAAATTTTGTCCTAAACATGCAAACTTTGAGACTACCCTACATTTTCCTATGGTACTCCTCATTATCTTGTGTTTTAACCATACCTCACTTGCATTCAAACCTGATTACTTCTTGCTTTTCCCTCATGGAGAATTCCTCTTGAACAAACAACTTTTCTGCCCCTGTTTCAATCAAAGCAAATTTCGTTAGTTTAAAATGGCGGTTAGTTGATGGCATTCTTGCTGAAAATTCCTTCCACTGCCTTGCTTTGTGTTGACCGAATCCCTCGAACTGACCCTGAACCACTTGACTTTCTGACTGACTTTCAAATTCCCTAACCTCTGACAACCCGACTGTCGTGTACCCGTGCTGTTGTTTCATACCTCTGACACTTTGGTCTGAACCTTTACATTTCCCACAATATTTTCCTATTATTCCACCGACGAAACTTCCGGCGACTTCCCATACTCCACTTTACATCACGTTGTTGTTGACATGCTCTGACCACATTATGCTTTACCATTTTCAAAAACTGGTAGTGAGCTTTGAAATCCTTTCTCTCTTACTTTGAACAAAAACTGGCATTGGAACATTTTAGATAGACGAAACCCCTAAAAGAAAATGAAACGCAATGATTTTATGAATTAAGGCTAAGAAGAATCCAAAATCGGATGACTGTTAAAAGGAAAAAGAAGAGAAACTTATCTGACCGTAACAGCTGACACCAATGATCATGACATGCATTTCGGACTAACCGACCCAATCGGTCCAACTAACCAGCTTTTAGTTGCCATACTTTATTGCCTCAGAATTTCCATCACTTGATTACTTCACCCAAACCTTAATCTTGTTTAACCTACAATGCCTCGAAACAATTTTTCACCAACAGACCTTTCTCCATTAACCATTTCTCAACTCACTTTTGCCTCAAGGTGCCCACGAGGGTTTTCACCAATAAGACTCTCTCATTTTATTTTTTCTCTCAACTCCCGTCGCCTTACGGTGCTTGTGCAGGTTTTCACCAATAAGACTCTCTCATTTTATCTTTTTGTTTTTCTTGCTTGAACCAGAGTGTTGCCCTAGACATGAATTACCTTTACCTGCTTGACTTGGCATTTCTCATAGATTGACCAGAAGGTCTTTCTTTGGACCGTAATGTGGCCTTTGGACGGGGTTAGAAAGAAAGGGTATGAAAGGCTCAAAATAATTTCAAAATGGGTTAAAATTACAACTTTCGAAATCATATTTTTTACAACAACCACGACTTCTGCCCCAGTTTCTTGCTTGGGGACTTTTGGGTTTTATTTTGGTATGACTGAACCTCAACGAGGCTTCCTACGTACCCTTGCGGGATCAAGTCAAACGTAGTTCACGTCATAGAGACTACGTTGTTTTTTTTTCTTTTCTGCTCTTCTTTTCCTTTCTTTTCTTCATTTTCTTTTCTTTTCCATTTCTTTTTTTTCTTCTTTTCACTTTCAATTTTCCTCTTCTTTTCTTCCTTCTTTTTTTTCACTTTTCTTTCTTTTTTCCTTTTCATTTTATTTTCTTCCGCACTCGCATTTCTTAATGGTGCCATTGATTCCGAAAGAGGGATATGAAAGAGAATAAGTAAGGCTAAAAGGGGTTGACAAGGGGTAAAAGTGTTTAGATAGCAGAACAAAACGCCTTCGTCATTTCAATCTTTAAAATATGCTAAATACAAACAAGTACAATTAAAATAAAGAACTCATACATAGTATCTCTTGACCACATCGGAATTGATGGACATTTCTACACATTTCTCTTCCACATCTGTTAGATATAATGCACCATTAGATAACACTCTGGTTACGACGAATGGTCCCTGCCAATTTGGAGCAAACTTTCCTTTTGCTTCTACCCAATGAGGCAAAATATGTCTCAACACTAACTGTCCCACCTCAAACTTCCTCGGACGCACTTTCTTGTTGTACGCTCTTGCCATTCTTTGCTGGTACAGTTGACCATGACACACAGATGCCAATCTCTTCTCGTCAATCAAACTCAACTGCTCAAGGCAAATTTTCACCCATTCATCATCATCGATCTCAGCCTCTGCTATGATTCGGAGAGACGGGATTTCCACTTCTGCAGGTATCACTGCTTCCGTGCCATACACCAAAGAGTAAGGAGTTGCCCCCACCGAGGTACGAACAGTGGTGCGGTATCCCAATAATGCAAAAGGCAGCTTTTCATGCCACTGTCTAGATCCTTCCACCATTTTCCGGAGTATTTTCTTTATATTCTTATTGGTTTCCTCAACCGCACCATTTGACTTAGGGCGGTATGGAGTAGAATGATGATGAGTAATCTTGAATTGCCCACATGTCTCCTTCATTAGATGACTATTGAGATTAGAGCCATTGTCCGTGATGATTACCTTCGGAATCCCAAACCGACAGATGATATTTGAGTGCACAAAATCAACCACTGCTTTCTTGGTCACGAATTTGAAAGTTTTCGCTTCAACCCACTTGGTGAAATAATCAATGGCCACCAGAATAAACCTGTGTCTGTTTGATGCTGCTGGCTCAATTGGCCCAATGATATCTATGCCCCAAGTAACAAAGGGCCATGGTGTAGACATTGTATGTAATTCGGATGGTGGAGAATGAATCAAATCTCCATGCACTTGGCACTGATGACATTTACGCACAAAATTGATGCAATCCTGCTCCATAGTGAGCCAGTAATAACCTGCTCTAAGAATCTTCTTTGCTAGAACGTACCCACTCATATGCGGTCCACAAACTCCGGAATGTACCTCAGTCATGATAAATGTGGCCTGTATCGCATCAATGCATCTCAACAACCCGAGGTCTGGAGTTCTTTTGTACAACACTCCTCCACTAAGGAAAAACCCGCTTGTCAACCGTCGAATTGTTCGTTTCTGATCACCTGTGGCCTGTATTGGATACACATCCATCCTGATATATTCCTTGATGTCATGAAACCACGTCTCACCGTCAAGTTCCTCTTCCACCACATTACAATAAGCGTGCTGATCGCGGACCTGAATCTGCAAAGGGTCCACGTAAGCCTTATCCGGATGGTGTAACATCGACGCCAGAGTAGCCAACGCATCGGCCACTTCATTATAAATCCTTGGAATGTGCTTGAACTCTATCGACTGAAACTGCTGACAAAGCTCACGCAAACATTGTCGGTATGGTATAAGCTTTAAGTCCTGTGTTTCCCATTTTCCTTGAATTTGGTGTACCAGTAGGTCCGAGTCACCTATGAACAAGACTTCCTGGACACCCATATCTACAGCTAATCTCAACCCCAAGATACATGCCTCATATTCTGCCATGTTGTTCGTACAATAAAAACGAAGCTGAGCTGTAACAGGGTAATATTGCCATGTTTCAGAAATAAACACCGCTCCTATTCCCAGCATTTCATGTTTGCAGCCCCATCAAAGAAAAGTTTCCATCCTGGCTTCTCAACTTGTTCCAACTCTTCAATATGCATAACCTCTTTATCAAGTAAATAAGTCTTCAAAGGTTCATAATCTTCATCAACCGGATTCTCGGCCAGATGGTCCGCCAAGGCCTGTGCTTTCATCGCAGTCCGAGTCACGTAGACAATGTCAAACTCGGTGAGCAGGATCTGCCACTTTGCAAGACTCCCTGTGGGCATAGGCTTCTGAAAGATATACTTTAACGGATCCAAACGAGATATGAGGTAAGTAGTATAAGATGACAAATAGTGTTTCAGCTTTTGTGCCACCCAAGTTAGGGCGCAACATGTCCTTTCAAGATGAGTATACTTAACCTCGTAGGGTGTGAACTTCTTGCTGAGGTAATAGATGGTCTGCTCCTTCCTTCCAGTGATATCATGTTGACCTAATACACAGCCGAACGAATTGTCCAATACCGTTAAATATAGAATCAAAAGTCGCCCTGGTTCTGGCGGAACCAACACGGGTGGATTTGACAAATACCCCTTTATCTTATCAAATGCCTCCTGACATTCCTTTGTCCACTTGACCACATCGTCTTTCTTTAACAGCTTAAAGATAGGCTCACAAGTTGTCGTGAGCTGGGCGATGAACCTGGTGATATAATTCAATCTCCCCAGCAAACTCATCACCTCGGTCTTGTTCCTCGGAGGTGGCAATTCATGGATGGCCTTGATTTTTGATGGATCCAGTTTAATACCCCGGCGGCTGACTACGAACCCCAACAACTTTCCAGACGGCACCCCGAACGCGCATTTTGCAGGATTAAGCTTGAGATTGTACCTGCGAAGCCTTTGGAAGAACTTTCTCAGATCCCTGACATGGTCAGATGGCTGTCTAGCCTTTACAATCACATCGTCCACATACACCTCGATTTCCTTGTGTATCATATCATGGAATATTGTTGTCATTGCCCTCATATAAGTTGCCCCAGTATTTTTCAAACCAAACGGCATGACTCGATAACAGTATGTTCCCCATGGTGTGATGAATGTCGTCTTTTCTGCATCTTCCTCGTCCATTAAAATCTGATGATAACCTGCGTAACAATCCACAAAAGAACCAATTTCATGTTTGGCACAATTATCAATCAATATATGGATGTTCAGTAGCGGAAAATTGTCTTTTGGACTTGCTTTGTTAAGATCCCGATAATCGACACACACCCTGGTCTTGCCATCTTTCTTCGGCACATGCACAACATTAGCTAACCAGGTGGGATACCGTGTAACCCGAATGACCTTCGCATCGAATTGCTTGGTGATCTCTTCTTTGATCTTTACACTTATGTCCGTTTTGAACTTTCTCAACTTCTGCTTGACATGAGGGAATGCCGGGTCAGTGGGCAATTTGTGAACCACTAAATTAGTACTTAGCCCCGGTATATCATCATACGACCATGCAAAAATATCCTTGTACTCAAACAATGCTTTGACTATCCCCTCCTTGAGCTGTGGCTCCAGATGAACACTTATTTTAGTTTTACGAACATTGTCTTGGTCCCCTAGATTAATTGCTTCTGTGTCATTTAGGTTAGGTTTGGGTTTTTCTTCAAAGTAACTTAATTCTTTACTAACTTCCTCATAGGCCTCGTCATCATCATATTCCACCTCATCATCACACTCGATTTCTTGCATTATTATTTCTGAGTTAGATTGGCTTTTAAAACTGGGCCGTAGATTCCTCATGCATGTCATGTCATTGATATCAGCATAAAAAGAACTATATAGAAAAGAAAAGAGAAAAAAAATGGAAACAAAATTAGGAATTAAGAAAGAAAAGGAATTGCATTTCATTAAATGTAAAAGTAACAGGGTTTTAACTCATCCAAACGGACGGAACATAGTAACTGAATTACCAACCCTGGAATAATCCAGGTGAACAAAAGGAAAACAAAACCCATTACCGCGACTCCCTCCGCGATGGAAGAGGAGTGGCTTCCTAGTTGTTGACATTAGCACGTGGCCCAATGTACTGTATATCTGCTTTGCTCGAACCTTCCCCGGCCTTAACCATGTTCACCTCAACAAATACCCTCTCAAGCCCTTTTTCCAAGTTCCCATCCGCACCAATCAGTGGACTAGACACCTTTGCCAATAATTGCTTCCCGATACTTGGCCTGACGAAGGACCTGGACAGACGTGGAATTGGTTTGGGAAGAACCCAGACTCTTTTCTTCATCTTGCGGGCTCGTCTCACATCCGCCGCTAAAGGCTTGAACCCCAGCCCAAAGGTATCCAGATTCTTGGGCAGATAAATTGGCTAAACAATACCTTGCAAATCAGCACCCAACCATTTGCCTGGTACAAACCCGTTTTTCAACATTTCAGAGGCTACCATTACAGTTGCAGCTGTTATTCTGCGGACCAGGACGCTTTTCCCTTCAGGAACCTTTTCTACCGAGACTGTATCGAAAACCTGGTAAACCCACGACCCCTTATCATCATCTCTCTCTATAAAGGGTACGATGGAATCACTTACAATGCTCATGTTGTCTTCCCCATGTACTATGATCTATTGTCTATCCCACTCGAATTTGACCATCTAATGTAGTGTAGAAGGCATAGCTTTGGCAGCGTGGATCCATGGTCTCCCCAACAGAAGATTATAAGACACCGCCACGTCTAACACCTGAAACTCCATAGTGAACTCGACCGGACCAATTGCCAATTCAAGTATGATGTCACCCACTGTGTTTGTACCACCACCATCAAACCCCCGAACGCAGATGCTATTCTTATGAATTCTGTCATCATCAACCTTCAACTTGTTCAACGTAGACAAAGGACATATATTGGAACTGGACCCATTATCAATCAGTACTCGAGTGACTACCGAATCTTCACATTTCACGGTCAAATAAAGATCTCTATTATGTTCTGTACACTCCACGGGCAATTCATCATCAGAAAATGTCACTCTATTTACCTCAAAGATTTTGTTTGCGATTTTCTCCAAATGATTCACTGAAATTTTATCGGGGACATGAGCTTCGTTCAATATCTTCATCAGAGCCCGACGATGTTCATTCGAGTGGATAAGCAATGAAAGCAACGAGATTTGGGCTGGCGTTTTCCTTAGTTGCTCAATAATAGAATAATCTTGCACTTTCATCTTTTTCAAAAACTCTTTTGCCTCTTCCTCCGTAATAGCTTTCTTAACTGGCACCAGATTTTTCTTGGGGGCCCTGGCCTTTCTCAACTCTTCGGGGGCAAAACAACATCCCAAGCGAGTTAAACCTTGTGTTTCACAGACTTCCTCTTTGATTTACTTCCCCTTGTAGGTCACAACTACCTGCTCATACTTCCACGGAACGACTTTACTATCAATTACTGGTAACTAGGTTACTAGCTTTATAACAACTGGTTCTATGTGAGCCCCCTGCACGACTATCGCACGTGTGCTTGATACTCCCCGAACCACTACCTTGATCGGCTCTGGTGTCTTCGCAACAATGGACGATCCTTTCCCTATCACCACAACTGGCTTATTGTCTATTCTTTTCAATTGAACCGCTGGTTTCACACTAGCTGACTTTTCATTCACTTTGGTTTCACTAGAATGGATCATCATGACTGTCTGTGAGGGCTTCTTAAGCTCTGCTCCCTTATGTATCAGTTAAATCATGTTGGCCTCATGATGCGTTGGCAACGGGTTCTGGTTGATATTGGGTGCCTCTGGGGACTGAACCTCGATCCTGTTTGTGTCAATAAGCTCTTGCACAACAGTTTTCAATCTCCAACATTTCTCAGTATCATGTCCGGGAGCCCCTGAACAATACTCACAACTCACTGAATGGTCCAGATTTCTTGGAACGGGATTTGGCATTTTGGCCTCAACCGGGTTCAACAGGCCTAACTGTCTCAGTTTGTGGAAAAGAGTGGTATAGGATTCTCCCAGTGGAGTGAATGTTTTCTGTTTCTGCATTCTCTAATTTCTGAAAGCTTGGTTTGGGCGGAAGCCGGATCCTGGCCTATAAGCCCTCGGGTGTGGATATGTGTTTTGTGGAGCTGGGTATGTGTTTTGGGTAGCTGGCGCACGCCATTGCGCCTGAGCCGGAGGCTAGGTATAAGTTTGGGCATGATGTACGAAAAAGTGTGGCTCTGGTGGTGGATAATAGTGTTGAGGAGGGCCATATGGGGTATACGGATAATTTGGGTGGTGGGGTCTGGGTTGGTTGTAATAGGGTGAAGGGCTTCTTGACCTAGACCATTCTCCGGATTCGACAGTTGCAACCTCTTCTTTCTTCTTCTTCCCAAGCACACCCCCAGTGTCGTTTTGAATGGCTTGGGTGGTTGCTTTGATTGCTGAATAACTCATAATCTTATTGGATTTGAGTCCCTCCTCAAGCATGCCTCCCATTTTCACAACTTCATTAAAGGACTTACCCACTACTGACACCAAATGACCAAAATAGGTGGGCTCCAAAGCCTGCAAGAAATAATCAACCATTTCATTCTCTTTCATCGGGGGGTCAACCCTCGCCGCTTGCTCTCTCCAACAGAACCCATATTCTCGAAAGCTCTCACCGGGCTTCTTCTCGATCTTTGTCAATGACAGTCGATCTAGGATGATTTCAAGATTGTATTGAAACTGATAGGCGAAGGCTTAGGCCAAGTCATCCCAGGTGTACCACCTACTATGGTCTTATCTAGTGTACCATTCCAACGCCGATCCTCTCAAACTTTGGCTAAAATATGCCATCAACAATTCATCTCTCCCTCCTGCTCCTCTCATCTTGCTACAGAATCCCCTTAAATGTGCTACTGGGTCGCCATGCCCGTCGTACAAATCAAACTTAGGCAGCTTGAACCCGGCCGGTAACTGAACATCTGGGAATAAACATAAATCTTTATAGGCCACACTTACTTGGCCCCCTAACCCCTCATGTCTCGGAATGATTGCTCCAGGCTTTTGACCTTTCTGATCATCTCCTCCTGCTCAGGGTTTTTGGGCGGTTTCTCGGTGCCTGCCGTGGGATCAAGATGAGGGGTATAAGAGTAGGGTTCTGGAACTTTGAAGGTAGGCTCAGGGGGATAATACTGGTTGTCATGCGTCTGGAACAAAGGTTCACTGGGGGATCAGTGTAGGGTAGTAGGCGGAGGTGCCACAAAAACGGGAGCGATTGGTGGAGGAGGGTATGAGACTTGTTTGGATGGAGGAGCCTATGATGTATGAGAAGTGGTGCCTTGGCATTGTTGGTAGAGGAGAAATGCTGGAGATGAATTCATAGTGGGTGGCTCCTGAGGCTGAGCCAATGATGGGATATAAGCGGGGTTAGCGGGATAAACTGGCGGTGGATACCCCTTTGCCCAGGCTTGGTACATTTCAACCATCTGTTGCTTCAGCTTATACATTTCCTCCCTCATTACATGAACGTCCATTTCTTCTACTTCTTTCGATGGGTCAGCGATACTCGTATCAGATTCCGGGCCAGTCATGTTCACTTTATCTTTAGACCAGGTGTTGTATGGATGGGTTGCCAGAATGCCAAACAACTAACCACCTACCTGGACTCACACATTTAGACAACAATTCCGTTAGCGATTAGGCTTTAACAGATTGGATAACCGCACATTGGGCATGAATGCACCTATACAGTTAACTATTTCTATTATGCATTTGCTCGACCGCATGCGTCATCCCGACATTTCCTTAGTTCCAACTGTAAGCTTTCTCTTTTCTTTTTGTTTTCTTTTCTCTTTTCTTTTCTCTCTTTCTTTTCTTCTCTTTTTTTCTTTTTTCCTTTCCTTCTTCCTTTATTCTATTCCTTTCTTGTTTTTCCGCTCTTCTCTTTTCTTTTCTCTCTTCTCTTATTTTCATTCATTTTTTTCTTGTCTTTCCGCTTTTCCCTTTCTTCTTTCCCTTTCTTTGTTTTCTTTTCTTTACTCGGTTATGGTCAAATCCTATGGAGATTGCCTACGTATCCTGACCCCGCACGAATCAGACCAGGCGTAGTTCGTGAAAATAAGTGCCAAAATAAAGGAACAATTTTTGGGAATTTTCAAGTTTTTCATTACCACAACATTCTATTACAAACTAAACATTTTGAAATGGAAAATAACAGACTCCAACTAAACTCAAATACAAACTCCGAACATACTAGCATACTTAGACGCAAAAATAAAACAGACTGACAAACAACAAACTCTAAAATGGAAAATACAGACTCGATCTATGAATATATTAGTGCTTCAAAAGTGGGTGCCCGCGGGGCATCATTCGGCCTCGCCGCGGGTTTAGGTTCCAAATCCCTTTCAAGTTGCTCCAACTCATACATGGTTCGCTTGACATAAATCATCACTGCCGAGAAGAAGGTAGTGCGGGTCATGTCTTCACATGCCCGAAATCTCCTAAGGATGGCGTGGGCAATGGTCTCAATCCTGTCTCTTGTTCGACCCTTTTCTATAAGAAATTGCCTTACTTGATTATTGCGAGCCTCCAACACATGAGAATCCTGAAGATGCTGATCCTGCAGCTGCTGTATTTCTACTTCTATCCGGGGCAATAAATCATAGTAGTGTCCACTTTCGGTCTCAAAAGCTTTAGTTTGCTTAGATGTTTTATCCTCAAGGGTGACCACTTTTCTTTTCAGACTAGCAATGGTATTTTCATAATCTTTCTCTAATTGTTGCATGTAATGGGTGCGTTCTTCTATTCTTTTTACCCACTGTACCCGGAGTCCTGCTATGGTGCCTTTGGATATTGACATCTCATCCCGACACTCACTAATTTCCTTTTTCAGCCCCTTTATCAACCGCTCATCCGACCATCTCCTTTGTTGGTTATTGGCAGCTATCCTCATTTGCTGGATTTGGGCCCTAAGCGCCTCATTTTCTTGGACCAACCTGTTTTTTTCTCCCTGATCAGCAGCAACTTGCACACTGTTCTCAAATTTTAGAGCTCCAATCTGTTGTTTCAACTTGCCGATTTCAGCCTGATAGCCTTCTTCTTTTGCTAGCCAACCCCATTGTTCTCATGATGATTCAGTAAAATCCTGGATGTGGGGTCTTTTAGCTGGCCTCTGATGCTCAAGTTCTCCTCTGTACCATGCGAGGTATTCTGGCGACATTTCTCCTTTGGCCCGATCCTGTACACAAGTATCTGCTTGTAGATATTGACATTCATTCCAAATCTCGCGGACTTTTGCTTCGGGAAACTGTCTGTCAGGGCTAATCTCAATTACTTGAGCACTAAGGTCTTCCTCCCGTGGCACTGTTTGGCATCTCCCGAGTTGTCTCAGAACCCGACATGGAGTATAAGGCTGTATGCTCTTAAGTCCCATCAAAAGAAAATGCGACCTAGCTGCTGGCATGTATATGATTTCTTCAACAGGCAACCATCCCAACATCCACTATATCTGACTGTCCGTGAGAGTACGAAAGTATGATATCCACGTTGTTACTCCTTCAGGCAGACTAACCCCGTCAATCTTTGTGTAAAACTCTCCTATACAGGTTTTTGTCAGACGAACCATAACTCAAGAGCCGGGAACGGTGGCATAGATGCTCGGTCATCCACATTTGTAGCAACAAGTTACACCCCTCAAAAAAGTTGCCTCCGGCTTTGCAGGCAGTGAGAGCTCGGAAAATGTCAGACACGATCATAGGCGCAAGAGTGCTTTCATCTTGAGTAAGCAAGGTACTGACAACCTCGGCTACTTTTATACCAATATTCTCGTCTTTCCTTGGTAACACCAAGAGGCCCAAAAAGGTTATCATGAAAGCCACCCGTCTATGCTCATTCCATTTTTTACGATTATTTTTATTGCATAGCTTGATGTCCGTCTTGTTAAACCCTCCCACGTGGTCATACCTGTCGTATATGAAGTGCAGAGTGCAGAAGCGTTTTGCCAAATCTGAATTATGGACTGTCCTGGGTATCTTCAATGAATCTAAAAATCGATGCACCGTGATGGCTCTTGGAGCAACCAGATATTTTTCTCTTAACGGAACCTCAGCATTTCCGATGTACCCGGCTATTTCCTCCAGAGTTTGGGTGAGCTCAAAATCTGAGAAGTGGAAGACATTGTGCGCCGGGTCCCAGCAGGTAACCAACGCTCTTATAATATCACCCTGAGGCTTGATTTCCAATAAACCCGTAAGACCTTTAAGATATTTCTTGACTTCGTCTTGTCCTTCTTTGCCTAAATCGTTCCATCATAGCCGCAACTCGAAAGGGATTTTAGTCATTATTGAGAAAGGGTCGTTCTGCATCGTGCTCATCCTGCACATTTATTAAAGTGATTTAAGCAAAAACAAAACTTTTATTTGACTCAAAACAAAATTAACTATTTCCTTTTCCAAATTTAAAATGAAAGTCTCGGTTTTCGAACACGGCCTTTCAACACTCCCAAGGACGAAGATTTAAGGTTGTGAGAGTCAACCGGTCAAAAATCAAAATTGACCAAAAATGGCCGTCTTTGCAAAGTCAACCTTCTGGCGTCCCTTTCGGGAATATTCGGCTATTTTTGACGAAAACGACATCACCCGACTTATTCATGCCAAAATTTAAACTTAAATATTTTTGGCTATTTTTGCAAAGGGGAGGTTGGACCCGATGAGGGTTGCCTACGTATCCCACACTTTGTGAGAATCAAACCGGCGTAGTTCGGGCAAAAAAACTAACTATATTTTTGAAAACAAGGCTCTTTCTTTTCATTTTCCATGGCAAGACAAACTATTTTTCCTTTTCTATTTTTGAAAACAAGACAAAATAACGACTCTCCTTTTCTTTTTCATTTTCAACAAACAATAAACAACCTATTTTTTTCCAAACTAAAACAAAGACTCTTTTTCTTTTCTTTTTCAACAAACAACTTTCCAAAAATAAAAGACTCTTTTTCTATTTTTCCTTTGCTTTTTAGTAAAACAAACTATTAAAAATAAAACATTTTCCTTTTTCCATTTTCTCAAAATTTCGGCAGAGTTTCGACAGTATTTGGTCATTGGTTTTTCTAAAATAATCAATTAACTCCCTAACTGCTATTTCTCTCCTTTTCTCTTTTCCACTTTTTTCTCAATTTTCCAACATTCCCGAGATTCAAAAGCCGGTCAACATGCCGGTTCGAAACAAATATATGTACAGAACAAGTAGGATGCACCAGGATGGTCTTTTCATTTCAGGTTGCTAGCCCTAGACGGACCCAACCCTTGTGTTGAGTCCCCTAAGTCAAATGCAGCATGATGCAATTAAGCGCTGCTACTAGGGATCCGGCATGAAGTCAAGTTATTCTAGGTTCAAAACCTGGGTATGTGTTCTAAACAGTGCACTCGAGCGGACAACTCGAGTCGAAGAGGGGGCAGCGTACAGGGGACCCGCGAGATCGTCCGACTTTGCAACTTATCCGAGTCTCTTTTTTATTTCAGGGTATGACACTAACAGAATAAGGAGTCTCAACCAGTAAGCACATCCCCGGAGGTGAGAAGAGAAGGGTTTCGGCACAGTTTATATACAATTCAGATAATATCAAAACGGTAAAGCATTTAGCACATTTAGCATGAAACATGTAAGGAGATCGGATAAAGCCAACACAACAATTATTCTAAGCTCGAATTCTTAAACCCTGAACCAGAGATTCTGGGTTCGATCCCCAGTAGAGTCGCCAGAGCTGTCACACCTCCTTATTTTTCTACGCCCGCGAGGGCGTAAAGGAGTTTTTCCAATTAAAGGACAATCGGAACGGGATTTAGTTATTAATTATTCAGAGTCGCCACTTGGGAGATTAATGGTGTCCCAAGTCACCGGTTGTATCCCGAACCGAGGAAAAATATGACTCTGTTAACAGTTCGCGAACCAGAAATCCGGATAAGGAATTCTATTAACCCGGGAGAAGGTGTTAGGCATTCCCGGTTTCCGTGGTTCTAGCACGATCGCTCAACTGTTGTATTTGATTTTATCTGATTTCAAAACATGTTCTAGCTTATGTGACTTTTAATTTTAAATCGCTTTTATTATTATTATTTTAACGAGAATTGCAACATCGTGAAAATACGTCTCGAACCACGTCACATCAATGCGTGGTTGTTGACATATTTCGACTTCGTTGAGATTCGGATTTGGGTCACATAAATGCGCACCCAAGTTTAGGAAGGTGAATTATTAAAAGTGCATCCAAGGTGTCCAACGCGCTATCATCTTTAGGGAAGGCCGTGAAATTCGCTAAACGACCCATCCCGAATTCTAAGTATTTCATTATAACTAATTATTGAGGGCCTCGCAATTTATGAGTTTTGATCAGCGAGACTCATCTCATTTTGTTTTAAAAAAGCAGACCCTAGAGATATTAGAATTTCCTATTTTTTTTATTGTCTCTATTAATCAAGAAAAGGTCCTAATCAATTATTAGTATTAATAAACCAACATTTGAAAGTGTTACACCGACCGAAATTTCCCACAGCCCCAAACTCTCGTGAATGGGCTCCACTCTTCTGACAAAAGGAAATGTATATGCACTTACCTAAATCAATTAGTTACTGACCCTCAAATCGTTCAAGAGAGTAATTATGTCGTCCTGATTTAAAAATGAACAAATGTACTAATAAATTTACTCACACTTGCAATTACAAGCCAAATGTTATACCTCCTAATTTGTTATACTTTTAAACCAATTTATGAG
Source organism: Nicotiana sylvestris (assembly GCF_000393655.2). Lineage (NCBI taxonomy): Eukaryota > Viridiplantae > Streptophyta > Magnoliopsida > Solanales > Solanaceae > Nicotiana > Nicotiana sylvestris. The sequence continues at coordinate 195,058,846 of NC_091059.1, read as the reverse complement.
CCAGCTGATGAGAAAACAACTAAGACTAAAGTGAATTATTAACTCCGACTACTGACTCATAATTGTCAAAGCTACTGCATTACAAAATTATTTAGGACGCATGTTCAGCATTAGAAAAGAACTCAACGTGAAAACACACCAGTTCCAGCTTCACCGCAAACTTGAACTGTTTATGATTTTGAATTTAAAAACAGAAAATTGCTAAGCTAAACAAGCTAAATCCAAGTAACTACAAATCAACAGTCCAACAATCTAAATAACACAGTTCTGCCAGTCAGTTATACATTCAAATTGATTGTATCGTACAACAACCAAATCACATAAAACTGTTAAAATATAATGAGATTCACAAATGACATATCTATAGCCGAAGCTCCAGTTTTCATTTCATTTTCCAGCAAGTGATCTACATAGTACTGAGTTTCATGGTGAGTACCTGGAGATGTGAAATACAATAAAAAGAGGAAGATGATCAGCAGCAATAACAGCCACAAGTAGAAATCAATCAGCGAGTAACTTAATTCAATAGCCACGAAGAGTTGGAAACCCAATAACACCCAGGCAATCAACCACAAGTTACTACACCCAAATGCAATTGTAATTGGACCAGAAACTACAACACTTCTTCAACAATCGAGAAATAATCAGCAATCACTCGAAATAGTCTCAAACACCTTCAGATGCCCTAAACACTCAGGTACAGGACAGAACCAGAGAAATCCGTGCTACTTATCATCCTAAATGAATTAACTAGTGGAATAAAAAAAGTTGAAATTGGAAAATAACCCAGGGAAAAATAATGAAACCGTTTTTTGTTTTTGTTTTTTTATATTCACATTTGTTTTCTGATTTTCAATAGAAATCTAAGATCTAAAAGGAAGTTTTTTGAACTTTTACTAATTTGAAATTCAACTATAGGCTCAGATCTGTAGAGAAGGCTTTTGGGGAAATTTTGGGTGAAGACCGGCCCCTTTCACAAGGCAAATGCGACATTATTTATAGGCAAACAAACAGCTCCTTATTTTCCTTTTAGTCCCTTATGTAATTTCACCCTAGTCCCTTAGTTCTTTTACTTACTCAGCAAGCTAACACACATGTTTATTGATATTCTACTATGACCCCAACCTAGAAGCTTCTAGGGGGTACTAGATCACATGCCAAAGAAGCCTTACCCTGATAATACCCTAATTGCCCCTGTGATTAAGCGATTATCTGACCACATTTAACTGACCAAACTAAATTACCAAATCGGGATTAACAAACTTAAACTATCAAAGCACAAAATCAAATAGCATGCGAAACAAAAAAAATTAAACTAACTGAGTTCCTAGCTTCATTCAAACAAAATTACTAAACTAATTGGCGAACTTAAACTAATTAACAAATTAACGCTAAACCAAAAGCAGATAAGGGACGTCTGAAAATAGAATTAAAAGAGTTTATTGATTTTCATATTACTAATTATTGCTAGCAAAGTAAAACTAAGATGTTACCACAAGAAAAGATGAAACAAAAGAAATACAACTCACTGATGAAAAGAAAACTCCGACCAGTTGACATTTCCCAAACCTCGGCCAATTCTGATGACGCTTGGCTATAATGACACTCAAATCCTCACGAGGAAGGCCCAGGGATCCTTTGATGTCAATTGCATATGCTTTGGTCGTTTTAAGGTTTTGGCCGGAGAAGTAAAAACTGATATTCGAGACTGTCCGGCTACATTCGAGACAACAGACCATGGGGGTTGGGTAGAGGAGGAAGAGAGGATATTGGGGTGTTAATTTGGGGCGTTTGGCGTAACCGGCGTCATGGCCGGAAAATCTTCCATGAGATATTCGAAGGTTTCCGGTGAGATTCGAAGGAAACTATGGGTGGGAATGGGAAGAGGAGAGCAAGGTGGGTTGGTGGTGTTAATCTGGTGGTCGATGGCATAAGTGGTGTTCGCCGGCGGTGGGGTTCCAGCGAGGTAACATGGGGTACGAGGAAAACGGGTTGGTCTTTTGATTTAATTAAATTACCCGACCATTTTATAATTATACACATGGGGCTTGTGGACCGTTGGATTATGATGAACGGACGGCTCAGGTCACAAGGGGAAGGGGAACGACGTCGTTTGACCAAAGAGAAAGGGCGGACCGGGTAAGGGATTGGGCCTGGGTAAGTTTGGGTGAGATCCGGGGATTGGGCTAGGCTAAGATCATAAAATTGGCCCAATTTCGGGTATATAACAAAGCACCCCCTTTTTTAGTTATTTCCCTTGTTTGTTTTCTTTTCTTCCATTTTATAATTTTGTATTATTTTTTCTGAATTTTATAAAGATGCAAAAATAAAAATAAAAACTAAACTACAACTAATTAATGCCTAAAATTGTTTTAAAAATTATTTCGTAACGATTTCACAATTAAAGCAATAAAAATGCAAAAGTGAACTATTTTTGTTATTTTCTTCTTATTTTATTCCAAAACAATTTAACCCCTAATTAATACTAAAGTATGAAATTAAATTCTAAATGCAAATGCATATTTTTGTAATTTTATATGAATTATCAGGCACAAGTAAAAACGCAAACAATTAACAGAAAATAACACCAAAATTCACAAAAATTGTAAAAATAAGGAAAAGCCATTTTTGTTTGAATTTTGTGGGAATAATTCATATATTGTACAAAAATCACGTGCTCACAAGGAGGAGGAGTAGGAGAAAGATGCGTGAAACTGTTTAAAAAGTGGGTACAGATTAAAACCTTTTTAAAAAGTAGATATAGGTTAAATGGGAGCGACCAAATATGACGTCATGTACAATTTTTACCTTTAATTTGCTTCCACACATATTAAAGCATCTACTCTTCAATAATTTTCTCATAACCAACATTGAATTTGGCCATAAAAACATATCAATCTTGATAAGTCAGAGAGTAGAAGCTAGAAGGTATCAAAAAATTAATACTTGGTATTTGAATTATAGGAAATATTGGTTTTTTATTGACTTTGGAAAAGGTTTTATGTCACGACCCAAAATCACTAGTCGTGATGTCACCTAACTCGATCTGTTAAGTAAGCCAACTAACACAAAATTTCATTCCAAAAGAGATTATAGGAAAATAGTAAAGAATTATCTAAACATTTACAAATTGACCCAAGAACTGGTAGTACGAATCACGAGCTCCTAAGACTTGGAATTTACAAAGCTGGTACGAATAATTACATGATGTGTTTGAAATTTACATAACAGATTAGCAAAACCTAAGCTACCAAGAACAAGTGACAGCAATATTCGGAATGCACGAACATCTTCAGAGTCAACACCCGACGTTACAACAGCTCCGCTCCAAAAATCTGTACGCAATGTACAGAAGTGTAGTATCAGTACAACCGACCCGCTGTACTGGTAATTATTTTGTCTAACCTAATCGAAGTAGTGACGAGGCTTTTTAGTTAAAAGATGCTTACTGATAAACCTGCACTATGAGTCAGCAACAGAATAATACCACAATATAATCGAGAAGAACACATGAAACGGATACGCAAAAATAATAACCGAGTGTTAACAGAGATCACAATTTGGCATTTTCAAATACCTCGACCAATCCTTTCCTTAGAATGAAACCAATAAACCACATCAGTCAATTCTTAACTTTCATAGCATGAGGTATGTACTCAGATATCGTCAACTCTATGACAACACCCTTTGTGTTTTTATCTCATCCTCACCCTGTATATGTATAATAGAACCAACAAGATGACAGAAATACCAATAACAGAAATCACAAGGTATGAGATACGCAAGTAGCAATAATGAACAAGGTAGGAGATACGCAAGTAGCAATAATGAACAAGGATAACTATATGGACAACATTAAAAGACTAGGCGGAAAGCATGTGAGTGATGACTGTGAGCATGTGATTTTTGCCCTAGGTGAGAATTACTCCCAAAAATTCAAAATAAAACGATTTTCCTTTGTGTGCAATTTCAAAAATTTTCGTGGCATTTTTGGATAATTATTTGTATTTGTCCGTGCATGTTTATTTGTTAAATTAATAAAAAAAATAAGTCACATTTGCATTTAGGATTTGATTCTACAATTAGGAGCAATTAAGTTTGTTTTACAAGAACAAAAAAATCATAAAAATAATGTACGTTGCATTTTTAGCATTTAATGTCCAAATTGTGTGATTTTATCGTAATTGTTATTTAATGGTGTGTAAATTGTTATTAAGAGTTAATAGGCGTTCTTATAAACTAATTTAGTTTTATAGGCTAATTTAGGATTTTTAGAATTTTATTTTTATTTAAAGAAAAATAAAAGAAGAAAAAGAAGCAATAGAAATAAGAAGAAAATCAGACTGGGCCACCTTTTAAATTAAATCAACCAGGCTCAAACCAAATAACCCCTTATCCAACCCAAAAAGAAAAACCATCGGGTCGACCCGACCCGGTCCGCCCCATAACCCCAAACAAACACCCCCCTTCTTCCATTTTCATTTTTCATTTTTTGAAAAAAATCCTAACCTAAAAAACCTAAAAACCACCCCCCCTCTCCTCTTCATCTTCCCCAAACTACCCCCGCTTCCCCCTCACGTCCAGCAGCAACCATCGCCATCCATGGTTGCCCTCCCCGTCGTCCCCATCATCCATCCCATGGCTGCCCCTTCCTCCTCACCCCCAGCAGTCCCCCAAACGCCGAACCTCCGTCGACCACCCTTTATGCTCCATTTTCTTCGTCGTAAACCAGACCACTCAGCTCGCATCGCCATTGACGTAACTGCTGCCCCATCATCCATCTTCCTTCAACCAACGAACAACCCAAACGACCGGCTACTTCCTCTTCACTTCTGAGCAACTCCAGCTCGAAGCCCGTCGACCACCAGCTCGTCCAAACGACCATGTCCCTCTCGAAAAAGCCCAGCCTCATCATCATCCTCACCGGCAGCTTCTCCTCACGTCCACCACGACCATCGTCGTTCACCTCCAGTCACGACCTGTACAACCAGTCTGCCATGGCCACTGTTTCCTTCATGGCTGCTACTGCTTCACATGTGCTGCCTCACCCATCATCCTAAAATGCCCCCTCCATCTCTAAGCCACAACTGCTCACCCCAACTCCATCTCCAGGCAGTACGTCGAGGTCATGCATTCGATATCATGCTCAGTCATACGTCGAGGTAGTACATCGACTTTCCGTTCGATCCCGGACTTCAAACTAGTAGGTTTCCGTTCTCTTTTCTTTTAGTTTTCGTTCAGCGAATTCATCTTCCGCTCCTTTTCTTCTTTCTATGATTGTGTTTGTGTTCCGATGGGTTGGTTTGAATTCGAACCCAGGTCTTTGTTTGTATTAGAGATAATTTGTGTTCATTTTTGTTTGAAGTTCGTTAGTTTTTCATCAAGTGATTTAATGTCGAGTGTTTATGTGATGGTGCTTAGTTTTTAATTTAGTTTGAATCATTCATCTTTGTTATGATGTTGTTTGATTTAGTTTGAGGTCAGCTGATGATTGAGTTTAGTGATTTAAATCTACTCGTTTGTTCCGCTAAGTTTGTTCGGATATGAATCTGACTCTGTTGTTAATTCATGAACGTTGTCGATTAGGAGTTTGTTTGGCGAGTTTGTTATGCAGAGTTTGATTATTAATTGGAAATTGATTAGATGAATTGGTTATAGCTGCTAAAGTTTGGTTAACTGACTTAAGAGGATTGGATATAGCTGATGGGGTAGAATGGTAAATTGCAGTATTTTCAGGCGGAATTTTCAACTCTTCGTTGAGTTATAATGGGGCAGAGTTTGATTATTAATTGGAAATTGATTAGATGAATTGGTTATAGCTGCTAATAGAGTCACTTATAACAGATTGAGGGAATTTTTGGAGAGAGTTTAGGCGGATTTTTGAGAGGGATTTTTGGAGAGAGTCTAGGCCGGATTTTTAACATTTAAAAGTTCAGTTATCTGAGAGTAAAAGGGAGGCTGGTTATTTCTGAGATTTCACTGAGGTTTTAAGTGGATTTTTTTGAGTTTGTTATTCCTGGTCTGCATTGGTTTGTGTTGATACTGTTTCGTTGAGTATGCTGGAATCGTGTTGGTTTTCAAATTTGTCATTAGGTATTCCGTTCGCTGTTTGTTGTTGTTGCTGTGTTATATACTACTTTGCTGACCTTCCTCTTCTTGTATTGGCAATACCAGGTACACAACTGTAACTTTGGCATTTGTAAGCTGAAAACATGAAGTTTGAATATACGTGAAGAGTTGAAATTCTACTTTGGTTTCGATATGACTTGTGTATTTAAATTCTTCAGTCGTTGATGATAGGTAGATCCCTGTTAGTATGTAGTAAGTGGACTGAAATGGAGTTGTATGAGAGATTATTATTTTTTATTAAAACATGTTAGCATCTGGTAACTGATTCTTGTAGTTAAAAATGAGCTTGTTGGACTGTTAAATTAATCTGGACCGGGACTGTTTGGATCTTGGAATATGATTATGTAATAGTCGTATTAGTTTAGTTTTGTTTTGTAGTATAATTTGTGAGATTAGAGGCTGTCAAACCTCCTTTTTCGCCCGCGCCGCCGCGAAGGGATGCTGTAGGGAGTTTTTTTCAATTAAAGGACAATCAAAACGGGATTTATTTATTTATTTCAGAGTCGCCACTTGGGAGATTTATGGTGTCCCAAGTCACCGGTTGAATCCCGAATCGAGGAAAAGAATGACTCTGTTTAATAGTCTGCGCACCATAAATCCAGATAAGGAATTTTGTTAACCCGGGAGAATGTGTTAGGCATTCCCGAGTTCCGTGGTTCTAGCACGGTCGCTCAACTGTCATATTTGGCTTGATTATCTGATATAATACATGTTGAACATATGTGTGAATTTTAACTTTTAACCGCTTTTATCATTATTATTATTATTTTTATCGAGAATTGCAACATCGTGAAAATATATCTCGAACCACGTCACATCAATGTACCCGTGGTTACCGACATATTTCGACTCTATTGAAATTTGGATTTGGGTCACATAAATGTGCACCCGAGTTTAAGAAAATAAATTGTTAAAGGCGCGCCTAAAGCGACTAGCGTATCATTATTTTGGGTAAGGCCGTGAAATTTGCTAAACGACCGATCCCGAAGTCTATACAATTATTAACCATTTATTGAGGGCCCCGCAACTTGTGCGTTTTATTGGGCGAGGCTCATCTCATTTATTTTAAAAGGATAATCCTAAAGTGCCTACATTTTTTCTATTAAATTTGTCTCTAAAAATGAAAGAGAAAAGGTCCTAATTTATTTACATGCTTACGAGTTGTTATAGTCGGGTTCCGAACGCAATTTGTTAAATCAGAATGTAAACACAATATGGATAGCCCGTTGGCCAGCGTGGACCCAGACCCAACGTGTATGGCACAAAACTGGACCTGGGCCATCTCATTCACATGTTACTACCTAGTTACATTATACTAGGCATGCTCACAGTTTGTCAAATTAAAAAAAAACTTGGCAATCTAATTTTAATCCTAGACCATTTACATGCTGAAATTAACCAATAGTATTTAGCTAGACAATATTCCTACAAGTTCTGAAACGGTCTATTCGTTTAATGAGCTAACTGTTGAATGTTTAAGAATAGTCTAAATCTGCTAACATGCTTTTTGAGACATGATAATAATCAAACAATAACGAACTAACTGAACAGAGTTACTACACCATTTATTTATTTATTAGCAATACATTGAATGTTCGTCCACTAAGCTACTGTCAGATGTTCCATTATATATCTTAAACAACTACATGATTCTGATTAGAGGAAGCTAAATAATGTATATATACAACTAAAATTCAGAATATAACTAAGATAAATTCAGAACTTCAACTCTTCATTTCATATTCATGCTTCATGTTTCAGTTTACAGTAACCAGCATGTCAGTTGTGTACCTGATATTGGAAGCAAAAGAAAAGGAAGATCAGCAGGAATGCAGGAGCATACAACAACAACAATACCCAGCAACAGATTTAAAAAACCGAGAAGAAATCCAGCAACAACCAGTGAAGTAGTAGCAAATAACCAACCAAATTCAAGGAAACAAATCAAACTAAAATCCTGAAACACCAACAATAATCAACGGGCAGAAACAAAGTAAATCTTTTTTTAGATTGAAAGACCAGTTAATGTTTAACCCTTAAATCTTGACCCCTTTGTATATCCAGTGTATGCAGATTGTATATCGGGTGTATACTACTTTCTCTTTCGAATCTCCTGCGAAATTTTTTCTCAATATTCAGCCAATCCCCTATCCCCTTTCAATATTTTTGGAATCCCCCTAATATTTTCGGAATCCTCTCCCTCTTACTTCTGTCCAGCCCCTCATTTATAGCCAAACTTCAAGCATTTAAAATTAAAATCCCACCATCTTCCACTCATCCCCCTTTAACTTTCACTACTTAATGTTTTGTCCCCCACTATATTAAACAAATATATTAGTTCCCACTAACACATATCTTTTCTTTATTTAATTCCATTATTCCCCACTACCGCATGCTTTGTCCCCCACTATATTAAACAATGTATTAATTCCCCACCATTATGTCTTGTCCCCCACCATGTATTAAAAATGTATTAATTTAATATTATTAGTACCTAGTGGACGGAACACTCAGATTAAATAATTGTTCAAATTTTCAATTCCAAAAATATCCCTTTAAAATTACTAAAATTACCATTTTACCCCTAGAAATACTGCCATTCTACCCCATCAGCTATAACCAATTCACCTAATTAATTCTAGCCAAAATACAGCAGTTATAACCAATTCCTAATCAAATTCAAACAACAAATTCAAACTAAATGATGAACAACAAAGAAACAGCTGGAATTATTTTGTATGAACAATATTTTTTAACAACAAACCTACTTTCAGATTCAACAACAATAACAAACAAGTATATTCAAATCACTAAATTCGATCATCAATCGAACTTCGAATTAAATCCAACAATATTATAACAAAGATGAATGATTCAAACTAAATCAAAAACTAAAAACCAACACATAAACACTCACATTAAATCACTTGATGAAAAACGAATTCAAATAAAAAATGAACACGAATCAAATCTAAATTAAACAACAAAGATGAAGGATTCAAAACGATTAAACTAGCACCCTTCTATATTAAAACTAAACAAAAACAAATGAATGAAAACAAACCGAAGAAATAATCAAGAAATGAAAAACAACGAACAAGAAAGGAATCAAACATATACTGATTTCAAATCTGAGAATATCAAACAAAATACGGACAGAAATGAAACTTAAACCAACTAACTGGAAATGAACAACGACGACCTCGAACGGAAACAAATCTGCCCGGAAACTTTGAAACCAAAATAATTCGAATCTGCCCGGAAATTTTTTGTATGTTTTCCAGTTGATTTTAGGCGATGAAGCTGGGCGACGAAGACGACCACGAACACCACTGTTTGGGATGAGAAGATGAGGAGATGAGGCAGCAGCAATGGCTGTTGGACATGGAGCGATGATGGTGGTCGTGGGACTGTTTGGTCGACGAGACGAACTGCTGGTCGTCATGGTGATTCGTCGACGAGGTTGCTACTGGTTTGGGATGGAGGCGACGTTCATGGATGAAGCTGCTGCTAGTGGACGACGAGGACGAAGAAGGAGCAGCAGCGTTTGGTGTTATGGTTGTTTGGACGTAACAGAAGCGATGGTCGTTTGAACGACATAAATGGCGCGTTTTAAGTGGAACTTGGGCGGAGGAAGCTGGCGATCGGCAATGGCAGCGAGAAACGAGGAACGCTAGAGAGAAAAGGGACTTGTTGCTGGGATGTTTCTTGAGAGTATGGGGAGACAACGACGTTAGGGTTAAAGTGGGGAGGGATCTAAGATGGTGTTAAGGGTGTTCTTTTGGAGGAGTTTGCTGGAGTTTTTTGTGATGGAGAAACAGCGACGATGGGAATGGGGCTGAGGGAGATGGTCATGGTGGAGCTGGGGTGATCGTAGTGGACGCAAATGGTGGTGAGGGCAGAAGCAGCGAGGGCAACCATGGGATGGCGAGGTCGTTTGGAGCTGGAGTGGCGAAGTAGAAGAAGATGAAAGAGGAAGGGGCAGCAATGGGAGCTGACGAAGAAGAAGAAGCAGCGAGGGCAGCCATGGGAGGAGGGTTTGGAAGGAGAAGAAGAAGTGGGCGGGTAGGTGTTTTAGGGTTTGGGGAAATGAAGAGTGAAAAATGGGGGGTTGGGATTAGTTTGGGTTATGGGGCGGACTGGGTCGGGTCGATCCGGTAGGAGTTTATTTGGTTTGGGCCATGGTTGATTTAAATTAGAAGGTGGCCCAATCCGATTTTCTTCCTCTTTTATTGCTTCTTTTCTTTTACTTTCTAAAACTAAAATTCTAAATTAAGTTACAAACTAAATTAACTTATAAAAAATACTAATTAATTCCTAGCAACAATTATCATATAAAAATGAAATGACAATTAAAATACAATCACACAATTTGGACATTAAAGGCTAAAAATGCAAACGATGCCTATTTTTGTAATTTTCTTTCTTGTAAAACAAACTTAATTACTCATAATTGCAAACCTAAATCCTAAATACAAATGCGACATATTTTTGTATTTTTTTATTAATTTAGCAAATAAAAATGCATAGACAAAATGCGAACAATACAAGAAAAATAACACAAAATTCACAACAATTACAAACAATCAAAAAATTGTTTTATTTTTGGAATTTTTTGGGAGTAATTCTCATATAGGGCAAAAATCACGTGCTCACAGCTGCCCCTCTTTGTCCGAAAACACGAAGGATTTACGTGCAAAGATAAAGTGAGTGATTTTTTGCCCATCCGAGTACTCCGTGTGAAGCATTTTTTTGAAAAACATTTAACCAAACCTTTGCTACAAAGGTTTCCTACATATCCCTGGCTAGAAGGGAATCAGGTTAATGTAGTTCGGGAAGTTTTGGTAGCTGAGACTACCATATGACTGCTTTTTGCTGTTACTGCTGTTGCATGTTGTTACTACTGCTTTTCAATCTCCTTATTACACCGTGCCAAAAGAAAACAAGAAGCTAGACTAAATTATAGTCTATGAATTACAAAATCTTATCTATCTTCCACGCGCTCTGGTTGCTTTTCTTTCTTGTCGGCTTGTGTTTTCCTCTGGTGCCTTTCTTTCGAAAACTGCTGGGGATGACACTGGTATTTTGTATTTACAAGTGTCATCATTTTGTTCGGTCTACTGGAGATACTGCTCCCTTCATTAAAGCTTGTTATGCTGGGGATTTTTTGTTGTAACCCTCCTCATTACTGACTTCTGAAAGATGACACAACCTCCATTCTTCAGGCGGGATCCTGACTTCTTCAGCTTAAAAAATATAACAACTTCCGTTCTACAGGCGGGCTCCTGTCTTCAAAAACAACTTAACAATAATTCAACCTCTATTCTCCAAGCGGGCTCCTGACTTCTTCAGCAACTTTGAAAAAAATAAATAATTTGGCAATGATTTATGAAAATATATATTTTGGCAATATTTATACAAGCAGGACCACTCGGGTCGAGACCAATTAAATGTCCTTTTGAGGAAGGATTAAATTCAATATCCTATTCTAGGGCGGATAGACCCATCATGTCCTATTCAAGGGCGGATAGACCCATCATATCCTATTCGAGGGCGGATAGACCCATCATATCCTATTCGAGGGCGGATAGACCCATCATATCCTATCCGAGGGCGGATGAATCCAAAATATCCTATCCGAGGGAGGATGAACCCAAAATATCTTATTCGAGGGCGGATGAACCCAAAATATCCTATTCGAGGGCGGATGAACCCAAAATATCCTATTCGAGGGCGGATGAACCCAAAATATCCTATTCGAGGGCGGATGAACCCAAAATATCCTATTCGAGGGCGGATGAACCCAAAATATCCTATTCGAGGGCGGATGAACCCAAAATATCCTATTCGAGGGCGGATGAACCCAAAATATCCTATTCGAGGGCGGATGAACCCAAAATATCCTATTCGAGGGCGGATGAACCCAAAATATCCTATTCGAGGTCGGATGAACCCAAAATATCCTATTCGAGGTCGGATGAACCCAAAATATCCTATTCGAGGGCGGATGAACCCAAAATATCCTATTCGAGGGCGGATGAACCCAAAATATCCTATTCGAGGGCGGATGAACCCAAAATATCCTATTCAAGGTCGGATGAACCCAAAATATCCTTTTCGAGGGCAGATAGACCCATCTTCAAAACTTGAAATTGTCTTACCTCCGACTGTTTTTCTTAAAATCGTGCTGTCTTGCTATCCCTTAAAACTTGAATTGATTTCCTCGTTCCTCCGAGAAAATTTTCGACAATGGCAGAAAATTTTCTGCCCCAGTTTTGGTGCTTTTCTTTGTGGCATGTTTTTCGCCATAAATAAGATTTCCTTTTCCTGCTTCAAATCAAAGAAAATTTGTTAGTTTTAAAACATGGTGAGTGGTCGTGCCACTCCTGCTGGGGATGGTTTTTTCCTTTCTCCCTTCCCCGCTCTGTGTTTCATTACGCTATCAAAACTTGCTGGTGATTATTTTGTTGGGGATGAATTTTCCTTTTCTTCCTTCCCCGCTCTATGTTGTCCAACCCTCTTGGAACTTGGTCGAAAATCTGTTGAGGATGCTCCTACATCTCGATAATCTGCTGGGGTTCCTCTTGGAATTAGGTCCACAATTTTCTCAACTGTTGTTTTCCTGTTTTTCTCCAACTTCCCGTGGAAATTTGGTCCTTTTGGGATCTAGACCCATTCATCATTTGGTCTTGCGACCAACTTCATTTTGCTTTATCGCCTTATCTTTGGCCTGTCCTATTCGCATTTTGCTTTGCATCATTTTGGTAACTGGTAGTAAGCTCTGAAAATCCTTTTCAAAAACAAACTGCTGGGGAGGTAAAGTCTTTAAACCAAGAAATGAAAAAGTGATGGTTTCAAAAAATAGAAAAAAGAAGAAGTCTTTCTGAACAAATGCTGGGGAAACGGAAAGAAAAGAACTTATCTGAATGATATAACTGATCCCAACGATCATGTCTCGCATTCCGGATTAATCAACCCAGTCTATTTGTATCAATCGACCTTTCGGACGGCCTCATGTTGCTGGGGATAAAGAGGCACTCAACTCTTTGCCAAATGCAGATCCTTTCCGCCAATCTTGTCTTGTCGCCTCATAGTGCCCTTCAAGGGGTTTTCACTAATAAGACTCTCTCATTTCTCTCAACTCACGTCGCCTTACGGTGCCTGTGAAGGTTTTCACCGATAAGACTCTCTTATTTTATTTCTCTCAACTTCCGTCGCCTTATGGTGCCTGTGAAGGTTTTCACCGATAAGACTCTCTCATTTTATTTTATTTTTCAGCTGGGGATCGGAGTGTTACCGATATGACTCTCTCTGTTGGGGATTCTTTCGGCTATCAATTCATTTCCAGCTTATGATCTTCTTCTTTGCTGGGGATCAAAGTATTATTCCCGACTTCCATTTGCATTGATTTAGCACTTCTCGGATACTAATCGGGAGGTCTTTTTTGGACATCAATATGAGTTTTTGTGTATGGTTAAAAGAAAAGGGGTAAAAAGAGGTTCAAAATAATTTTGATGGGTAAAACATTACAACTCTTGGAATCAACTTTCTTTCCCAAAATTATAAACACAAACTTCTGCCCCAATTTTTCTTGCTTGGGGATTTTTTTTGTTACACTATGACCGAGCCGTGAGGCGCCTACGTATCCTTCTTTGAGGAATCAGGTCAAACATAGTTCCCAATTCCTTTGTTTTTTTTTCTTGTGACTTTTCTTTTGTCTTTATTATCATTATTTTTTTTTCTTTTTCTTTCATTTTCATTACTGATTCCAAAAGGAGGGATATGAAAGAATAAATAAGGCTCAAAAGGGGAAGCAAAGGATAAAGTGTTTGGATAGAAGAAAGAATTGCCTCCGTCACTTCATTCTCTGATAAATGCTAAGTACAAACAAACAACAATTACAATTACAAGAAATCATACATAATATCTCTTAACTGCGTCAGAATTGATAGCCATGTCGATGCATTTCCCTTCGATATCTGTTAAACATAAAGCGACATTGGGCTTGCTTTGTTTAGATTGCGATAATCAACACACACCCTGATTTTTCCATCTTTTTTGGCCCTGGCACCACATTAGCCAACCAATCAGGATATGGAGCGACCCGAATAACCTTAGCATTCAGCTATTTGGTTACTTTTTCCTTAATCTTCACACTCATGTCGGTTTTGAACTTCCTCAATTTTGCTCGACGGGAGGAAATACCGGGTCAGTGGGCAATTTGTGAACCACTAGATTGGTGCTTAAACCCGGCATGTCGTCGTATGACTATGCAAAATATTTTTGAATTCAATAAGTGCTTTGATTAGTTCTTCCTTGATGTTTGGTTCAATGTGGACGCTTATCTTAGCTTCCCTGATATCATCCGCATCCCCTAGATTGACGACTTCCGTGTCATTTGAGTTGGTTTTTTTCTTCTCAAATTGGCTCAACTCTCTGTTAATTTCTTCGAAGGCTTCATCCTCATCGTATTCCGACTCATCATCACAATCTTGTACTATAAGTTCGAAATCAGATTGATTTTTTAGACTAGGTTGAAGATCCGTCGTGCATGTCATGTCATTAGAACCAGTATAAAGTGAACTGTTCAGAAGAGAAAAAGAAGAAGAAAAATTAAAACAAAATAAGGAATGAAGAAAAAAACTTTCACTTTATTAAAATACGGGATAGCAAGGTTTCACACTTTGGCGAGCACAAAAAGAAATCTAGATTACAACCCTGGAATAATCCAGACAACAAGAAAGAAAATCAGAGCCCACTACCAAGACTCCCTTAGGATAGGAAGAGGAGTAGCCATTCAATTGTTGATTTTTGCTTTCTCCACAAACTGTACATCTACCCCAATGGACCCTTTTCCCAATACCATAACTGGCTTGTCATCTACCTTTTCCAACTATACCACTGCTTTTCCACTGGTCGACTTTTCTTTTGAACCGGCACAGATCATCATCACTGTTTGTGAAGGTTTCTTTAGCTCCCCTCCTTCGTGCACTAGCTCGATCATGTGGGTTTCATGGTGTGCCATCAACCGGTTCTGATTGATGTTGGGTGCCTCTAGTGTCTGAACCTCAATCTTGTTGGTGTCAATAAGATTTTGCACTGCATGTTTCAACTTCCAACACTTCTCGGTATCATGTCCGGGAACCCCCGAACAATACTCACAGCTTACCTAGTGGTCCATATTTTTGGGAAGGGGATTTGGCAATCTGGGCTCAACAGGACTCAACAAGCCTAACTGCTTTAATTTTTTCGAAATGTTAACTGCCTTAATTTGACAACCAACCACCTTTCTAAAGATTGAAAAGGGAACAAAAATGAGAGCAACCGGTTAGCGTTAAGGTTTTTCACAGATAGGAAAAATACACATTGAGGATGCAATGCAACTAGGCACTTAACCATTTCTATCATGCATTTGCTTCAGTTACGTGCGTCATTCCAGCTTCTTGTAATTGTGCTCTCATTTTTTTTCTTTTTAATGGTGGTCGAATCTTATGTTGATTGCCTACGTATCATGTCCCCGCATGAATCAGACCTTGCGTAGTTCGGACCAATAAAAGATAAATAATAATAAAACATTTTTTGGAATTTTCAATTTTCATAATAAAACAAACTTGATTACAAAAGTTTAAAAACTGACCATACTAACAGACTTTGACAAAAGACAACAAACGGACTTGAAAATCAAATAACCCGCATACTCTGATCAAAGAATTACAAACTCAAAAACAAACAGCCAGATTCCTTCCCCTATATGCCAATTTTAACCAAATGGTTGTTTTTCAGACGTGGCCCCTTCTCAATTTCACATGAATTTTAAGGCCGGGAAGGATTATTTTACGACATTTCACAAACTTGTTCGTTCTTTTACGAAAATAGCCCTTCGACAACTGAAAGATACTCTAAGGCTATCTCGGCAAGAACGGTTTAAGACATCACCGAAGCCGTGCCGACTTATTTTAACTAAAAACCAAACAGTATTCACTTGACCACGGACTATTTTCTTGTTTTTCAAATAATAAAAGACCTGGTTTTGCATACACGACTTTTCACCACTTTGGAGACGAAGATTTTAAGGCTGTGCGGGATAACTGGTCACAACCCAAAAGAATGACCAAAGATGGTCTTTTATGCAAAGTCAGCCTTCCGGCGTCCCTTTCGAGAACATTCGGCTATTTTTGACCAAACGGCGTGACCCAACTTATTTATGACTCTTTTGTTGTTGTTTTTTTAAAATTAGAATAAAAGACCCGGCATTGCAAACACGGCCTTTCAGCGCCTCTGGGGCGAAGATTTTAAGGTTGTGACGGTCAAAAATCAAAACATAACCAAAGGTGGCTGTTTATGCAAAATCAGCCTTCCGGCGTCCCGTTTGGGAATATTTGGCTAATTTTGACAAAAACGGCGTCACCCGACGTATTTATGACTCTTTTTTCTATTTTTCAAATAAAAATGAAAGATCCGGTAAATACAGCCTTTTTTAGCGCATCGGGGACGAAGAATTTAAGGCTGTGTGGATAACCAGTCAAAATTCTAAAAGAATAACCAAATGTGGCCGTTTATGCAAAGTCAGTCTTCCGGCGTCCCTTTTGGGGACACTTGGCTATATTTGACATGAGCGGCATTACCCGACTTATTTATGACAAAATTAAAATTTGACATATTCTTTTTTTGGCTATTTTAGCAAAAGGGGAGGTTGGACCCGATTAGAGCTGCCTACGTATCTCACATCCGATGAGAATCAAACCAACGTAGTTCGTCGATCAGGAATAAAGGAAATAAACTAACTTTTTTTTCCCCGAATAAAATACTTACAAAGAAGAGAGAAAATATTTTTTGGATTTTGATTTGTTTTTTTTTTTTGAAAAGAAACGACGACTAAAGAAATATTTTTTTTTTGAATTTTAACTTCTTTTCCCTTTTTTTTGGAAATTTCAAAAAATCTTCTAAAGAAAAAGGAAATATTTTGGACTATTAGTCTGGATTTATGAAAAAAATACTACAAAAGAAAAGAAAAATATTTTTGAATCTTGAATTTTCTTTTGAATTTTTTAAACAAATATTTTTGGATTTTGAGAGCGATTAAAAGGAAATATTTTTGTATTATATATATTTTTTTAAAAAAAATTGATATATATATATATATATTTTAAAATTGAGGTCTAAAAGAAAAACTTTCTAAAGAAGCAAGTAATGAAAAATATTTTTTGGATTTTTTGAATATGGTGGGCCGGAACCGAAGAGGTTTGCCTACGTATCTCACATCCGGTGAGAATCAGACCCGCGTAGTTCGGGCAACATAAACTAAACTTGTAAACAAGACTCTTTTTTTGTTTTTCAAATAAATCAAACTAAAAATGACAATTTTTCAAAATTTCGGCAGGGTTTTGACACTACTTGAACATTGGTTTTATTTTTCTAAAAATAAGTAGTTATCTCCCTACACTGCTATATATATTTTTTCACAATTTTTCAAAAATTCCCGATTTCAGAAGCCGATCAGCATGCAGATCTGAAGCAAATAAATGTGCAAAACAAACAGGATGCAGCAGGATGGTCTTTTTTCATTTCAGGTTGCTTGTCCTAGACAGATCCAACCCCTGTGTTGAGCCTCCAAAGTCAAATGCACGTGATGCAAACAAACGTTCCTACTAGGGATCCGACATGAAGCTGTGTACCCGAGCGGACAAATCGAGTCGAGGAGGGGGCTACGTACCGGGAACCAAAAGGCCATCTGGCTTAGTAACTTGTCCGGCCTCTTTCTTATTTCAGGTATTGACACTAACAGAATAGGGAGTCTCGACCAGCAAGCACATCCCCGGAGGTAAGAAGAGAAGGGTTTCGACACAGTTTATATACAGTTCAGATAATATCAAAGCGGTAAAAGCAGCATTTAGCACATTAGGCTCAAACATGTAAAAATCAGATAAAGCCACATATAACAATTAATCTAAGCTAGAATTCTGAACCATGAACCAGAGATTCTGGGTTCGTTCCCCAGCGGAGTCGCCAGAGTTGTCACACCTCCTTTTTCGCCCGCGCCGCCGCGAAGGGACGCGGTAGGGAGTTTTTTCCAATTAAAGGACAATCGAAACGAGATTTATTTATTTATTTCAGAGTAGCCACTTGGGAGATTTATGGTGTCCCAAGTCACCGGTTGAATCCCGAATCGAGGAAAAGAATGTCTCTGTTTAATAGTCTGCGCACCAGAAATCCGGATAAGGAATTCTGTTAACCCGGGAGAATGTGTTAGGCATTCCCGAGTTCCGTGGTTCTAGCACGGTCGCTCAACTGTCATATTCGGCTTGATTATCTGATATAATACATGTTGAATATATGTGCGAATTTTAACTTTTAACCGCTTTTATCATTATTATTATTTTTATCGAGAATTGTAACATCGTGAAAATATATCTCGAAACATGTCACATCAATGTACCCGTGGTTACCGACATATTTCGACTCTGTTGAAATTTGGATTTGGGTCACATAAATGTGCACCCGAGTTTAAGAAAATAAATTGTTAAAGGCGCGCTTAAAGCGACTAGCGTATCATTATTTTGGGTAAGGCCGTGAAATTTGCTAAACGACCGATCCCGAAGTTTATACAATTATTAACCATTTATTGAGGGCCCTGCAACTTGTGTGTTTTATTGGGTGAGGCTCATCTCATTTATTTTAAAAGGATAATCCTAAAGTGCCTACATTTTTCTATTAAATTTGTCTCTAAAAATGAAAGAGAAAAGGTCATAATTTATTTACATGCTTACGAGTTGTTATAGTCGGGTTCCGAACGCAATTTGTTAAATCAGAATGTAAACACAATATGGATAGCCCGTTGGCCAGCGTGGACCCAGACCCAACGTGTATGGCACAAAACTGGACCTGGGCCATCTCATTCACATGTTACTACCTAGTTACATTATACTAGGCATGCTCACAGTTTGTCAAATTAAAAAAAAACTTGGCAATCTAATTTTAATCCTAGACCATTTACATGCTGAAATTAACCAATAGTATTTAGCTAGACAATATTCCTACAAGTTCTGAAACGGTCTATTCATTTAATGAGCTAACTGTTGAATGTTTAAGAATAGTCTAAATCTGCTAACATGCTTTTTGAAACATGATAATAATCAAACAATAACGAACTAACTGAACAGAGTAACTACACCATTTATTTATTTATTAGCAATACATAGAATGTTCGTCCACTAAGCTACTGTCAGATGTTCCATAATATATATTAAACAACTACATGATTCTGATTAGAGGAAGCTAAATAATGTATATATACAACTAAAATTCAGAATATAACTAAGATAAATTCAGAACTTTAACTCTTCATTTCATATTC
The DNA here is from genome assembly GCF_000393655.2 of Nicotiana sylvestris. Classification (NCBI taxonomy): domain Eukaryota; kingdom Viridiplantae; phylum Streptophyta; class Magnoliopsida; order Solanales; family Solanaceae; genus Nicotiana; species Nicotiana sylvestris. The sequence continues at coordinate 195,039,363 of NC_091059.1, read as the reverse complement.
ATGCTTCATGTTTCAGTTTACAGTAACCAGCGTGTCAGTTGTGTACCTGATATTGGAAGCCAAAGAAAAGGAAGATCAGCAGGAATGCAGTAGCATACAACAACAGCAACACCCAGCAACAGATTTAAAAAACCGAGCAGAAATCCAGCAACAACCAGTGAAGTAGTAGCAAATAACCAACCAAACTCAAGGAAACAAATCAAATAAAAATCCCGAAACACCAACAACAATCAACGGGCAGAAACAAAGTAAATCTTTTTTTAGATTGAAAGACCAGTTAATGTTTAACCCTTAAATCTTGACCCCTCTGTATATCCAGTGTATGCAGATTGTATATCGTGTGTATACTACTCCCTCTTTCGAATCTCCTTCGAAATTTTTTCTCAATATTCAGCCAATCCCCTATCCCCTTTCAATATTTTCGGAATCCCACTAATATTTTCGGAATCCTCTCCCTCTTACTTCTTTCCAGCCCCTCATTTATAGCCAAATTTCAAGCATTTAAAATTAAAATCCTACCATCTTCCACCCATCCCCCTTTAACTTCCACTACTTAATGTTTTGTCCCCCACTATATTAAACAAATATATTAGTTCTCACTAACACATATCTTTTCTTTATTTAATTCCATTATTCCCCACTACCGCATGCTTTGTCCCCCATTATATTAAACAATGTATTAATTCTACACCATTATGTCTTGTCCCCTACCATGTATTAAAAATGTATTAATTTAATATTATTAGTACCTAGTGGAAGGAACACTCAGATTAAATAATTGTTCAAATTTTCAATTGCAAAAATACCCCTCTGAAATTACTGAAATTACCATTTTACCCCTGGAAATACTGCCATTTACCATTCTACCCCATCAGCTATTACCAATTCACCTAATCAATTCTAACCAAAATACAGCAGCTATAACCAATTCCTTATCAAATTCAAACAACAAATTCAAAGTAAATGATGAAAAACAATCCAAGCTACCCAATACAGTTAGTCTGTTCCACAGGCTGAGACAGTTAGACATGTTGAGACCAATACAATCCAAGCTACCCAATCCTCCACCAAAGAATCTGGATTACACCATTAGCTGTGAATATTGCTCCGGTACACCAGGCCATGATACAGAGAAATGTTGGCATTTGAAAAATGCAATACAAGAGCTGATTGATACTAATAAAATCGAGGTTCAAACCCCCGAAGCTCCAAATATCAATAGAAATCCAATGCCAGCCCATCAAGAGGCTAATATGATAGAAATCATACAAGCTGATGGGGAGACAAAGAAGCCGTCACAAACTGTCATGATGATCAAGTCTCATGAAACCAAGCCAGATAAGCAGTTAATGGAGGAGAAGCCGGTGTCTAAGCATAACAAGAATGGTGGTGAACCGTCTATGATAGTCGATGAGGGATCATCGAACAAAGTTGCCGCAAAACAAGAGAGGACAAAGGTGATAGTACCAGGGGTTGCTAACAAACCCGTCGTAATTGTGGAAGGAGCACGTACAGATCGGGTTATTATTGCACCTGTAATTCAGCTGCCAATCATCAACAACAAAGCCATCCCATGGAATTATGAACGGGTGACCGTAATGTACAAAGGCAAAGAAATCAAGGAAGAAGTGTGTGAGGTACAAGGCTTGACTCGTTCGGGAAGATGTTTTACTCCCGAAGAGCTGAGAAAAACTAAAAACAATCCAATGCCCACGAAGAAAGCTGTGACGGAAGAAGAGGCGGAGGAGTTTTTAAGAAAAATGAAGCTCCATGATTATTCTGTTGTGGATCAATTAAAGAAGACCCCCGCTCAAATTTCATTGTTGTCATTACTGATCCATTCAGAGGAACACCGTCTGGCATTGATGAAAATCCTGAATGAAGCTCATGTTCCTGAAAAGATCTCTGTAAATCATTTGGGCAAAATAGCCAACAGAATCTTTGAGACGAACAGGATTACATTTGCTGATGATGAATTACCTGTGGAAGGTACCGAGCACAACAGAGCTCTTTACCTCACCGTGAAATGTGAAAACTCCGTAGTAACCCGGGTATTGGTCGACAATGGGTCCAGTGCAAACATATGCCCTCTCTCCACTTTAAACAAATTAAAAATTAAAGAGGAGAGGATTCAAAAGAACAGTATCTGCGTACGAGGATTTGACGGTGGAAGTAGAGATTCATTTGGCGACATAGTGTTGGAACTAACTATAGGGCCAGTTGAATTCACCATGGAATTCCAAGTTTTGGACATGACTGTTTCTTACAACTTGTTGTTGGGTCGACCATGGATCCATGCTGCTAAAGCAGTCCCGTCAACATTACATCAGGTTGTCAAGTTTGAATGGGACCATCAAGAAATAGTCGTGCATGGAGAAGAAAATTTAAATGCTCACAACAGCACCATTGTACCAGTCGAGGGAGCAGAAATTGACCAAGGACCATGGGTATACCAAGTATCAGACACAGTGTCGGTAGAGAAAATTCCAGAAGGAAAATACCTTGCGAATCCAAAGATATCCTCTACATCAGTCATGGTAGCTTATGAAATGCTGAAGAATGGCTTTATACCCGGCAAAGGTCTGGGTTTATCTTTGCAAGGAATTGTACAACCAGTATCTCTCCCCGAGAACTGGGGAACATTCGGTTTAGGGTTCACACCTACCACCAATGACGTGATAAAGGCCAGGAAGTTGAAACACCAAGCATGGGTTCTTCCAAAACCAGTACCACAGCTGTCGAAGTCTTTTGTTAATACCAGCGCTAAAAATCGCCCGGTAACAACAATTCCTAAATCCCGGATCAATCCTGAGGAGGAATTAATTGAAAGGTTCGAGAAATTGTTTGGTGATGTGAATATGTTGGAAAGCAGAGAAGAGTGTAGCAATGCAGAAGTTCAATTCGTTGGACCGAAAACAAAGCTCAATAATTGGGAAGCCACTCCTATCCCAATTCGAAAGGAGTCTTGGTAGTTTATTTTGATTTTCTTTCAGTTTGTTTGGGATATTTCAAGGTTGTAATCCCAAAATTTATCTTACAGTTGGTTTGAAGCGTGCAAAACCTTGTTATCTTTCATTATCCAATAAAAAGCAGTTTCCTTTTTATTATCATTCCTAATAGCTTTCTTTTCTTTTTCTTCTTTTTTGTACAGTTCTTTTTATGCTGGCTCTAGTGATATGGCATGCATGAGGAATCTTCAGCCCAGTCTTAAAAATCAATCTGATTCCGAAATATTAATTCAAGAAACATATTGTGATTATGAATCAGAATATGATGAAGATGAGGTTTTTGAAGAGATTAGTAAAGAGTTAATTCACTTTGAGGAAAAAATCAAACCTAACTTGAATGATACCGAGGATGTCAATATAGGGGACACGAGTAATGTCCGAGAAACTAAAATAAGTGTCCATCTCGAGCCAAAAATCCGAGAGGATTTAATTAAAGCACTCATAGAATTCAAAGATGTTTTTGCATGGTCATATGACGATATGCCGGGCTTGAGCACTGATTTAGTGGTCCACAAATTGCCCACCGATCCAATGGTGCCTCCTGTCAAGCAGAGGCTGAGAAAATTCAAGCCTGATATGAGTGTGAGAATTAAAGAAGAAATCACCAAACAATTGGAAGCAAAGGTCATTCGAGTCACTCGATATCCTGTTTGGTTAGCTAATATCGTTCCTGTGCCAAAGAAAGACGGCAAAATTAGAGTATGCGTCGACTATCGCAATCTCAACAAAGCAAGTCCAAAGGATAATTTCCCATTACCCAATATCCATATCTTGATCGACAATTGTGCCAAGCATGATATAGGATCTTTCGTGGACTGTTATGCCGGATATCATCAAATTCTAATGGATGAAGAAGATGCAGAAAAGACGGCATTCATCACACCATGGGGAACTTATTGCTACAGGGTAATGCCATTCGGTTTGAAGAACGCCGGAGCAACCTATATGAGAGCAATGACCACAGTGTTTCATGATATGATACACAAGGAAATTGAGGTATACGTGGATGATGTAATCATAAAATCAAAGCATCAGACCAACCACGTTGGGGATTTGAGGAAGTTCTTCTTAAGACTTCGCAGGTACAACCTCAAGCTTAACCCTGCCAAGTGCGCATTCGGAGTTCCATCTGGAAAATTGCTGGGATTCATAGTCAGTCGACGAGGCATCGAGCTAGACCCATCAAAGATCAAAGCCATCCAAGAACTGCCACCCCCAAGAAACAAAACTGAAGTAATGAGTTTGTTGGGAAGGTTAAATTATATCAGTAGGTTTATTGCTCAGCTCACAACAACCTGCGAGCCAATTTTCAAATTGTTAAAAAAGGATGCTGCAGTCAAATGGACCGATGAGTGTCAGGAAGCGTTCGATAAAATAAAAGGGTACTTATCAAACCCACCCGTGTTGGTCCCGCCAGAGCCAGGAAGACCTTTGATTCTTTACTTGACGGTTTTGGAAAATTCATTTGGTTGTGTATTGGGGCAACATGACCTCACTGGCAGAAAAGAACAGGCCATCTACTACCTTAGCAAGAAGTTCACAGCTTATGAGGTTAAGTATACTCATCTGGAAAAGACATGTTGCGCCCTAACATGGGTAGCTCAAAAATTGAAACACTATTTGTCATCCTACACTACTTACCTCATTTCTCGTTTGGATCCCTTGAAATACATTTTTCAAAAGCCTATGCCAACGGGAAGACTTGCAAAGTGGCAGATATTGCTCACGGAATTCGACATCATCTATGTGACTAGAACTGCAATGAAGGCTCAAGCACTGGCCGATCATTTAGCCGAAAACCCGGTCGATGAGGAATATGAGCCGTTGAAGACTTATTTTCCTGATGAAGAAACAATGCATATCGACGAGGTGGAACAAATCGAAAAACCTGGCTGGAAACTTTTCTTTGATGGAGCCGCCAACATGAAAGGAGTCGGAATAGGAGCTGTAATCATTTCTGAAACAGGGCATCACTATCCTGTTACGGCTCAATTGCGATTTTATTGCACCAATAATATGGCTGAATATGAAGCTTGCATTTTGGGGTTAAGGCTAGCTGCAGACATGGGTATCCGAGAAATCTTAGTCATGGGAGATTCGGATCTTTTGATACATCAAATTCAAGGAGAATGGGAAACCCGAGATTTGAAGCTCATACCATACCGACAATGTCTACATGATCTTTGTCAGCGGTTTCAATCAGTGGAATTCCAACATATTCCAAGAATCCATAATGAAGTTGCCTGATGCATTGGCTACTCTAGCATCAATGTTGCACCATCCAGACAAAGCTTATGTGGATCCAATACATATTCAAATCCACAATCAGCACGCTTATTGCAATATGGTTGAAGAAGAATTTGATGGAGAACCATGGTTCCACGACATCAAGGAATATATCAGGATGAGCATATATCCCGCACAAGCCACAGGAGATCAAAAGAGGACCATCAGGCGATTAGCAAATGGATTCTTCTTAAGCGGAGGAGTTTTGTATAAAAGAACACCAGATCTTGGATTATTAAGATGCATAGATGCCAGACAAGCTACAACTGTCATGGCTGAAATACATTCAGGAGTTTGCGGACCCCACATGAGTGGATATGTGTTGGCAAAGAAGATCCTACGGGCTGGTTACTATTGGCTTACCATGGAGAGAGATTGTATCAGTTTTGTACGCAAATGTCATCAATGCCAAATACACGGAGATTTGATTCATTCTCCACCATCCGAGTTGCACACAATGTCGGCACCATGGCCTTTCGTTGCTTGGGGCATGGATGTGATCGGACCAATTGAACCGGCAGCATCCAATGGACACAGATTCATTCTGGTAGCTATTGATTATTTTACCAAATGGGTTGAGGCCAAGACATTCAAATCAGTGACCAAGAAAGCTGTGGTCGATTTTGTCCACTCAAATATCATATGTCGATTCGGAATCCCGAAGGTGATCATCACGGATAACGGTGCTAATCTTAACAGCAACTTAATGAAAGAAGTATGTCAACAGTTTAAGATTACACATCGTAACTCTACCCCATATCGGCCCAAGGCGAATGGAGCAGTAGAAGCAGCCAACAAAAACATAAAGAAGATACTGCGGAAAATGGTAGAAGGTTCAAAACAATGGCATGAAAAATTACCCTTTGCATTATTGGGATACCGCACTACTGTTCGCACTTCAGTAGGAGCAACTCCTTATTTGTTGGTATACGGCACCGAAGCAGTAATTCCTGCAGAAATTGAGATTCCTTCCCTTCGGATCATTGCCGAAGCAAAGATTGATGATGATGAATGGGTCAAAACCCGTCTAGAACAGTTAAATTTGATTGATGAAAAACGATTGACCGCAGTATGCCATGGTCAATTATATCAAAGAAGAATAGAAAGAGCATACAACAAAAAGGTGCGTCCCCGGAAGTTCGAAGTAGGTCAGCATGTGCTGAAACGCATTCTTCCACATCAGGTTGAAGCAAAAGGCAAATTTGCTCCGAATTGGCAAGGACCATTCATTGTGACCAGAGTATTATCGAATGGTGCACTATGTTTAACAGATATTGAAGGCAAATGCATAGATATGGCGATCAATTCTGACGCGGTAAAGAGATATTATGCATAACTTTTGAATGTTTGTATTTAGCACTATTTCAAAGATTGAAATGACAAAGGCAATTTATTCTGCTGTCCAAACACTATACCATTTGCTTCCCCTTTGAGCCATACTTGTTTCTTTCCTAACCTCTCTTGGAATCAATAAAATAAAATAAAAAAAATAAAAAAAAATCTTCACTATTATGGAATGAACTACGTTTGACCTGATTCCTCAAAGAAGGATACGTAGGCGCCTCACGGCTCGGTCATAGGGTGCACAACATGCACAATGTGCACGGAAAAGAAATATCAAGAGACCCCAATCAAGAGACTGGGGCAAGAATTGTATTGGAAATAAGAAAAGATTCCAAGAGTTGTAATTTTAAACCCATACCACAGCTATTTAGCTTTTAATACCTTTTCCATTCCTAACCTTATACCAAAAAGACCTTTCGATCAATCTTAGAAAAATGCTGATGCAAGCAAATGAAGTGGTACAAACAAGGAAAGAAAGTAAAAATGAGAGAGTCTTATAGGTGAAAACCCACACGGGCACCATAAGGCGACGGAAGTGGAGAGAAAAGTAAAATGAGAGAGTCTTATTGGTGAAAACCTTCCCAGGCACCATAAGGCGAGAGGGAAGTGGAGAAGTGAAAAATGAGGAAAATTGATCAATGAAAACTCCTTGAGACAATTGAAAGGAGATTGATTAAAAGACTGGGTTGATTAATCCGAAATGCATACCCTGATCATTGGTGCCAGTAATTCCAATCAGATAAGTCTTTTATTCCTTTTCCAACAGTCATCCAAAAATTGGATTTTTCTTTTCATTCTATAATTGTCGAAATCAGCGTATTTCGCTACTAATAATCTTACTTTCTCCAAGCTTTGAGATAAATTTTATTCTAAACAAATAAGAAAGAATGTCAAGGTATACTACCAAGATTCAAGGTTACGAAATACAGCCACGAAAGGTGGAAGATAAAAGTACGGGGGTAAGAAAGATGAAATCAAAAGAGGATCAGCAAAGTCAAAAGAAGCACATGATTACAGTTGAAAGATTTTGAAGGAAAACACACAGAGGGAAATCCTATAGTCAAGGATCAATTACAAAGACAAAACAGTCTTTTCAATCATTCCAAGGCAATAAAGAAAGACGAAGAGAAACATCACCATCGGCAAGAATACCACAACCAGCCACCCTGCTTTAAACTAACGAAGTTTTCTTTGATTTAAAACAGGGGCAAATACAATATTTGTGTCTGGAAATACCTGGTAAAGAAGAAGAAGTCAGGCGTCCACCTGGAGAATGAGGACAAAGAATTGAAGAAGTCAGGCGTCCACCTGGAGAGTGAGGATAAAGAAATTGAAGAAGTCAGGCATCCACCTGGAGAATGAGGACAGAGAATTAAAGAAGTCAGGCGTCCACCTGGAGAATGAGGACAGAGAAATTAAAGAAGTCAGGCGTCCACCTGGAGAATGAGGACAGAGAATTAAAGAAGTCAGGCGTCCACCTGGAGAATGAGGATAAAGAAATTGAAGAAGTCAGGCGTCCACCTGGAGAATGAGGATGAAGTTAAAAAGAAGTCAGGCGTCCACCTGGAGAATGAGGACAGAGAATTAAAGAAGTCAGGCGTCCGCCTGGAAAATGAGGATAAAGAAATTGAAGAAGTCAGGCGTCCACCTGGAGAATGAGGATAAAGAAATTGAAGAAGTCAGGCGTCCACCTGGAGAATGAGGACAGAGAATTAAAGAAGTCAGGCGTCCACCTGGAGAATGAGGACAGAGAAATTAAAGAAATCAGGCGTCCACCTGGAGAATGAGGACAGAGAATTAAAGAAGTCAGGCGTCCACCTGGAGAATGAGGATAAAGAAATTGAAGAAGTCAGGCGTCCACCTGGAGAATGAGGATGAAGTTAAAAAGAAGTCAGACGTCCACCTGGAGAATGAGGACAGAGAATTAAAGAAGTCAGGCGTCCACCTGGAAAATGAGGATAAAGAAATTGAAGAAGTCAGGCGTTCACCTGGAGAATGAGGATGAGAAAGAAGAAGTCAGGCGTCCACCTGGAGAATGAGGATGAGAAATTAAAGAAGTCAGGCGTCCACCTGGAGAATGAGGACAGAGAATTAAAGAAGTCAGGCGTCCACCTGGAGAATGAAGATAAAGAAATTGAAGAAGTCAGGCGTCCACCTGGAGAATGAGGATGAAGTTAAAAAGAAGTCAGGCGTCCACCTGGAGAATGAGGACAGAGAATTAAAGAAGTCAGGCGTCCACCTGGAAAATGAGGATGAGAAAAGAAGAAGTCAGGCGTCCACCTGGAGAATGAGGATAAGAATCAAAGAAGTCAGGCGTCCACCTGGAGAATGAGGATGAAAATTGAAGAAATCAGGCGTCCACCTGGAGAATGAGGAGAAGAATTGAAGAAGTCAGGCGTCCACCTGGAGAATGAGGACGAGAAAAGAAGAAATCAGGCGTCCACCTGGAGAATGAGGATGAAGAAAGAAAAGAAACAGTCAAGGCACCCACCTGAAGAACAAGGGAATGCAATTGAAGTGATGAAATCAAAAGCTCGCTCATATGAAAGAAGCACACTTTGAATCAATAAAGCAGAGGAGTCCAACAGAATCCCCAGCAAGAAACAACAAGAGTCCCAAAAGAAAATTCGGGACATAATGAAAAAAAATACGGAATAAGCCAAATGCCCAAGAGTCACCAAGATATCAAGACAACAAGAAACGCAAGGGCATGATCTAGATAAGATTTTTACAATTCCTGTACCATAATCTAGTTTAAATTTTTGTATTTCCTTTAAAGTAAGGTGTAATAAGGAGGTCAGCAAGCAGTAAAAGCAGCACGAAGCAGCAGTAACATCACAGTCCCATGGTAGTCCCAGCTACCAAAAATTCCCGAACTACATTGACCTGATTCCTTTATAGCCAAGGATATGTAGGAAACCTTTGAAGCAGAGGTTCGGTCAAATCTTTCTAAAAATGCTTCCCACGGAGTATTCGAACGGGCAAAAATCGCTCGTGTCCGCTCACTTTATCTTTGTACGAAAACTCTTCGAGTTTCCGCACAAAGAGGGGCAGCTGTGAGCACGTGATTTTTGCCTTACGAAAAATTACTCCAAAATAAATCAAAATAAATTTCTTGTACTGTGTAATTTCTGAATTTGCGTGGTGTTAAATATTTGTTTATGCCCGTAAAATGTTTGCTTTGTTATAATTAAACAAAATTAAAATAAAATACATGTTGCATGCATATAGGATTTAATTATGCATTTAAGAGATAATTTAAATAAAATCATAAAAATATGCATTTTGTTCTATTTTTAATGTTCCACTGTGTGATTAATGTTGTCTATGTGTTAATAGTTGTTAAAAAAGGTAATTAATATCTTGGTAAGGGTAATTTTGTTTTTATAATTTTAATTAAGATTTTGTTAATTAATAATGAAATTAGAAAATAATAAAAAAATAATAATACAATTTGTACAAAATCGGACCTGGATTAAAATCCAGGCCCAAAACATTAATTCCCCCCACAGCCCAATCCGAACAGCCCAAGTCTGACCCAGTCCCAAGCTAAGACCAAACGACGTCGTTTGGTCACCTCTCATCAAGGGCCGTTGGATTAAATCCAACCAACGGTCAAGATCCCCTGCCCTTACCCGCAACCCATAACCCGACCCATTGACCCGACTCAGTCCGACCCCAACGTTAAACCAAACGACGTCGTTTGGATTAGTGGATTGATCCTGGCCCTCCATCTTACTTGATCGGACGGACGATACCAATCCACCCCACCCCTATATAAATCCCAAACCCTTACCCCGGCCCCTAACTAAACACCCCCCCATCCTCTCCTGTTCATCGTCTTCTCAAACAGACCCCTAACCCTAGCCGCCCCTATTCCCCTTCGCCTGAAACCCGGCGGCATCAACGCCGCCGATCACCAAAGTAACACCCCAGAACCCCCTGAGCCTCCTCTATCCGAATATGTTATCTGCTTGGTTCGAATCTCCCTGAAGGTTCTCGAATCTTCATTTGAAGATTCGAGCCAAGTTCAGATCTAAACCAAACAACACCTAGTTAACACCATAGCTTCCCCTAGTCATCCTGAGTATGGATCTGTTGGTTGTTTGGCTCGAATCAGTTCTGAACTTCTCGAATCTTCTTTTGAAGATTCGGACCAAACAAGGACGAACTCAGATCCGTTTCAAACTAACACCAAATGACCCCTAGGCTACCCTCACCCTTATATCATGTTTGGTTCCTTTCGAATCTAACCAGAAATGATTAGGTCCCAAATCGAACCTTCAGGAAACCTAGAAATACCAAACTTCTGGATTTTTGTCCAAATTGATTAAAGGATTGAGGTTTAATCGACCTTAGTCGAAGTATTTTCAGTGGAAAATACTTCGACTAAGGTCTGTTTGATTTCAAACAAAAAATCCGAAAGCCGAGTTGAGTTCGAGTCTGATTGAAGATTCAGAGGTATTTTCTATTTCTTTGTGTATTCTACGTGTATTGATTGTCTGTCTTAATAGCTTTTTAATTTTTCATATTTGTTTTGATCAATTCTGTCATTTCTGTCTCCTACCTATCTACTTAATCCGAATGTGAATTGTTTCTGTTGGTTGTGATTGTTTACAATGTGTGTAATCGACTCGATTAAGTTCGTCGATTAGTTATATTACGAATTTTCATTTCTGGAAATGTTAACTAAAACAGTCTGCTTCTATTGTTTTAGACTAATTATTGACAAATGTTGTAAATAATCAATTGATTAATGCTCGTCAATTAAATCATGATTGTTTGTGAATCAGTGAATTCAAATGTATGCTGTATATGTTGTTTTCTGAACAGGGCATTGTCAGTATATTGACAATGCTCCTGTGTATGTTTGATCTTAGTTCAATTATAAGTTCAGTTTGCATTATTATGCTGAACCCAGTGTAATATTGTCAAGTTTGGTTCCAGTTTACAAATGATGATTAGATGTAATTGTGATAGAATGTTTACATTCTTAGGATTCAGTCCAGAACCTAAGAGAATTGGTTATAGCTGTGTTAAATCAGTTTGATAATTAAGTTTGAACAGATTTTTAAATCTGTTTTGTAAATTCTGTTATGATTTTTGCATTTAAGGCAGTAATAACAGTAATTACAGTAGGATTTCAGGGACATTTCTGGGTATGAAACAGATAAAACAGTAAGGGTAATATGATATAATAGTGGGCTGATAATGGAGTGTTAATGGCTATTAGTTAATGATACTAATGGGGAACAAGGGATAATGGGCTGCTGAAAATCAGGGAAAAGTTAGCCTAATGGGATTTAAAGTGGAAAAACAGATTTTTAATGGAAATTTTCTGTTTTTAAAAGATAAAGGGGGTCCAGGCAGCACTTAAAAAGAAAGGGGCATACCTGTATAAATACAGGAAGTTGGACAGATTTTTAAACTCAGATTTTTAGGACTAAGATTTTGAAGAAAGGAAAAGAACTCAGATTTTTTTTAAAGGAAAGATAGGAGAGTTTTGAGCAGTTTTCAGAGGGAGGGAAATCAGTTTTCAGAGGGAAGATTTTAATAAAGAAAAAGAAAGGCAGAGAGAATTTTTAAGAGAGAATCTTTAAGAGATTTTGAGGGCTGAGATTTTAAAGAAAGAAAACAGAAAATAGCACACTCACATATACACTCACACACAGATACAGCAGCAGAAACAGAAAATCAGAAACAAACTGAATTTGTAACTGAAGAAAGGCTGAAATCTGAAATATTGTTCTTGTGTTGAATATGTTCAATTTTGTGTGATTCCACTGTTCAGTTAAAATCTGAAGTCTTTCAAAGTATCTTACTGTGCATCTGGGCTCTTCGAATCCTATTCTTGATAAGATTTACTGTGTTATCAGTATATTCTACTGAATTTGTTACTGCTGTAACTGCTGAAACTTACTTCTTCTACCTCCATTTTCAGGTATATGTCTTTTAAATTTTAAGTTGAAAAGAGATTCAACATGACTTGTCGATAAAGCTTGAACTGAAAGTCTATTTTTATTTGTCCAAGTTCATCAATTTAAATTTCATTTTTTGTTTCATGTTAGTTAATTAGTAGTACATTCAATTTGATAGCTATGGGCTATTTGTCTTATTTTAAAAGTTTGTATAAAGGTTTGTAATAATATTAGTTCATTATCTCATTAGTTTAATAAATTGTCAAGACAGGGAATAAGGCATAAAAATGGACCATTGATTGCATCCCTTAATACTATTAGCTAAATGCAAAGATAAAGAAGTTGCATTAGTAGAATATTTTGTAATGAGTATGATTTTGTTTAGATTGGTATAAGTTATTACATGGTATGATGACAGGTATAATCATATGAGTAAAGTAAGTTGGTATAGCTCGTCATGATGACAGAACGTTATGAATGCTTACGCCAAATAGTCGGGTTGCATGTAATGTAACTTTGTTAAATTAACTTGCATAATAATTCCCTTTCTACAAATTCGATGCTTATCTACTTTCATAAAACAAAGTGAACAAGTAATTAGGCCTATTAGATTAAAAGTGAGTGTATGAGAATGAAAAGAGATGTACAAGCATAGATTGCCACATTTTACATCTTTGATAATTAGAAATAGAATTTGTATTAAGTAAACAATGAAAATTCTCGAAAATATTTCCTTCCCTTTATGAATTATTTATTTTTAGTTCCATATGCCATTTATTCTTCGGCATGTATATATATATATATACGTCATATTTTTTTTAAAAAAGATAGTATTAATCATATTTTTATTATGTCCTTTGAATTTGAACAGTTGGAATAAATTATTTATATTCGAAAAATATAATCAACGGTCAACATTTAATATTGTAAGTTCTTTGAAACCTTAAATGGGAATTTGTCATGAGTTTCATATAAAAATGTATGAATAAATTGTGGAAAAATCCTTAATATCATTGCAAATATTTTTGCGCAATTAGGGATACGTTCGCGTACCTTGATTATATTTTAGAAGCAAAAATTCAGATTATGCGTACGCGCAATTTCGAACAAATATTTAGTAAAAGGATTTATCCAAAGACGTTAAATCAATTTCATAAAAATCCGAGATGTACGGTTCACTATTCAATAAAAATAAATATTCTTGATTCAACACAATCTCGGAAAAATGATTGCTTAAAATATTAATAAAAAAAAAATTATTGTGTACACGTACGCGTGACACAATTCCGCATTTTTAAATTTGTAACACGAATATACGTACGCGTAATTCGATTCGAAGAAGGGTCCTTAATCACGATAAGTATAAGCGGTAGTAAAATCAGATAACATCAATATATTTAATAAAATCAAGATGATTAAGCCAATAATAAAAACAGTTAAGCGACCGTGCTAGAACCACGGAATTCGGAAATGCCTAACACCTTCTTCCGGATTAACAGAATTCCTTACTCAGGATTTTTGGTTCGCAGAAAAATAAACAGAGTCATATTCTCCTCGATTCAGGGATTATAATTGGTGACTTGGGACGCCTCAAAATTCCCAGGTGGCGACTCTGAAACAAATAAACAAATCCCGTTTCGACTGTCCTTTAATTGGAGAAAACTCCCCACGCGCCCCGCGGGCGCGGGAAAAGGAGGTGCGACAGCTCTGGCGACTCTGCTGGGGAACGAACCCAGAATCTCTGGTTCAGGGTTTAAAGAATTCGAGCTTAAAATATCTGTTTTATTGGCTTTACTTACTATATAATTTTCAACTGTTTATATGCTAATATGCTAAATGTTTTTTTTTACCGCTTTAATATTATTTGAATTGTGAATATATACAACTGCTACGAAACCCCCTTCTTTCTGAGTCTTCTGAATTTATGGTGTACACGTGCGCGTGACCCACCTTTCTGTTAAAGTCATACCAAATAAGACGGAGTTGGGACAAGTAACTAGGCCGGGCAGACTTTCGTGCTCCCGGTACGTTGCCCCCGCTTCGGCTCAAACTGTCCGTTTGGGTAAGCCAGGTTTAGAACAATCAACCTAAGGTTTTACACTTAGAATAACTCAGCCATGTACCGGATCCCTAGTAGGAACGAATATTTGCATCATATGCATTTGCCCTTGGAGACTCAACACAGGGGTTGGGTCTGTCTAGGACAGGTGAACCCAAAATTAAAAGACCATCATGATGCATCCTACTTGCTACTTGTGCATTCATTTGCCTCAAACATGCTTGTTGACCAGCTTAAATAAAATCATGGTAAGAAGCAAGGAATAAAATGGGTTGTTTTAAAATTTTCGAAAAAAAAATAGTTTTAAATTTTGAAATAAAAATATTTAATGAAAAAAAAATCGAAAATAAATTTTAGTATAAATTTTCCCAAAATAAATTTTGACTTTATTAAAATTAAATTTCAGATACAAAATGAGCACTACACAAAGCCCCTCATCCACAAGTACGGAGGAATTTTTATGTCAGCTTCAAATGTGGTGGTATGATTTAGGCGAAGACGGTCAAAAATGGGTCGTCAAGCATTTGGGAAATCTCACGGACATTATGAAAGTTAAGCCTCGGGATGATCTGATTACGTCATTAGTAATTTTCTGGGACCCTGTTCACAATGTGTTCCGTTTCTCTGACTTCGAGCTTACTCCTACATTAGAGGAGGTAGCTGGCTATGTTGGTTTTGACGGAAGTTTAAGAAATCAAAGCTTGATATTCACAAAGGCTCCTTCAATACATCGATTCTTCGGTCTTCTGAACATCAGCAGTCAAATCAGGAAAAGCAATGTCATCAATGGATGTTGTTCCTTCAACTTTTTGTATTCCAGATTTGGAAAGTCAGATGGGTTCGAAATTCATGAGAAAGGCCTTACTAATAAGCAAAACAAAGACACTTGGCAGATACACCGACGATTTGCTTTCATGGTGGCTTTTCTAGGAGTCATGGTCTTCCCAAATAAAGAGCGAACAATTGATATTCGCACCGCAAAAATTGTGCAAATCCTCACCACTAAAGAAAATCACACCCTTGTCCCCATCATTCTGTCAGATATTTATCGGGCTTTGACTTTATGCAAATCAGGGGCGAAGGTTTTCGAAGGATGCAAAATTTTGTTGCAAATGTGGGTGATTGAACATCTCCAACAACAACCCAAGATCATACAGTATGGGTCGAACAGAGCTAATTGCATCGAGAGCTATGAGGAAAGAACAAAAAATTACCAAGCTCCAGAAGGGATAGAAGCATGGGTATCTCATCTAAAGGCTTTAACGGCAAATCAAATTGAATGGACTCTGGGATGGCTCCCGATGAGAGAAGTAATACATATGTCAACCTCAAATAGTTATCTACTACTATTGGGATTGAGAAGCATTCAGCCATATGCACCACTAAGAGTCCTAAGGCAACTAGGGAGATATCAAATAGTTCCTGATGAGGAAGATTTGAGTATGCAAGTAATCGAATTACACCCAGAAGCCACTATTCCCGAAGCTCTACTTCAGCAGATGTGGAATGGATGCCGATACTTGAAAAGTGATACTCAAGTCCTAGACGCTACCAAGGGTGAGATAAATCCTGGATATGCAAGGTGGTTCGAAAAGCGGTCCCGCGTGGATGATGCACCGGAACCTGAGCTAAAAAGGCCAACAAAAAGACCCCATGTTCAAAATTTCAATGATAAAATCCAAGAGCGGTTAATCTGGGGAGAAAAAGAAAAAGGGTACAAAGCCACTATCCATGCCCTAAAAGAAAATCTAAGAAGCCTCAGTTTGGAGAAAGATTTGCAAGAACAAGAAGCCAAAGGCGAGAAAAAGAGTCTAGCTTGTGAGAATGAAAATCTTCATGCTAGATTCCAAAAAATGAAAAGAGTCTCTGAAACGCCAAAGAGAAGCTGGAAAGATCAAAAAACCATCTCCAATCTCTTCGAAAAAATGCAAGATTTTGACTCCATTCTTGCAGAAAACGAAAGGGCATTGAGCAAAGCAAAAGAAAGGATCCAACAATTAAATGAAGAAGCCAGATCTAACAAGGAACGCCAGGATAGGCAATCCGAAAAAGACAAGGCTCAATTCAAGAAGGAAAAAGACTATTGGATGCGATCAGAAGACCAGCTTCGTGCACAACTAGAAGAGGCAAGAAGATGCAACAGAGAATACCAACAAGCAGACCTCGACAGGGAAAGATCACAAGCAAGATTAGAGCAGGCCAGACTCCGAGCTCTATTAGAATCAGCTTTAGATCGTGAAAACCGTGTCAGAGACATAGCCACCACTCGTCAGCAGCAATTGCAAGACCAAGACCAACGTCTCCAAGGTTTCAGGGCACAAGTCCACGACTTGGCAGTCTTCACATCTCAAAGTTATGTAAACTGCCAAGGAATGGATTATGAAAGGTTTACAGAGCATGCGCCCACTTTTGCTCGTCATCTAGCAATAGAGTTGGAAAGGATGTATCGTACGCTGGGAGGCCATCCAGGTCAAGCCCCACATTGAGCAGATAATCCAATATTAGAGAACAAAAGTGGAAAGTGGGGCATTTTGTGAGATGTTATGAATTGTATCTTTTATTCTGATTTAAGTGTGTGTGTTTCAAGCTATTTTCTTAAAGTTTTCGAATGTAATTCCATCTTTGTGTAATAAATAAACATGATTGACTTTGGTCCGAACTACGCAAGGTCTGATTCATGTTTGACATAATACATAGGCAATCTCTAAGAGTCGACCACCACGATAAAGATATCTGTAATAAATAAAAGTGAATAACAATAAAAAATTTCAAAAGCTGGGACGATACAAGCAACCGAGCGAATGCATAATAGAAAGGGATTATTTGTCTAGGAGCATTGCATCTCAACGTGTGATTATATATGTGTTAAACTCTCGAAACTAACAAGTTTGTCCATTTTCAGAATTCAACCAGTTAGTTTCTCTAAAGAGTATACTGGCATATTATCACTATCACACAAGATCAAAAGGACCAATACCCGAAAGTATGTCTATCCCAGATGTTGACACAAGTATGGAGATAGAAGAGATGGATGTCGGGAAAATGAAAGAAGAAATGCTTAAGCTCAAGCAGCAAATGGCAGAAATGTACCAAGCTTGGTCTACAGGACAGTTGCCCCCATCTTACCCAAATAACCCTGCTCCATCAATAATCCAAACTCAGGATAATATCACCACTGAATTATCCCCAAGTTTCCCCATTTATCAGCACTACCGAGGCACCACCTCTCAGACACCACAGTCTCCACCTCCAAAACCAGTTCCGTACCTTCCTCCACCTATGACTCCTGTTTTTGTAGCACCTCCCCCTGCTACATTTCACAAATCTCCTAGTGAGCCTACATTTCAGGCCCAAGACAACCAATATTACCCCCGGAGCCCACCTTCAAAGCCTCCGAAATCAATTCACCTGCTCCTCAGTTTGATCTCCCAACCGAAATTAACAAGCCAGCCAAAAATGCTGAACAAGAAGAGATGTTCAGGAAGGTCAAAAGTCTAGAACAGTCGTTCCGAGACATGCGAGGATTAGGTGGGCAAGTCAGTGTAGCCTACAAAGATTTATGCTTATTCCCTAATGTACAATTGCCATTTGGCTTCAAGATGCCCAAATTTGACCTATACAGCGGGCACGGCGACCCAGTAGCCCACCTAAGGGGTTTCTGTAGCAAGATGCGAGGAGCTGGGGGAAAGGATGAATTATTGATGGCTTACTTCAGTCAAAGTCTTAAGCGGATCAGCTTTGGAGTGGTATACACGCCAAGACCATGGAAGATGGTACACCTGGGATGACCTGGCACAGGCATTCGCATACCATTTCCAATACAATCTGGAAATCATCCCAGATCGATTATCTTTGACCAAATTTGAGAAGAAACACAATGAAAGTTTCAGAGAGTATGGTTTTCGGTGGAGAGAACAGGCAGCAAGAGTGGATCCTCCTATGAAGGAGAGCGAAATGGTAGACTACTTCCTCCAAGCCTTGGAACCAACTTACTACGCCCACTTGGTTTCAGCGGTTGGAAAATCATTCAACGAGGTAGTGAAGATGGGAGGTATGGTAGAAGAAGGCCTCAAGACAAACAAAATCATGAGCTATTCAGCAATTAAGGCAACTACTCAAGCTATTCAAGGCGGGGTAGGAGGAATCGGAAGAAAGAAGAGGGAGGAAGCAACCGTAGTTGATTCAGGAATTTGGCCAGGACCCAGGGGTTCACCGCTTTACTATAATCAGCAACGACCTCGCCAATCAGCTTACCACCATGATTCATCCCAACATTACTATCACCCTTCAGAGCCTCATTTCGCCATTAACCACGCTCAAGCATACAATCAGCCACCTGTTCACACCAATTGGCGTGCTCCTGTCACACCAAATACCTACCCCCGAGCTTATCCCGGACCAGGTTTCAGGCCTAGACCAGCATTCAGGGGAGAAAGGGAACAGAAAAAGAAAACTTACACTCCATTGGGAGAGTCTTACACTAGTCTGTTCCACAGGCTGAGACAGTTAGACATGTTGAGACCAATACAATCCAAGCTACCCAATCCTCCACCAAAGAATCTGGATTACACCATTAGCTGTGAATATTGCTCCGGTACACCAGGCCATGATACAGAGAAATGTTGGCATTTGAAAAATGCAATACAAGAGCTGATTGATACTAATAAAATCGAGGTTCAAACCCCCGAAGCTCCAAATATCAATAGAAATCCAATGCCAGCCCATCAAGAGGCTAATATGATAGAAATCATACAAGCTGATGGGGAGACAAAGAAGCCGTCACAAACTGTCATGATGATCAAGTCTCATGAAACCAAGCCAGATAAGCAGTTAATGGAGGAGAAGCCGGTGTCTAAGCATAACAAGAATGGTGGTGAACCGTCTATGATAGTCGATGAGGGATCATCGAACAAAGTTGCCGCAAAACAAGAGAGGACAAAGGTGATAGTACCAGGGGTTGCTAACAAACCCGTCGTAATTGTGGAAGGAGCACGTACAGATCGGGTTATTATTGCACCTGTAATTCAGCTGCCAATCATCAACAACAAAGCCATCCCATGGAATTATGAACGGGTGACCGTAATGTACAAAGGCAAAGAAATCAAGGAAGAAGTGTGTGAGGTACAAGGCTTGACTCGTTCGGGAAGATGTTTTACTCCCGAAGAGCTGAGAAAAACTAAAAACAATCCAATGCCCACGAAGAAAGCTGTGACGGAAGAAGAGGCGGAGGAGTTTTTAAGAAAAATGAAGCTCCATGATTATTCTGTTGTGGATCAATTAAAGAAGACCCCCGCTCAAATTTCATTGTTGTCATTACTGATCCATTCAGAGGAACACCGTCTGGCATTGATGAAAATCCTGAATGAAGCTCATGTTCCTGAAAAGATCTCTGTAAATCATTTGGGCAAAATAGCCAACAGAATCTTTGAGACGAACAGGATTACATTTGCTGATGATGAATTACCTGTGGAAGGTACCGAGCACAACAGAGCTCTTTACCTCACCGTGAAATGTGAAAACTCCGTAGTAACCCGGGTATTGGTCGACAATGGGTCCAGTGCAAACATATGCCCTCTCTCCACTTTAAACAAATTAAAAATTAAAGAGGAGAGGATTCAAAAGAACAGTATCTGCGTACGAGGATTTGACGGTGGAAGTAGAGATTCATTTGGCGACATAGTGTTGGAACTAACTATAGGGCCAGTTGAATTCACCATGGAATTCCAAGTTTTGGACATGACTGTTTCTTACAACTTGTTGTTGGGTCGACCATGGATCCATGCTGCTAAAGCAGTCCCGTCAACATTACATCAGGTTGTCAAGTTTGAATGGGACCATCAAGAAATAGTCGTGCATGGAGAAGAAAATTTAAATGCTCACAACAGCACCATTGTACCAGTCGAGGGAGCAGAAATTGACCAAGGACCATGGGTATACCAAGTATCAGACACAGTGTCGGTAGAGAAAATTCCAGAAGGAAAATACCTTGCGAATCCAAAGGTATCCTCTACATCAGTCATGGTAGCTTATGAAATGCTGAAGAATGGCTTTATACCCGGCAAAGGTCTGGGCTTATCTTTGCAAGGAATTGTACAACCAGTATCTCTCCCCGAGAACTGGGGAACATTCGGTTTAGGGTTCACACCTACCACCAATGACGTGATAAAGGCCAGGAAGTTGAAACACCAAGCATGGGTTCTTCCAAAACCAGTACCACAGCTGTCGAAGTCTTTTGTTAATACCAGCGCTAAAAATCGCCCGGTAACAACAATTCCTAAATCCCGGATCAATCCTGAGGAGGAATTAATTGAAAGGTTCGAGAAATTGTTTGGTGATGTGAATATGTTGGAAAGCAGAGAAGAGTGTAGCAATGCAGAAGTTCAATTCGTTGGACCGAAAACAAAGCTCAATAATTGGGAAGCCACTCCTATCCCAATTCGAAAGGAGTCTTGGTAGTTTATTTTGATTTTCTTTCAGTTTGTTTGGGTTATTTCAAGGTTGTAATCCCAAAGTTTATCTTACAGTCGGTTTGAAGTGTGCAAAACCTTGTTATCTTTCATCATCCAATAAAAAGCAGTTTCCTTTTTATTATCATTCCTAATAGCTTTCTTTTCTTTTTCTTCTTTTTTGTACAGTTCTTTTTATGCTGGCTCTAGTGATATGGCATGCATGAGGAATCTTCAGCCCAGTCTTAAAAATCAATCTGATTCCGAAATATTAATTCAAGAAACATATTGTGATTATGAATCAGAATATGATGAAGATGAGGTTTTTGAAGAGATTAGTAAAGAGTTAATTCACTTTGAGGAAAAAATCAAACCTAACTTGAATGATACCGAGGATGTCAATATAGGGGACACGAGTAATGTCCGAGAAACTAAAATAAGTGTCCATCTCGAGCCAAAAATCCGAGAGGATTTAATTAAAGCACTCATAGAATTCAAAGATGTTTTTGCATGGTCATATGACGATATGCCGGGCTTGAGCACTGATTTAGTGGTCCACAAATTGCCCACCGATCCAATGGTGCCTCCTGTCAAGCAGAGGCTGAGAAAATTCAAGCCTGATATGAGTGTGAGAATTAAAGAAGAAATCACCAAACAATTGGAAGCAAAGGTCATTCGAGTCACTCGATATCCTGTTTGGTTAGCTAATATCGTTCCTGTGCCAAAGAAAGACGGCAAAATTAGAGTATGCGTCGACTATCGCAATCTCAACAAAGCAAGTCCAAAGGATAATTTCCCATTACCCAATATCCATATCTTGATCGACAATTGTGCCAAGCATGATATAGGATCTTTCGTGGACTGTTATGCCGGATATCATCAAATTCTAATGGATGAAGAAGATGCAGAAAAGACGGCATTCATCACACCATGGGGAACTTATTGCTACAGGGTAATGCCATTCGGTTTGAAGAACGCCGGAGCAACCTATATGAGAGCAATGACCACAGTGTTTCATGATATGATACACAAGGAAATTGAGGTATACGTGGATGATGTAATCATAAAATCAAAGCATCAGACCAACCACGTTGGGGATTTGAGGAAGTTCTTCTTAAGACTTCGCAGGTACAACCTCAAGCTTAACCCTGCCAAGTGCGCATTCGGAGTTCCATCTGGAAAATTGCTGGGATTCATAGTCAGTCGACGAGGCATCGAGCTAGACCCATCAAAGATCAAAGCCATCCAAGAACTGCCACCCCCAAGAAACAAAACTGAAGTAATGAGTTTGTTGGGAAGGTTAAATTATATCAGTAGGTTTATTGCTCAGCTCACAACAACCTGCGAGCCAATTTTCAAATTGTTAAAAAAGGATGCTGCAGTCAAATGGACCGATGAGTGTCAGGAAGCGTTCGATAAAATAAAAGGGTACTTATCAAACCCACCCGTGTTGGTCCCGCCAGAGCCAGGAAGACCTTTGATTCTTTACTTGACGGTTTTGGAAAATTCATTTGGTTGTGTATTGGGGCAACATGACCTCACTGGCAGAAAAGAACAGGCCATCTACTACCTTAGCAAGAAGTTCACAGCTTATGAGGTTAAGTATACTCATCTGGAAAAGACATGTTGCGCCCTAACATGGGTAGCTCAAAAATTGAAACACTATTTGTCATCCTACACTACTTACCTCATTTCTCGTTTGGATCCCTTGAAATACATTTTTCAAAAGCCTATGCCAACGGGAAGACTTGCAAAGTGGCAGATATTGCTCACGGAATTCGACATCATCTATGTGACTAGAACTGCAATGAAGGCTCAAGCACTGGCCGATCATTTAGCCGAAAACCCGGTCGATGAGGAATATGAGCCGTTGAAGACTTATTTTCCTGATGAAGAAACAATGCATATCGACGAGGTGGAACAAATCGAAAAACCTGGCTGGAAACTTTTCTTTGATGGAGCCGCCAACATGAAAGGAGTCGGAATAGGAGCTGTAATCATTTCTGAAACAGGGCATCACTATCCTGTTACGGCTCAATTGCGATTTTATTGCACCAATAATATGGCTGAATATGAAGCTTGCATTTTGGGGTTAAGGCTAGCTGCAGACATGGGTATCCGAGAAATCTTAGTCATGGGAGATTCGGATCTTTTGATACATCAAATTCAAGGAGAATGGGAAACCCGAGATTTGAAGCTCATACCATACCGACAATGTCTACATGATCTTTGTCAGCGGTTTCAATCAGTGGAATTCCAACATATTCCAAGAATCCATAATGAAGTTGCTGATGCATTGGCTACTCTAGCATCAATGTTGCACCATCCAGACAAAGCTTATGTGGATCCAATACATATTCAAATCCACAATCAGCA
This sequence comes from Nicotiana sylvestris, assembly GCF_000393655.2. NCBI lineage: Eukaryota > Viridiplantae > Streptophyta > Magnoliopsida > Solanales > Solanaceae > Nicotiana > Nicotiana sylvestris. The sequence goes on along the minus strand of NC_091059.1, from coordinate 195,015,926 downwards.
CGCTTATTGCAATATGGTTGAAGAAGAATTTGATGGAGAACCATGGTTCCACGACATCAAGGAATATATCAGGATGAGCATATATCCCGCACAAGCCACAGGAGATCAAAAGAGGACCATCAGGCGATTAGCAAATGGATTCTTCTTAAGCGGAGGAGTTTTGTATAAAAGAACACCAGATCTTGGATTATTAAGATGCATAGATGCCAGACAAGCTACAACTGTCATGGCTGAAATACATTCAGGAGTTTGCGGACCCCACATGAGTGGATATGTGTTGGCAAAGAAGATCCTACGGGCTGGTTACTATTGGCTTACCATGGAGAGAGATTGTATCAGTTTTGTACGCAAATGTCATCAATGCCAAATACACGGAGATTTGATTCATTCTCCACCATCCGAGTTGCACACAATGTCGGCACCATGGCCTTTCGTTGCTTGGGGCATGGATGTGATCGGACCAATTGAACCGGCAGCATCCAATGGACACAGATTCATTCTGGTAGCTATTGATTATTTTACCAAATGGGTTGAGGCCAAGACATTCAAATCAGTGACCAAGAAAGCTGTGGTCGATTTTGTCCACTCAAATATCATATGTCGATTCGGAATCCCGAAGGTGATCATCACGGATAACGGTGCTAATCTTAACAGCAACTTAATGAAAGAAGTATGTCAACAGTTTAAGATTACACATCGTAACTCTACCCCATATCGGCCCAAGGCGAATGGAGCAGTAGAAGCAGCCAACAAAAACATAAAGAAGATACTGCGGAAAATGGTAGAAGGTTCAAAACAATGGCATGAAAAATTACCCTTTGCATTATTGGGATACCGCACTACTGTTCGCACTTCAGTAGGAGCAACTCCTTATTTGTTGGTATACGGCACCGAAGCAGTAATTCCTGCAGAAATTGAGATTCCTTCCCTTCGGATCATTGCCGAAGCAAAGATTGATGATGATGAATGGGTCAAAACCCGTCTAGAACAGTTAAATTTGATTGATGAAAAACGATTGACCGCAGTATGCCATGGTCAATTATATCAAAGAAGAATAGAAAGAGCATACAACAAAAAGGTGCGTCCCCGGAAGTTCGAAGTAGGTCAGCATGTGCTGAAACGCATTCTTCCACATCAGGTTGAAGCAAAAGGCAAATTTGCTCCGAATTGGCAAGGACCATTCATTGTGACCAGAGTATTATCGAATGGTGCACTATGTTTAACAGATATTGAAGGCAAATGCATAGATATGGCGATCAATTCTGACGCGGTAAAGAGATATTATGCATAACTTTTGAATGTTTGTATTTAGCACTATTTCAAAGATTGAAATGACAAAGGCAATTTATTCTGCTGTCCAAACACTATACCATTTGCTTCCCCTTTGAGCCATACTTGTTTCTTTCCTAACCTCTCTTGGAATCAATAAAATAAAATAAAAAAAAAATCTTCACTATTATGGAATGAACTACGTTTGACCTAATTCCTCAAAGAAGGATACGTAGGCGCCTCACGACTCGGTCATAGGGTGCACAACATGCACAATGTGCACGGAAAAGAAATATCAAGAGACCCCAATCAAGAGACTGGGGCAAGAATTGTATTGGAAATAAGAAAAGATTCCAAGAGTTGTAATTTTAAACCCATACCACAGCTATTTAGCTTTTAATACCTTTTCCATTCCTAACCTTATACCAAAAAGACCTTTCGATCAATCTTAGAAAAATGCTGATGCAAGCAAATGAAGTGGTACAAACAAGGAAAGAAAGTAAAAATGAGAGAGTCTTATAGGTGAAAACCCACACGGGCACCATAAGGCGACGGAAGTGGAGAGAAAAGTAAAATGAGAGAGTCTTATTGGTGAAAACCTTCCCAGGCACCATAAGGCGAGAGGGAAGTGGAGAAGTGAAAAATGAGGAAAATTGATCAATGAAAACTCCTTGAGACAATTGAAAGGAGATTGATTAAAAGACTGGGTTGATTAATCCGAAATGCATACCCTGATCATTGGTGCCAGTAATTCCAATCAGATAAGTCTTTTATTCCTTTTCCAACAGTCATCCAAAAATTGGATTTTTCTTTTCATTCTATAATTGTCGAAATCAGCGTATTTCGCTACTAATAATCTTACTTTCTCCAAGCTTTGAGATAAATTTTATTCTAAACAAATAAGAAAGAATGTCAAGGTATACTACCAAGATTCAAGGTTACGAAATACAGCCACGAAAGGTGGGAGATAAAAGTACGGGTGTAAGAAAGATGAAATCAAAAGAGGATCAGCAAAGTCAAAAGAAGCACATGATTACAGTTGAAAGATTTTGAAGGAAAACACACAGAGGGAAATCCTATAGTCAAGGATCAATTACAAAGACAAAACAGTCTTTTCAATCATTCCAAGGCAATAAAGAAAGACGAAGAGAAACATCACCATCGGCAAGAATACCACAACCAGCCACCCTGCTTTAAACTAACGAAGTTTTCTTTGATTTAAAGCAGGGGCAAGTATAATATTTGTGTCAGAAAATACCTGGTAAAGAGAATTAAAGAAGTCAGGCGTCCACCTGGAGAATGAGGACAGAGAATTAAAGAAGTCAGGCGTCCACCTGGAAAATGAGGATAAAGAAATTGAAGAAGTCAGGCGTCCACCTGGAGAATGAGGATAAAGAAATTGAAGAAGTCAGGCGTCCACCTGGAGAATGAGGACAGAGAATTAAAGAAGTCAGGCGTCCACCTGGAGAATGAGGACAGAGAAATTAAAGAAATCAGGCGTCCACCTGGAGAATGAGGACAGAGAATTAAAGAAGTCAGGCGTCCACCTGGAGAATGAGGATGAAGTTAAAAAGAAGTCAGGTGTCCACCTGGAGAATGAGGACAGAGAATTAAAGAAGTCAGGCGTCCACCTGGAAAATGAGGATAAAGAAATTGAAGAAGTCAGGCGTCCACCTGGAGAATGAGGATAAAGAAATTGAAGAAGTCAGGCGTCCACCTGGAGAATGAGGACAGAGAATTAAAGAAGTCAGGCGTCCACCTGGAGAATGAGGACAGAGAAATTAAAGAAATCAGGCGTCCACCTGGAGAATGAGGACAGAGAATTAAAGAAGTCAGGCGTCCACCTGGAGAATGAGGATAAAGAAATTGAAGAAGTCAGGCGTCCACCTGGAGAATGAGGATGAAGTTAAAAAGAAGTCAGGCGTCCACCTGGAGAATGAGGACAGAGAATTAAAGAAGTCAGGCGTCCACCTGGAAAATGAGGATAAAGAAATTGAAGAAGTCAGGCGTCCACCTGGAGAATGAGGATGAGAAAGAAGAAGTCAGGCGTCCACCTGGAGAATGAGGATGAGAAATTAAAGAAGTCAGGCGTCCACCTGGAGAATGAGGACAGAGAATTAAAGAAGTCAGGCGTCCACCTGGAGAATGAAGATAAAGAAATTGAAGAAGTCAGGCGTCCACCTGGATAATGAGGATGAAGTTAAAAAGAAGTCAGGCGTCCACCTGGAGAATGAGGACAGAGAATTAAAGAAGTCAGGCGTCCACCTGGAAAATGAGGATGAGAAAAGAAGAAGTCAGGCGTCCACCTGGAGAATGAGGATAAGAATCAAAGAAGTCAGGCGTCCACCTGGAGAATGAGGATGAAAATTGAAGAAATCAGGCGTCCACCTGGAGAATGAGGAGAAGAATTGAAGAAGTCAGGCGTCCACCTGGAGAATGAGGACGAGAAAAGAAGAAATCAGGCGTCCACCTGGAGAATGAGGATGAAGAAAGAAAAGAAACAGTCAAGGCACCCACCTAAAGAACAAGGGAATGCAATTGAAGTGATGAAATCAAAAGCTCGCTCATATGAAAGAAGCACACTTTGAATCAATAAAGCAGAGGAGTCCAACAGAATCCCCAGCAAGAAACAACAAGAGTCCCAAAAGAAAATTCGGGACATAATGAAAAAGAATACGGAATAAGCCAAATGCCCAAGAGTCACCAAGATATCAAGACAACAAGAAACGCAAGGGCATGATCTAGATAAGATTTTTACAATTCCTGTACCATAATCTAGTTTAAATTTTTGTATTTCCTTTAAAGTAAGGTGTAATAAGGAGGTCAGCAAGCAGTAAAAGCAGCACGAAGCAGCAGTAACATCACAGTCCCATGGTAGTCCCAGCTACCAAAAATTCCCGAACTACATTGACCTGATTCCTTTATAGCCAAGGATATGTAGGAAACCTTTGAAGCAGAGGTTCGGTCAAATCTTTCTAAAAATGCTTCCCACGGAGTATTCGAACGGGCAAAAATCGCTCGTGTCCGCTCACTTTATCTTTGTACGAAAACTCTTCGAGTTTCCGCACAAAGAGGGGCAGCTGTGAGCACGTGATTTTTGCCTTACGAAAAATTACTCCAAAATAAATCAAAATAAATTTCTTGTACTGTGTAATTTCTGAATTTGCGTGGTGTTAAATATTTGTTTATGCCCGTAAAATGTTTGCTTTGTTATAATTAAACAAAATTAAAATAAAATACATGTTGCATGCATATAGGATTTAATTATGCATTTAAGAGATAATTTAAATAAAATCATAAAAATATGCATTTTGTTCTATTTTTAATGTTCCACTGTGTGATTAATGTTGTCTATGTGTTAATAGTTGTTAAAAAAGGTAATTAATATCTTGGTAAGGGTAATTTTGTGTTTATAATTTTAATTAAGATTTTGTTAATTAATAATGAAATTAGAAAATAATAAAAAAATAATAATACAATTTGTACAAAATCGGACCTGGATTAAAATCCAGGCCCAAAACATTAATTCCCCCCACAGCCCAATCCGAACAGCCCAAGTCTGACCCAGTCCCAAGCTAAGACCAAACGACGTCGTTTGGTCACCTCTCATCAAGGGCCGTTGGATTAAATCCAACCAACGGTCAAGATCCCCTGCCCTTACCCGCAACCCATAACCCGACCCATTGACCCGACTCAGTCCGACCCCAACGTTAAACCAAACGACGTCGTTTGGATTAGTGGATTGATCCTGGCCCTCCATCTTACTTGATCGGACGGACGATACCAATCCACCCCACCCCTATATAAATCCCAAACCCTTACCCCGGCCCCTAACTAAACACCCCCCCATCCTCTCCTGTTCATCGTCTTCTCAAACAGACCCCTAACCCTAGCCGCCCCTATTCCCCTTCGCCTGAAACCCGGCGGCATCAACGCCGCCGATCACCAAAGTAACACCCCAGAACCCCCTGAGCCTCCTCTATCCGAATATGTTATCTGCTTGGTTCGAATCTCCCTGAAGGTTCTCGAATCTTCATTTGAAGATTCGAGCCAAGTTCAGATCTAAACCAAACAACACCTAGTTAACACCATAGCTTCCCCTAGTCATCCTGAGTATGGATCTGTTGGTTGTTTGGCTCGAATCAGTTCTGAACTTCTCGAATCTTCTTTTGAAGATTCGGACCAAACAAGGACGAACTCAGATCCGTTTCAAACTAACACCAAATGACCCCTAGGCTACCCTCACCCTTATATCATGTTTGGTTCCTTTCGAATCTAACCAGAAATGATTAGGTCCCAAATCGAACCTTCAGGAAACCTAGAAATACCAAACTTCTGGATTTTTGTCCAAATTGATTAAAGGATTGAGGTTTAATCGACCTTAGTCGAAGTATTTTCAGTGGAAAATACTTCGACTAAGGTCTGTTTGATTTCAAACAAAAAATCCGAAAGCCGAGTTGAGTTCGAGTCTGATTGAAGATTCAGAGGTATTTTCTATTTCTTTGTGTATTCTACGTGTATTGATTGTCTGTCTTAATAGCTTTTTAATTTTTCATATTTGTTTTGATCAATTCTGTCATTTCTGTCTCCTACCTATCTACTTAATCCGAATGTGAATTGTTTCTGTTGGTTGTGATTGTTTACAATGTGTGTAATCGACTCGATTAAGTTCGTCGATTAGTTATATTACGAATTTTCATTTCTGGAAATGTTAACTAAAACAGTCTGCTTCTATTGTTTTAGACTAATTATTGACAAATGTTGTAAATAGTCAATTGATTAATGCTCGTCAATTAAATCATGATTGTTTGTGAATCAGTGAATTCAAATGTATGTTGTATATGTTGTTTTCTGAACAGGGCATTGTCAGTATATTGACAATGCTCCTGTGTATGTTTGATCTTAGTTCAAATTATAAGTTCAGTTTGCATTATTATGCTGAACCCAGTGTAATATTGTCAAGTTTGGTTCCAGTTTACAAATGATGATTAGATGTAATTGTGATAGAATGTTTACATTCTTAGGATTCAGTCCAGAACCTAAGAGAATTGGTTATAGCTGTGTTAAATCAGTTTGATAATTAAGTTTGAACAGATTTTTAAATCTGTTTTGTAAATTCTGTTATGATTTTTGCATTTAAGGCAGTAATAACAGTAATTACAGTAGGATTTCAGGGACATTTCTGGGTATGAAACAGATAAAACAGTAAGGGTAATATGATATAATAGTGGGCTGATAATGGAGTGTTAATGGCTATTAGTTAATGATACTAATGGGGAACAAGGGATAATGGGCTGCTGAAAATCAGGGAAAAGTTAGCCTAATGGGATTTAAAGTGGAAAAACAGATTTTTAATGGAAATTTTCTGTTTTTAAAAGATAAAGGGGGTCCAGGCAGCACTTAAAAAGAAAGGGGCAGACCTGTATAAATACAGGAAGCTGGACAGATTTTTAAACTCAGATTTTTAGGACTAAGATTTTGAAGAAAGGAAAAGAACTCAGATTTTTTTTTAAAGGAAAGATAGGAGAGTTTTGAGCAGTTTTCAGAGGGAGGGAAATCAGTTTTCAGAGGAAGATAAACAAGAGAATTTTTGAGTGAGAAAGAGAGAATTTTTAAGAGAGAATCTTTAAGAGATTTTGAGGGCTGAGATTTTAAAGAAAGAAAACAGAAAATAGCACACTCACATATACACTCACACACAGATATAGCAGCAGAAACAGAAAATCAGAAACAAACTGAATTTGTAACTGAAGAAAGGCTGAAATCTGAAATATTGTTCTTGTGTTGAATATGTTCAATTTTGTGTGATTCCACTGTTCAGTTAAAATCTGAAGTCTTTCAAAGTATCTTACTGTGCATCTGGGCTCTTCGAATCCTATTCTTGATAAGATTTACTGTGTTATCAGTATATTCTACTGAATTTGTTACTGCTGTAACTGCTGAAACTTACTTCTTCTACCTCCATTTTCAGGTATATGTCTTTTAAATTTTAAGTTGAAAAGAGATTCAACATGACTTGTCGATAAAGCTTGAACTGAAAGTCTATTTTTATTTGTCCAAGTTCATCAATTTAAATTTCATTTTTTGTTTCATGTTAGTTAATTAGTAGTACATTCAATTTGATAGCTATGGGCTATTTGTCTTATTTTAAAAGTTTGTATAAAGGTTTGTAATAATATTAGTTCATTATCTCATTAGTTTAATAAATTGTCAAGACAGGGAATAAGGCATAAAAATGGACCATTGATTGCATCCCTTAATACTATTAGCTAAATGCAAAGATAAAGAAGTTACATTAGTAGAATATTTTGTAATGAGTATGATTTTGTTTAGATTGGTATAAGTTATTATATGGTATGATGACAGGTATAATCATATGAGTAAAGTAAGTTGGTATAGCTCGTCATGATGACAGAACGTTATGAATGCTTACGCCAAATAGTCGGGTTGCATGTAATGTAACTTTGTTAAATTAACTTGCATAATAATTCCCTTTCTACAAATTCGATGCTTATCTACTTTCATAAAACAAAGTGAACAAGTAATTAGGCCTATTAGATTAAAAGTGAGTGTATGAGAATGAAAAGAGATGTACAAGCATAGATTGCCACATTTTACATCTTTGATAATTAGAAATAGAATTTGTATTAAGTAAACAATGAAAATTCTCGAAAATATTTCCTTCCCTTTATGAATTATTTATTTTTAGTTCCATATGCCATTTATTCTTCGGCATGTATATATATATATATACGTCATATTTTTTTAAAAAAGATAGTATTAATCATATTTTTATTATGTCCTTTGAATTTGAACAGTTGGAATAAATTATTTATATTCGAAAAATATAATCAACGATCAACATTTAATATTGTAAGTTCTTTGAAACCTTAAATGGGAATTTGTCATGAGTTTCATATAAAAATGTATGAATAAATTGTGGAAAAATCCTTAATATCATTGCAAATATTTTTGCGCAATTAGGGATACGTTCGCGTACCTTGATTATATTTTAGAAGCAAAAATTCGGATTATGCGTACGCGCAATTTCGAACAAATATTTAGTAAAAGGATTTATCCAAAGACGTTAAATCAATTTCATAAAAACCCGAGATGTACGGTTCACTATTCAATAAAAATAAATATTCTTGATTCAACACAATCTCGGAAAAATGATTGCTTAAAATATTATCAAAAAATTATTGTGTACACGTACGCGTGACACAATTCCGCATTTTTAAATTTGTAACACGAATATACGTACGCGTAATTCGATTCGAAGAAGGGTCCTTAATCACGATAAGTATAAGCGGTAGTAAAATCAGATAACATCAATATATTTAATAAAATCAAGATGATTAAGCCAATAATAAAAACAGTTAAGCGACCGTGCTAGAACCACGGAATTCGGAAATGCCTAACACCTTCTTCCGGATTAACAGAATTCCTTACTCAGGATTTTGGTTCGCAGAAAAATAAACAGAGTCATATTCTCCTCGATTCAGGGATTATAATTGGTGACTTGGGACGCCTCAAAATTCCCAGGTGGCGACTCTGAAATAAATAAACAAATCCCGTTTCGACTGTCCTTTAATTGGAGAAAACTCCCCACGCGCCCCGCGGGCGCGGGAAAAAGGAGGTGCGACAACCATTGTTTGGGATGAGAAGATGAGGATATGAGGCAGCAGCAATGGCTGTTGGACATGGAGCGATGATGGTGGTCGTGGGACCGTTTGGTCGACGAGACGAACTGCTGGTCGTCATGGTGATTCGTCAACGAGGTTGCTACTAGTTTGGGATGGAGGCGACGTTCATGGATGAAGCTGCTGCTAGTGGACGACGAGGACGAAGAAGGAGCAGCAGCGTTTGGTGTTATGGTTGTTTGGACGTAGCAGAAGCGATGGTCATTTGAACGACAGAAATGGCGCGTTTCAAGTGGAACTTGGGCGGAGGAAGCTGGCGATCGGCAATGGCAGCGAGAAACGAGGAACGTTAGAGGGAAAAGGGACTTGCTGCTGGGATGTTTCTTGAGAGTATATGGAGACGACGACGTTAGGGTTCAAGTGGGGAGGGATCTAAGATGGTGTTGAGTGTGTTCTTTTGGAGGAGTTTGCTGGAGTTTTTTGAGATGGAGAAACAGCGGCGATGGGAATGGGGCTGAGGGAGGTGGTCATGGTGGAGCTGGGGTGATTGTGGTGGACGCAAATGGTGGTGAGGGCAGAAGCAGCAAGGGCAACCATGGGATGACAAGGTCGTTTGGAGCTGGAGTTGGCGAAGTAGAAGAAGATGAAGGAGGAAGGGGCAGCCATGGGAACTGACGAAGAAGAAGAAGAAGCGAGGGCAGCCATGGGAGGAGGGTTTGGAAGGAGAAGAAGAGGGGGAGGGTAGGTGTTTTAGGGTTTGGGGAAATGAAGAGTGAAAAATGGGGGGTTGGGATTAGTTTGGTTTATGGGGCGGACTGGGTCGGGTCGATCCGGTAGGAGTTTATTTGGTTTGGACCATGGTGGATTTAAATTAGAAGGTGGCCCAATACGATTTTCTTCCTCTTTTATTGCTTCTTTTTTTTTACTTTCTAAAACTAAAATTCTAAATTAAGTTACAAACTAAATTAACTTATTAAAAATACTAATTAATTCCTAGCAACAATTATCATATAAAAATGAAATGACAATTAACATACAATCACACAATTTGGACATTAAAGGCTAAAAATGCAAAAGATGCCTAATTTTGTAATTTTCATTCTTGTAAAACAAACTTAATTACTCATAATTGCAAACCTAAATCTTAAATGCAAATGCGACATATTTTTGTATTTTTTATTAATTTAGCAAATAAACATGCACAGACAAAATGCAAACAATGCAAGAAAAATAACACAAAATTCACAACAATTGCAAACAATAAAAAAATTGTTTTATTTTTTGGAATTTTTTGGGAGTAATTCTGATATAGGGCAAAAATCACGTGCTCACAAAGGCCAGTTGCAAGCTGAAATAGGAAAGTGTTTTGGAATTCCCGAATTTCACTTGTATTAAATAAATTGAGCTGAAATTAGTAAGTTGGGTCTAAAATTGGTAAAGAGTAATTAGTTTCGTTTTTGATATTATTGTTCGTCAATTCTGTATTTCTATTTATAATTTCAATTTTTTGAGTAATATTCACTTATAGAATAAGATACGAAATAATATCCCTTTGTACAAGCTCGATTACAATTTCCCATTTGCATTTGTCTTAGACTAATAACTAATAAGTCACGTCCCTTTTTTAAGCATGTAATTCATTTGGAGATTTTCTTTTAGAGACAAACTTAATAAAAATGTAGTCACTTTAAGATTGTCCTTTTAAAATAAATGAGATGAGATGAGCCTAGCAAAACGCACAGATTGCGGGGCCCTTACAAATGTACGTATTAATTACTTAGAAATCGGGATCTGCCGCTTAGCGAACTTTGCGTCCTTTTCCCAAAACAACCGCGTGTTAGTCTCTTTAGGTGCGTACTTTATTAATTTCCCTCCTTAAATTCGGGTGCACATTTATGTGACCCAAATCCAAATCTCACCGGAGTCGAAATGTGTCGCTAATCACGGGTACATTGATTGTGACGTGGTTCGAGATGCATGTCCATGACGTTGCAAATTCCTTTAAAAAATAATGAATGAGACGAGTCTCGAAAAACAAGAATACACAAATTGCGGGGCCCTCAACGGATAGTTATTTCGAATGCTTAGATTTCGAGACAGGCCTCATAGCGAACTTTACGGCTTTTCTCAAAATAACAACGCGTTAGTCTGTAGGCGCGTATTTAAAAATGTTATTTTCCTAAACTCGGGTGCACATTTATGTGACCCAAATCCAAATCCCAACGAAGTTGGAACATATCAAAAAATTGTGGGTACATTTATGTTGCGCAATTCGAGATGCCTTTTCACGACGTTGCAATTCTTTGAATAAATAATAACAAAGCGGTAAACAGTTAAAATTTGCACGTAGGTTCATAATTGTATAAAATCAGATAATCAAGCAGAATATGACAGTTGAGCGACCGTGCTAGAACCACGGAACTCGGGAATGCCTAACACCTTCTCCCGGGTTAACAGAATTCCTTATCTGGTTTTCTGGTGCGCAGACTGTTAAACAGAGTCATTCTTTTCCTCGATTCGGGATTCAACCGGTGACTTGGGACACCATAAATCTCCCAAGTGCTGACTCTGAAATAAATAAATAAATCTCGTTTCGATTGTCCTTTAATTGGAAAAACTCCCCTCTGCGCCCCTTTGCGGTGTGTAGCTGAAAAAGGAGGTGTGACAGCTCTGGCGACTCTGCTGGGGACCGAATCCAGAATCTCTGGTTCAGGATTCAGAATTCGAGCTTAGATAAATTGTTATATTTGACTTTATCTGATTTTGTTACATGTTTGGGCCTAATATGTTAAATGTTGCTTTTAGCGCTTTGATATTATCTGAACTGTATATAAACTGTGCCGAAACCCTTCTCTTCTTACCTCCGGGGATGTGCTTGCTGGTCGAGACTCCCTATTCTGTTAGTGTCAATACCTAAAATAAGAAAGAGGTCGGACAAGTTACTAAGCCGGATGGCCTTTTGGTTCCCGGTACGTAGCCCCATTCTCGACTCGAGTTGTCCGCTCGGGTACACATTCTAGATCAAATACCCAGGTTATGAACCTAGAATAACTCAGCTTCATGCCGGATCCCTAGTAGGAACGTTTGTTTGTATCACGTGCATTTGATTTTGGAGGCTCAACACAGGGGTTGGGTCTGTCTAGGACAAGTGTACCAAAAAATGAAAATGACCATCCTGATGCATCTTACTAGCTTCTACTTGTGCATTTATTTGCTTCGGATTTGCATGCTGACCGACTTTTTAAGGAAAGCCAAATAGCAATATGAGAGTTAAGGAGAGTTAATCGTCTGTTTTGAGGGGGGAAAAAAGAAAAGAAAAAAAATATCCAAATAGCGTAGAAACTCTGCCGATTTTTTTTAAAGAAAAAGTGAAAAAAGGGAAAAAGAAAAAGATATATATAGTTTTATTTTGCCAATGAAAAGAGTCTTTTTCAAAAAAAAAAAGAGTTTGTTTTATCGGGCGAACTACAAGGGTCTGATTCTCACCGGATGTGAGATACGTAGGCAAACCTCATCGGTCCCGGCCCCCAATTTTCAAAAAATCCAAAAAGAAAAATTCTTTTACTTCCTTCTTTAGAAAAGTTTTTCTTTGCGACCCCAACTTTTTAAAAATACAAAAAAAAAATTCTTTTAGTTGCTTCTCACAATCAAAAAATACAAAAATATTTTCATTCTTTCAAAAATTGAAAAGAAAATTCAAATTTCGGAAATATTTTTTAGAAGCATTTCTTTCATAAATTCAAAATAAAATTCCAAAAATATTTTCTTTCTTCTTTAAAAGTTTTTATTTCAAAATTCCAGAAAAAAAGAAAGAAAAATTCAAGAAAAAAAATCTTTCTTCTTTAGAAGTCTTTCTTTGCAAAAATACTGAAGAAAAATCAAAATCCAAATAAAAATATTTTCTTTCTTCTTTATATGTCTTTCTTTCGAAAAGTTCAAAATCCAAAAAAAAAAGTTGGTTTATTTACTTTATTCCTGATCTTTCCGAACTACGCAAGATCTGATTCACGTTCCCACATGATACGTAGGCAACCCGCATCAGGTTCGATCACCATTAAAAAGAAGTGAAAAAAATGCAGAAATGGAAAATAATAAGGACCGACTGAGTCCATTCTAACATGTTTTGCTTTGAATTGTGAAGAAGGTTGAGGTGGTCGGTTTGTGGTAAGCGGCCAACACAAGATCCAAGAAAAAATGATAACTGACGTCGAAGCTGTTACAAGTGCTCAAGAGACTCAGGGTCAGAGGGTTCAACAAGAGTCTACTGTGGTTGAGGAAAATAGAATATTGAAACAGCAAATGACCGAAATGTGTCAAGCATGGGCCAGTGGTCAAGGACAGCCTCGCTATGAGTCATAATTTGCTACACAGAAAGAGCAGTACCACTCTCCTGTGTACCACCCGTACTCGTTTGATCTTCCTGCAAAGATTGAGAAGCCTGCTCGAAAGATGGTACAGGAAGAAATGACCCAAAAAGTGAAAAGCTTAGAACAATGGTTGAAAAACATGCTAGGGTTGGCAGGTCAAAAGAGTGTTGCCTTCAAAGATCTATGTATGTTCCCCGATGTCCACTTGCCGCCTGGTTTCAAGACTCCCAAATTTTAAAAGTACGATGGATATGGAGATCCCATAGCCCACCTGAAAAGGTATTGCAATCAACTGAGAGGTGTGGACTGAAATGAAAAATTGTTGATGGCTTATTTTGTGTAAAGCCTTACGGGAGTAGCCTCCGAATGGTTTATGGATCAAGACACGTCTCGCTGGTATGTCTGGGATGACATGGCATAGGCCTTTGTCAAACAGTTCCAGTACAACATCGACATTGCCCCAGACCGCATTTCCCTTTCAAACCTGAAGAAGAAACCAAGTGAAAGTTTCAGGGAATATGTCATTAAATGGAGAGAGCAAGCAGCTCGAGTTAAGCCACCAATGGATGACCACGAGCTAATAATTGTCTTCCTTCAAGCACAAGAGCTAGATTACTTTCAAAATATGATGTCCACAGTTGGCAAATCCTTCTCGGAAGCAATCAAAATGGGAGAAATGGTAGAGAATGGTCTTAAGACAGGCAAAATTATAAGTCAAACAGTTTTTAAACCCGCAACTCAGGTTGTCCGGGTTGAGTATGATAATTTTAGCAACACAAATGAGAAGATTGAAGAAATCATGATGACATCAGGGTCGAGAAGAGGTCCCAGGGGAACATCTCGAAGGTATGAGTAGCCTCCTCAAGTTTTCCAAGACTCCTCTGAGCAGTATTATCCACCTCAGAACCCTCAATACTTTGTCGCTCCACTTCAGTATGTTGTCCAGCCACCAAAACACCCCAGAAGGCGAGCACGAGCATCACAAAATCTCCATAAGCCTCCACAAAATTTTCAGGTTCCCTATAACCCACATCCAAGCCAGAGGTATAAAGGGGAACAAAGGTTGAAAGATAATTTTATACCAATAGGAGAGTCCTATGAAAGCTTATTTGAGAAGTTAAAGTATCATGACATGATTGCACCTATTCTTCCAAATCATGTGGACCCCCGTGCAAGAAGTTTTGACCCTTCTAAAAGGTGTGAATACCATTCCAATGCCTAGGGGCACAATGTTGAAAGTTGTCGGGATTTGAAAAGAGAAATAGAAAGGATAATCCAGGAAAATCTGATTGTGATCCAAGATAGTGACACTCAGAATATCGCGCAGAATCCTTTACCTGCACATCATGATGCACACTTTGTGGGGAAGATGCATGGTGACATGGAGTTTGAGAATCCTCTCGGGAGCTTGCTAACTGAAGATAATGATGTTGAAATTAGAGAAGGCTCTACTGATTTTGATGAACAAATTTGTGGCTAAATGTCAAGTCTAGCAATTGAAAAGTCCTTCCCTCCTCCTAGGAAGGAATCTTGATAGCTTGTTTTGATTTTTTTCTATTATCTGGGTTATTTCAGGGGTGTGATCCAGATTTTATTTGTTTTATTGAGTCAAACCCTTCTATCCCTCCATTCTATTTGTATGAGTCTTGTCTGTCTGTTCTGTTGCTATTTTCATTAGCCGGGTTATTTTAGGGTTGTACTCGGATTTTAGGTTGCTTGTTTAGTTGTCAAACCCTTCCATCCTTATTTAATAAAATATAGTTTGTCCTTTTGTGTCATTCTATTTCTAGTTCTTTTCTCGCTAGTTATAATGACATGACGTGCATGCGGAAATTTTGGCCAGATCTTAGAAACTTTTGAGGATGAATAAATAGTTGAAGTACTTTGGAACTAAGTTCGAGTAAAATTCACCTTCAAATCATTGTGAAGATCGGGCTTGAGGAAGAATAAATTGAAGTTTAGTGGAAAGTTTGACATTAAGGGATGGAAAGTGTCTTGTGACCACGACACACCAAGAAGGCAGACATGTTCGTCAATGTTGGGATCGCGAAAAGATAGCATGATTGGCATTCTCGAGGCTAGGAGACCCTTTTTCTGCTACCCAAATACTTTATACCCTTTGTCACCCCTTTTGAGTCTGTGTTATTTTCTTTGACTACACTCTTTTGGAATCAAGTTTAGAGTCAAAAAAAAAGAGAAAAAAAAAAGAGAAAAAGTCCATGCCCCAAGAGTACAAATTGGGGCAGCGCTTTGAAAGTTCAATTAAAAAAAAAAGAAGAAAGAATAAGAAAAAAGAACTGCTGAAGGTCCATGCCCTAAAAAATAGAAGCTCGGGCAAATAAAAAGGGAAAAAGAAAAAAAAAGAAAAAGGAAAAGAGAAACAGAAAGAAAGATGAAAAATAGTTTAGGCCAGATGTTTGAACTACGTTCGGCCTTATTCCTTAAAAAA
Source organism: Nicotiana sylvestris (assembly GCF_000393655.2). Taxonomy (NCBI): domain Eukaryota; kingdom Viridiplantae; phylum Streptophyta; class Magnoliopsida; order Solanales; family Solanaceae; genus Nicotiana; species Nicotiana sylvestris. Next base: position 195,000,198 of record NC_091059.1, on the reverse strand, counting down.
TAAGGATACGTAGGTAGCCTCATGGTTCGGTCCAACTAAATAAGAATTCAAAAACAAAAAATCCCCAATAGCTGAAACTAGGGCAGAGATTTTATTTCATTTTTAAAAGAGTCGATTCCAAAAGTTGTAAGTATACAACCCTTTTTACTTTGAGTCTATTTTGAGCCTTCATGCCGGCCCTTCTTTCCAACCCTATCCAAAACCTTCCAAATAAAGACCTCCCGATATGCCTTCAAGAATGTCAAGAGAAGCATGCAATGAAACGGTTGTCACATGACATAGAACACTGTCAAGTTTCTCACATAAGAAGGTAAAAGAAAAAAGAGAGAAAAATGAGAGAGTCTTACTAGTGAAAACCCTAACAGGCACTGTAAGGCGATAGTAAGCAGAGATAAATAAAGGAGAGAGACTTGTTGGTGAAAACCCCTCAGGGCACCACTAGTCGAAAGTGAGTCATGAAGTTGATGCAAAGAAATGGCACGGATAGGCCCGACTTCAAAGATCATAAGAATAGTAAAAGGGAAGATTGGATTAGTTTGATAGATCAGGCCGTTGAGTCCAAAATGCATGTCATGGTCATTAAAGCTAGTTATTGAAAAAGAAATCTTCCTTCTGTCCTTCCGATATGGGAATTTCTCTTTAATATTTGTTTCTTTGCGTCATTGTATCCTTCACCCTGAGTCAGTCCTTCTCAAAACAAGCAAGAAAAGATTTCAGAATCTGCTACCAGCTTTTTAGTTGTACAAAGTAAATTTGGCTAACAAACTCATTTGTTAATGTTAACATGCCTTGGAGATTCATACAAAGGCTCCCCCAAAAGACTCTTGTCAGCCTACTTGACGCAAGAAAGATAACTGGTGATTCTCTTTGATAGACAAATTGCTCAAAAAGCAAAAAATCATTCAGGATCTCGAAAAGGGTCACTTAGGCAAATCTCCAGTTGAGATAAGGTTGTTTGAGCTGCAAATACAAATGGTACTGGGTGTGAAACAATCAGAATTGGTGCAGAACAAAAGTCTATTGAGACCGACTCAAGCCGATCGAGCAAATGCCAAGTTGCTCAAGACTCAAGGCCACAAACCGACCACCATTTTCAAAACTGACAAATTTTTCTTTGTATGAACAGGAACAAAGCAATACAAGGAAAGTGGTTCCAAAAAAGAGAAGAGAAGAACCGACAAAGGAAAGTTTTTCAAATCTTTGCCTTTATTTGTCTTGCTATTGTGCATAAAATCTCGCCATTGATTTTCACATTTTTCCTCCTAGGATAAACGTCTTAGTCTGATGAATTTTTCTCCTAAGATAGAAAACCTAGTCTTTCTCCTAGGATCACAATCATAGTCTGATGAATTTTTCTCCTAAGATAGAAGGCCTAGTCTGATGAATTTTCTCCTAGGATAGAAATCTTAGTCGGATGAATCTTTCTCCTAAGATAACAAAAAAAAAGGGAACTTAGTCTGATGAATATTTCTCCTAAGATAGAAAACCTAGTCTAATGAACTTTCTCCTAGGATCACAATCTTAGTCTGATGAATTTTTCTCCTAAGATAGAAGACCTAGTCTGACGAATTTTCTCCTAGGATAATTTGAAAAAAAGGAAGTTTGAATTTGAACAAAGGGAGTCATTTTTTTAGTTTTCTTAAGATTATCAATGTTTAGTTTTCCTAAAATTAGGGAGCCCCGCCTGAAGAACGGAATGGATATTTATTTTTGGAAGTTGTTGTTGAGATCAGGGAGCCCCGCCTGAAGAACGGAATGGCGATTTATTTTTCGAAGTTGTTGTTGAGGTCAGGAGCCCCGCCTAAAGAACGGAATGGCAATTTATTTTTCAAAGTTGTTGTTGAAGTCAGGAGCCCCGCCTGAAGAATGGAATGACGATTTATTTTTCGAAGTTGTTGTTGAGGTCAGGAGCCCCCCCTGAAGAACGGAATGGCGCTTTATTTTCGAAGTTGTTGTTGAGGACAGGAGCCCCGCCTGAAAAATGAAATGGCAATTTATTTTTCGAAGTTGTTGTTAAGATCAGGAGCCCGCATGGAGAATGGAGGCTGATTACATTTCAAGTTTTAAAGTTGGGAGCCCGCCCATATAACGGAGGAATACATTTCAGTAGTTACATCTCAAGTTTTGAAGTTGGGAGCCCGCCCATATAACAGAGAAATACATGGAAGTTTGAAGTCAGTAAAGCAGAGGAATACAATCGAAATCCCCAACGGGAAACAACAAGAATCCCCAGCAGAGGAAGGCAGTTCAAGATTCAAAGGAAAATAACGCGAGGCTCACAAGAAGGAAATAAACAGTTCGAGATCGGCGATCAAGGGAGAATACAAGTCAAGTCAGAAGTAAAAGCAACATCAGAGGAAACACAAGGCAACAAGGCAACACCAGTCACATGACCAAGTTTGAGAATAAAATTTTGTAATGCATAGCTCATAGCTTAGTATAACTTCTTTATCTTTAAGCAATGGTGTAATAAGAAGATCGGCAAGCAGTAACAACAGCATGCAACAGCAGTAACATTGCAGTCCCATGGTAGGCCCAACTACCAAAACTTCCCGAACTACATTAACCTGATTCCCTTCTAGCCAGGCATATGTAGGAAACCTTTGAAGTAAAGGTTCGGTTAAATCTTTTCAAAAAATTGCTTCACACGGAGTATTCCAACGGACAAAAATCGCTCGTATCCGCTCACTTTATCTTTGCACGAAAACTCTTTGTGTTTTCGGACAAAGAGGGGCAGTTGTGAGCACGTGATTTTTACCCTAGGTGAGAATTACTCCCAAAAATTCAAAATAAAACGATTTTCCTTTGTGTGCAATTTTGAGAATTTTTGTGGCATTTTTGGATAATTATTTGTATTTGTCCGTGCATGTTTATTTGTTAAATTAATAAAAATACAAAAATATGTCGCATTTGCATTTAGGATTTGATTCTACAATTATGAGTAATTAAGTTAGTTTTACAAGAACAAAAAAATCATAAAAATAATGTACGTTGCATTTTTAGCATTTAATGTCCAAATTGTGTGATTTTATCGCCCCCCCCTCTCCTCTTCATCTTCCCCAAACCACCCCCGCTTCCCCCTCACGTCCAGTAGCAACCATCACCATCCATGGTTTCCCTCCCCGTCGTCCCCATCATCCCTCCTATGGCTGCCCCTTCCCCCTCACCACCAGCAGTCCCCCAAACGACGAACCTCTGTCGACCACCCTTTCTGCTCCATTTTCTTCATCGTAAACCAGACCACTCAACTCGCATCGCCATTGACGCAACAGCTGCCCCGTCGTCCATCTTCCTTCAACTAACGAACAGCCCAAACGACCGGCTACTTCTTCTTCACTTCTGAGCAACTCCAGCTCGAAGCCCGTCGACCACCAACTCGTCTAAACGACCATGTCCCTCTCAAAAAATCCCAGCCTCCTCATCGTCCTCACCGGCAGCTCCTCCTCACGTCCACCACGACCATCATCGTTCACCTCCAGTCACGACCTGCACAACCAGTCCGCCATGGCCACTGTTTCCTTCATGGCTGCTGATGCTTCACCTCTGCTGCCTCACCCATCGTCCTAAAATTACCCCTCCATCTCCAAGCCACAACTGCTCACCCCAACTCCATCTCCAGGCAGTACGTCGAGGTCATGCATTCGAGATTATGCTCAGTCATACATCGAGGCAGTACGTCGATGTTCCGTTCGAACACGGACTTCAAACTAGTAGGTTTCCGTTCTCTTTTCTTTTAGTTTTCGTTCAGCGAATTCATCTTCCGCTCCTTTTCTTCTTTCTATGATTGTGTTTGTGTTCCGATGGGTTGGTTTGAATTCGAACCCAGGTCTTTGTTTGTATTAGAGTTAATTCGTGTTCATTTTTGTTTGAAGTTCGTTAGTTTTTCATCAAATGATTTAATGTCGAGCATTTATGTGCTGGTGCTTAGTTTTTAATTTAGTTTGAATCATTCATCTTTGTTATGATGTTGTTTGATTTAGTTTGAGGTCAGCTAATGATTGAGTTTAGTGATTTGAATCTACTCGTTTGTTCCGTTAAGTTTGTTCGGATATGAATCTGACTCTGTTGTTAATTCATGAACGTTGTCGATTAGGAGTTTGTTTGGCGAGTTTGTTATGCAGAGTTTGATTATTAATTGGAAATTGATTAGATGAATTAGTTATAGCTGCTAAAGTTTGGTTAACTGACTTAGGAGGATTGGATATAGCTGATGGGGTAGAATGATAAATTGCAGTATTTTCAGGGGCTTTTTCGGGATTTTTAGTTTTAAAAAAATGATTAATTTGAGTGCTCTGTCCACTAAGTACTAATAATATTAAATTAATACATTGTTTAATACATAGTGGGGGACAAGACATGTGGTAGTGGGAATTAATACATTGTTTAATATAGTGGGGGACAAAGCATGCAGTAGTGGGGAATAAGGGAATTAAATAAAGAAAAGACATGTGGTAGTGGGAATTAATACAACAACAACAACAACAACGACCCAGTATAATCCCACAAATGGGGTCTGGGGAGGGTAATATGTACGCAGACCTTACCCCTACCCCGAAGGGTAGAGAGGCTGTTTCCAGGAGACCTTCGGCTCAAAAAAAGCAACAGTGCTCCTCCTCTGAATGTGCCTGAACCATCTGAGTCTTACTTCTGCATCTTTTCCTCCATGGGGGCCACGCCCACCTTCTCTCGAATATCTTTATTCCTAATCTTATCCATCCTTGTATGCCCGCACATACACCTCAACATCCTCATCTCTGCTACTTTCATCTTCTGGATGTGTGAGTTCTTTACCGGCCAACATTCAGTTTCATATAACATGGCAGGCCTAATCACTGCTCTATAAAACTTACCTTTTAGTAACGGTGGCACTTTCTTGTCACACAAGACTCCCGTCGCTAACCTCCACTTCATCCACCCCACCCCTATACGGTGTGTGACATCCTCATCAATCTCCCCGATCCCCTGAATAACCGATCCACGGTACTTGAAACTACCCCTCTTAGGAATGACTTTAGAGTCAAGCCTCACTTCAACTCCCGCTTCCGTCGGCTCAACTCCAAATTTACACTCGAGGTATTCCGTCTTCGTCCTGCTCAACTTGAAACCTTTAGAATCAAGAGCATGTCTCCAAATCTCTAGCCTCTCATTAACGCCGCCTCGTGTCTCGTCAATTACAATAATGTCATCAGCAAATAGCATGCACCATGGCACCTCCCCTTGAATATGATGAGTCAGTGCATCCATCACCAGGGCAAATAGTTATGGGCTGAGCGCAGACCTTTGGTGCAACCCCGTAATAACTGGAAAGTGTTTAGAGTCGCCTCCTACTGTCAAAACCTGAGTCTTAGCTCCAGCATACATGTCTTTAATCACCCTAATATAGTCAACCGGGACCCCTTTATCCTCTAAGCAGCTCCATAAGACCTCCCTAGGAACCCTATCATACGCTTTCTCCAGATCAATAAATACCACGTGGAGATCCTTTTTCCTATCCCTATACTGTTCTACCATCCTCCTAATAAGGTGGATAGCTTATGTGGTAGATTGCCCCGGCATGAACCCGAACTAGTTGTCTGAAATAGACACTGTCCTTCGCACTCTCATTTCTACCACTCTCTCCAAAACTTTCATGGTATGACTTAGTAATTTGATGCCCCTATAGTTGTTACAGCTCTGGACATCACCTTTTTTCTTATACAACGGGACCATTGTACTCCACCTCCACTCTTCAGGCATCCTATTAGTCTTGAATATAACACTAAACACTCTTCAGGCATCCACAGTTCAACCGGAATTTCGTCTGGCCCGGTAGCTCTGCCCCTTCTCATCTTACATATTGCCTCCATGACTTCATCGATATCAATGTCCCTACAATTACTTAATTCATGGTGACTGTCGGCATTCCTCAATTCCCCAAGTATTATATCCTGATCCCCTTCTTTACTTAGAAGTTTATGAAAGTAGGTCTGCCACCTCCTCTTAATCTGGTCATCTCCCATCAAAACTTTGCCGTAATCATCTTTTATGCACCTCACTTGGTCCAGATCCCGAGTTGTCCTCTCTCTCGCCTTAGCGAGTCGGAATAACTTCTTCTCCCCACCTACTTTAATACATTTGTTTAATATAGTGGGGGACAAGACATGCAAGTGTGGGAAACAAAACATAATGGGATGAAAAGATTAAAAAGGAATTGATTAAAATATGTGGCCCATACCTGTTTTTGATTATAAATAGAGTCACTTAGAACAGATTGAGGGAATTTTTGGATAGAGTTTAGGCGGATTTTTGAGAGGGATTTTTGGAGAGAGTCTAGGCCGGATTTTTAACATTTAAAAGTTCAGTAATCTGAGAGTAAAAGGGAGGCTGGTTATTTCTGAGATTTCACTGATGTTTTAAGTGGATTTTTTTTTTGAGTTTGTTATTCCTGGTCTGCATTGGTTTGTGTTGATACTGTTTCGTTGAGTGTGCTGGAATCGTGTTGGTTTTCAAATCTGTCACTGGGTGTTCCGTTCGCTGTTTGTTGCTGGTTATTGTTGTTGTTGATGTGTTACATACTACTTTGCTGACCTTCCTCTTCTTGTATTGGCAATACCAGGTACACAACTGTAACTTTGGCATTTGTAAGCTGAAAACATGAAGTTTGAATATACGTAAAGAGTTGAAATTCTGTGTTGGTTCAATATGACTTGTGTATTTAAATTCTTCAGTCGCTGATGATAGGTAGATCCCTGTTAGTATGTAGTAAGTGGACTGGAGCGGAGTTGTATGAGAGATTTTTATTATTATTATTAAAACATGTTAGCATTTGGTAACTGATTCCTGTAGTTAAAAATGAGCTTGTTGGACTGTTAAATTAATCTGGACCGGGACTGTTTGGATCTTGGAATATGATTATGTAATAGTCGTATTAGTTTAGTTTTGTTTCGTAGTATAATTTGTGAGATTAGAGGCCAGCTGCAAACTGAAACAGGAAAGTGTTTTGGAATTCCCGAATTTCACTTGTATTAAATAAATTGAGCTGAAATTAGTAAGGTGGGTCTAAAATTAGTAAAGAGTAATTAGTTTCGTTTTTGATATTATTGTTCGTCAATTCTGTATTTCTATTTATAATTTCAATTTTTTGGGTAATATTCACTTATAGAATAAGATACGAAATAATATCCCTTTGTACAAGCTCGATTACAATTTCCCATTTGCATTTGTCTTAGACTAATAACTAATAAGTCACGTAATTTGGAGATTTTCTTTTAGAGACAAACTTAATAAAAATGTAGTCACTTTAGGATTGTCCTTTTAAAATAAATGAGATGAGCCTCGCCTAGCAAAACGCACAGATTGCGGGGCCCTCACAAATGTAAGTATTAATTACTTAGAACTCGGGATCGGCCGCTTAGCGAACTTCGCGTCCTTTTACCAAAACAACTGCGCGTTAGTCTCTTTAGGTGCGTACTTTAATAATTTACCTCCTTAAATTCGGGTGCACATTTATGTGACCCAAATCCAAATCTCAATGGAGTCGAAATGTGTCGCTAATCACGGGTACATTGATTGTGACGTGGTTCGAGATGCATGTCCATGACGTTGCAAATTCCTTTAAAAAATAATGAATGAGACGAGTCTCGAAAAACAAGAATACACAAATTGCGGGGCCCTCAACGGATAGTTATTTCGAATGCTTAGATTTCGAGACAGGCCTCATAGCGAACTTTACGGCTTTTCTCAAAATAACAACGCGTTAGTCTGTAGGCGCGTATTTAAAAATGTTATTTTCCTAAACTCGGGTGCACATTTATGTGACCCAAATCCAAATCCCAACGAAGTTGGAACATATCAAAAAATTGCAGGTACATTTATGTGGCGCAATTCGAGATGCATTCTCACGACGTTGCAATTCTTTGAATAAATAATAACAAAGCGGTAAACAGTTAAAATTTGCACTTAGGTTCATAATTGTATAAAATCAGATAATCAAGCCGAATATGACAGTTGAGCGGCCGTGCTAGAACCACGGAACTCGGGAATGCCTAACACCTTCTCCCGGGTTAACAGAATTCCTTATCCGGATTTCTGGTGCGCAGACTGTTAAACAGAGTCATTCTTTTCCTCGATTCGGGATTCAACCGGTGACTTGGGACACAATAAATCTCTCAAGTGGCGACTCTGAAATAAATAAATAAATCCCGTTTCAATTGTCCTTTAATTGGAAAAACTCCCCTCTACGCCCCTTTGTGGGGTGTAGTTGAAAAAGGAGGTGTGACAATGACAACAATTGGAAACAAGGAATATCAACTTCAACAAACTAGCATGATAGAGGCCTAAGTACAAATATAATAAATAAGAAGGAAGCACATGATCTTTACAAGTTAACAAGTAGAGGCATGAATGACTAGCATGGTGGAAGGCTTGTACCAAAGTGCAACAGAATAGATACGACATGAGTGTATTATAAAAGCAGGAAAATAGGCATGATATTTGCGAGTTAAACAGGCAGAAAATATGAGCGATACAACAACAATTGATATAGAGATAAATGACAGAACAATAGCAACAAGTCACATCAGATCTGAGATTGCGACAATAACATCTCGAAGTAAAGACATGAACATATACACTGGAAAACAGATATCACAGTATAATGCAAGTCCCTCTCCTTGCCTGCACGGAAGCACCCGTCGTGCCATGACCTCACAACGATATAAAAGCATATCAATATAAATAAAATGGCACGGCATCACCCTTCATGCTTTACACTCTCAGAACATGGAACGACATCACCCTTCGTGCTTTTACTCTAAAAAATATGACACGGCATCACCATTCATGCTTTACACTCTCCCTCACATGATAATGTATAAACAATAGCACGACATCATCCTTCGTGCTTTACACTCTTCCTTACCATATGTATATCAATGACACACAAGGCAAGAAACATAAATAACATCAAGGAGAGTGTTTTAACGGATGTCACACCCTTTTTTTACAAACTCACTCATCCTCTTAAATAAATAAAAAGGATTTGTAAAGCTCAAAAGGGTTTTTAATTAAAAAGTGACAAAATTGTGTTCAGAAGGAAACAACTCAGAGTCGCCACCTGACATTTGATTTCGGTGTGTCAGGTCACCGTTTTTTCTAAAAATAATAATTTTCCTTTCAAAACACTTTGAACTCTAAAACTAAGTCTACACCAGAGATTAGGGTAAGGGGGTTCATTTGACTCGGGGAGAAGGTGTTAGGCACTCCCCCAGTCCCGTGAAAGTCACGATTGCGTACTCAATCTAGTTGGCTTTAAAATATTCAATTGAGGTAAAAACACAAAACAAAATAAACACACAAGAGGCTAGAGGTCGTCCCTACCTAAGAAAGATAAAATAAATAGAAGAAAATATTAAAGTTCTATTCTACGCTACTTCTTCTACGATGTTCGCCATGGCCTCCAAAATATTTACATAGTTCTTCGGGGCATACCCCGGATAATAATATATACAAACTTTACGGGGCATTCCCCAGATAAATTTAACTACGGGAACGACCTCTCGCCTCAATTAACAAAAATCCTAAGGCTTGCCTACCCATGTATGGTCGGCATAAACATGCTCCTAGCGGACAATGTAATTAAATAAACAAATGAAAGACAACTAAATAAGGTAGAAGAAAATTCTTACTTTAACTTCTTATTTCATGCATTTGGCCAAGCCCAATCCTAAGACATGTGAGCAAATTCATTACTAATGGGCTTTGGTCTCTCCACTTCCCACGACAATACAACCATTCAGCCGAACGTCAGCAAATCAAGCAAGATAAGTATCCAAACTGAAAGAAAAAGAGAAAAAAATACAAATACTAATAGAGGAAATAAAGAGTGTATTCAAGTATGATCAGTGCTATTAATACTCCATTACCTCATCTGTGTATTCTCCCATTATTTTTAACTAAGTGGCTCAAAGCAAAACTCATATCCCATGGTGAAAGGTGTGGACAAACTCAATTAAATAACTAACAAAGCTTTTGATCAGATCCCAGCAAATTCATCAAATAAGCCGCACGAACAATCTCTATGCCATGGTGTCAAATTACATAATTTGGCATGCCAACTAAATACGAACAAAGATCAAACTAATTTCAATAGAAAGACCCATACTGGTTAGGCAATGCTACACTTATACTTTGAATTCTCGCCTCGACACCTCATTAGCTTAATCATGTTAAACTCATCATGGTCACTTTTAGTTCACCTAAGTAACGATCTGCCTATTTGTCAATTTAACAAGACATTGGGGCCCTTAGCTGATCCAAATGTTAGTTAAGAAAGATCACAGAACCTTCACAAGGCATTTCACTAAGTGATTGTCGACAAAATAAAGGAAACAGGAGAAGGACTTCAACTTGAGTTCTCATTTCAAGATATAAAAACTCTCAAACTTTATGACACCAATTATACCTTCTAATGACATTTAAACACGACGAACTTGAAGAATAATGACGCAGGATTCACATCAAAGCAGCCAGACTGCCTTGGCAGGACTTTCATGAACATGAACATTAACTTCTATGGCCTACAAGTAAAGCTAAGTATGTGTCGACTCACGAGTTCAAGAATGAATCAAGCACAAAGTTAACCTAACATCAAGTCATGACTGTAGAAGAAACAGAACCATTAATCCCAATTTAGAATCACTGCCTTTTCAAACTGCCAAAACATGGACACGGTCATACTGTAACACCAAGAAAAGCACACTAATGAGTCGCGATCCGTTTGACAGTAACTCAACCATCTAACTCTTGATCAAAGCATATCAAACCAAACAAACTCAAGTTCAATTACCATTCACAAACTGACGAACCAGTTCGACAAAGATGAATAACCACTAGAGAAAGCTTCGAATCAGTTTCGGGTTAAACTTAGCAGACAAACGAAACAAACTTACAAAACGCAGCCAACGACTCGGTCATCTTAAACTAAACAAATCTGAACTTGAAAGATACTTCAACATATAAAGGAAGCTAAGAACATCCAAAGCATAGAAGGTAAATCATTCAAATTAGATTAACTTAGTACTTGGATCCACATGAAAACAGTAAAGGATGAGGTATGAACCTGAAAACTGGAATTTCGATTATCCTTCGATGTTCGAATGTGGTACAATCAGCAGAAAACTAGGCAACGAGCTTGAAAGGAAAATCAGCTACTGAAATTCGAGACTTAAAAGGAACCACGAGCTGACCTCGAAAGACAACTTCAACTCCACGGCAAACCTCAATCAAACTCCATAGTTGAATTCCGAATCCGAAATAGAAGCGAAGAAAAATAGAATCCTCTTTTACTCACTATATAGTTTTTGCTTTGTGATTTTGAAATGTGATTCAAATGCAAATGGACTGATTCTTCTTTTGTTTTTTTTAATGAACTAAAACAGAAATCTAGAAGGAAAAATCAAAAATTCCAAAGAAGAAATTGATTTTTTTGTTTGTATTTTTCTTGACTTTGAAGCAGAATTAAAACAAGAAGAAACTGATTTTGTTCTTTTTTTATATATATGAAAAACAGAAACTCAAAAAATTAGAAGAGAAAATGTGAAAATCAAAAATTCGAACCCTAAAACTTTTCTTCCAATTTTCTGATTTTTCTCTCCAGGTTTTTCCGATTTTTCGTCTCTTTCTTCAAAATCCCGCGTTTTCTCTCCTTTATAGTTCGAAATCGAACAAATGGAGGGTCTAGATTGACATTCATTCAATTTACGGCCCTCATTGATTCGATTTGAACTTGAAGAGCAAGAAAATGTGTAGAAATGATGAGGTTTTGTACGGAGGTCAAATGTTAAGAAGTCAAACTTGGTCAACTCTTCCAACTTATAGCTCAAATCTTAAAGTTCATTCTTCCAATTCGATTCCGGATAACTTGAAAATCAATTCCGACGATTTATGTAAATCATAATATATCATGCGAAAATACTCAAGCCTTCAAAATACCGAGCGAATTGCAGATACTTAAAACGATCGGTCGGGTCGTTACATTTTACATATACTAAAAAGTTGTTTATGTGGCCGAAAAGCAATTCTGAAGAAGAGAAAAGAAAAACAAGCTCTAACATTTTCAGCTTTTGCAGTCCGCACGTGGAATTTCCAGCTAAAACAAGAGGTGTTTTCAATTTTCTGATTTATTTTTCCTTTTTTTTGGTTTTGAAAACCAAGAGATGATCTGTTGTCAAAAACAAGTGTTCAATTGTCAAAAATAAATATGCTCAAGACATAAATCTTTCGTATTTATCAACTTGCCAGTAATTTATAACTCCTTTCGGTCCATTTTAATTACTTTTTTGGTCTTTTTTTCGTGGTCTCAATATTTAATTTTTTCAAATCAAGAAGGAATGAATTTTTTTTTTCCAAAGTTGCTTTTAGAGTAAAGAGTCTAGAAGTAGTTTTTCCAATAAAAAAAATTAAGGTTACTATGGTCAATTTAAGTAATTAATGTTAAAAAATGGATTCATTAATACGTATGAAATTAACAGCCAAAAAATTAATTAAAGTGGATAAGAGAGAGTAATTAAGACGTCAAGCAACCAGCTTACTTTATTTAGTAATTCTGATTAATTAAAAGGTTTTTCGTGCACGCTTGTCTAATGTATCGATTAAGGAGAATTTCCGGTTGATATTGGATAATTAACTCAAGAACACATTTCAATATTCATATCAATGATTTGAAGAAGAGTCGGGCTTTAATCATTGGTCGCATGGTTAATTAAATCACGCAATTAATTTTTATGAATCTAGTATGTAAAGCAAGGTGGCAGGACACCCTTGAAACCTTTATGCAGCTGAAATTAGCTAAGTTTGGGAGTTGAATATTAATTTCATTGTGTTATGTACTTTTAGTAACTTTAAAAATTAAATTTGCAAGTCTGCTACTGAAGTAGTTATACCTTTCGTCTATTCATTAAAACTCTGACATTTCTTGTCGTTAATAATTGGATTTGTCTGAAAATCATTCAAAATTAGCAAGCCCTAGTAACAGATTTTTTGGTCGTATCTTACAGGTGAAGTTATCAAACATGGCCACAAGACCAGACTAATGATGACCTCCATACCATACGTATTTAATAAAGAAAAAAAAAACACGCATTATCCTACTAAAAACAAATAAATATTAGCCACTCATTTTGTTATAGTTGAACATCGAAACATATATTTGAGGTCGCATAATATATTAACAAGTTTAATTATTGTTTACCCTAAAAATTGAATAACAATTAAACTTATAATTTGGTTTTAAGAATATGTGATTTCACTTAATACCAATTGATAAACGTAAAGATAAGAGATGCAAATTGACAATAATATAAAGCAAACCAGCATTTGGATAGAGCCCTCGAGCTAGTTATCTAAGAACAGTTAAAATGCAACGAGCTGATAAATATGTAAACTAAAGAGAGAATATTATATTGCTTTGATCTATGTGAATGTGTGGTCTACAAATGATGAGGACTCCTCTTTATATAGTAGAGGAGTCCTAATTATGGTATAATTTTAATTTACAAAAGTAAATCCCATGATTAGCCTAAACACCCGCTCTTGATATGATCTGTTCTGGAATTTCCGCCGTGATCTTCGGCCGGTTACGGATATCTTGTCTTTCCGTTATTGCGCTTCGTTCAAAGTATGTCATATATGGTCTCGATCGCTAATGGTCTCGATCTCGACGAGCACCTCGATTCTCGAGCTTGATACTTTATCTTCGTGTTCTGACCTGATCCATTACGAGATCGACCCTTGATGTGATTCCTTGGTCTCAATTAAATGGCAAAATCGGGCAAGCCCTATTTTAGCTGTATATAGATAGTCCCCCCGTTTCTTGGAGTGTAATGAGAAGAAACGAACTGAGCCTTCTATTTTATACCTCAACAAGTTATGACATCACCCTTATGACGTAAGCGACAGAAGCGACCGGGGTCCAAGAGAAATTGTTCTTCTTTTTTAGCAGTGAGAAGAACCTGTGACTTCGATCCGAAGACCTCGAGATGAACCGGCCTAAGGAATTTGTTTTTCTTGGCGACTCTAATGTCTTCGATCGACTTGATTTTCTTGGGGTTGATCTCAATTCCCCGATTTGACACCATGAAGCCGAGGATTTTACCCGAACTGACCCCGGATGCATATTTCTCAGGGTTGAGCTTCATGTTGTATTTTCTCAATATATTGAATATTTCCTACAAATGTGTCAAATGGTCATCTGCGCGCAAGGACTTAACTAGCTTGTCATCAATATAAACCTCCATTGATTTACCTATTTGTTCTTCGAACATTCGATTTACTAGGCGTTGATAAGTAGCACCAACATTTTTTAGTCCAAACGGCATTACATTATAGCAATAAGTACCATACTTAGTAATAAACTAAGTCTTTCCCTGATCCCCCGGGCTCATTTGTATTTGGTTGTACCCGGAGTAGGCATCGAGAAAGCTGAGGATCTCGTGGCCAGCCGTGGCATCGATCATGCGATCGATATTCGCCAAAGGAAAGGAGTCCTTAGGGCATGCTTTGCTTAAGTCTTTGTAGTCTACGCACATTCTAAGTTTATTCTCTTTCTTCGGGACTACAACTACTTTTGCTAACCATTCGGGATAATTTACTTCCCGGGTGGATCCTATTTTGAGAAGTTTGGTTACCTCATCTTTGATGTATGCATGCTTTAACTCGGATTATGGCCTCCTCTTTTGCTTTACCGGTCTGAACCTTAGGTCCAAGCTCAATCGATGAGAGGTAATCTCCGGTGGGATCCCTGTCATGTCAAGATGGGAACAAGCAAAACATCCATATTTTTAATAAGGAATTTAATGAGTTTTTCCCTAAGCTCGGGAGTTAACTCCGTGCCCAGGTATACCTTTCGATCAGCAGATGCTCGATCAATATGACTTGTTCCAACTCTTCAACTGTTGACTTTGTGGAATCAGAATCATCGGGGATTACGAAGGTTCGAGGTATCATATAATCATCATCCTCTATAATTTCCTCTTGTCCAAATCTGGTCGAGGCCGACGACTGTGGTTGCTATTTGAATTCCTATTTTCCCTTTGATTCTGGTCCCTTTGTTGATGTTAGTGCCGATACTGGTATTACCTCATCAATTGCAAACATCTCTTTGGCTGTTGGTTGTTCGTTGTACACCATTTTGATTCTTTTTGGTATTGGGAATTTCAAGACTTGATGAAGCGCTGAACGTATTGCCCTCATATTATAGATCCAAGGTCTTCTGAGCAGCGCATTGTACCTCATATCACCTTCGATTACATGGAACTTTGTTTCTGGATAGTTTCAGCCATGTTTACTGGCAAAAAGATTTCCCCTTTGGTGGTTTCACTCGCCATGTTGAAGCCGTAAAGTAGTCGAGTTGCAGGCATGACTTGAACCTGGAGGACGAGTGGCTTTACGATCCTCGATCGAATAATGTTTGCTGAGCTACCTAGATCAACCAACACACGTGTAACTTGAATTTTATTCATAAGGATAGATATTACCAGTGCGTCGTTGTGAGACTGTTCGATCCCTTCTACATCTTCATCGTTGAAAGATAAGGTATCTTCTGGTAAGTAGTCCCAGGTACGCTTCTCCCTTGTGATTGTAACTTTGGTGTGTTTAAATATCAGGCCCTGAGGAATATCGACCCCACCAACGATCATATGAATCACGTGCCGCAATTCTTCCTGTTCGTTTTTCCTGTTTACATCCCAGACTCTGAAATTATTTTTAGCTCGATCACTCGAGGACTCTCGAAGATGACCTTCGTTGAATAAACGAGCTACCTCCTCCCTCAATTGCCTTCAGTCTTTCGGTTTTGTAACCATGGTTCCATTATATTTTTATATTTGATTAGGCTTTCTTTGAGTCGGGTCAGACTGTAGGGGTCTGGGCCATCTAGTATTTTTGATCCATCTAATCGCTGATGTAAGCACGTGATTTTTGCCCTATATGAGAATTACTCCCAAAAAATTCAAAATAAAACAATTTTCCTTTTGTGTGCAATTTTGAGAATTTCGTGGCATTTTTGGATAATTATTTGTATTTGTCTGTGCATGTTTATTTGTGAAATTAATAAAAAAAATACAAAAATATGTCGCATTTGCATTTAGGATTTAATTCTACAATTAGGAACAATTAAGTTTGTTTTACAAAAATGAAAAATCATAAAAAATAACATACGCAACATTTTTAGCATTTAAGGTCCAAATTGTGTGATTTTATCGTTAATTGCTATTTAAATGTGTGATAATTTTTGTTAGGAGTTAATTAGTTTTTAGATAAGTTTGAGTTTTATAATTTAATCTTAGCATTTTTAGCTTTATTAATTAGGAAATTGAATAAATAAAAAAGAACAAAAATAGAAGAAGATCGGATTGGGCCTTTTCTTCAATTTTTAACCACAGACCCAAAGATACCCAACCTTCCCCTACGACCCGGTCCATTTCGACCCGAGTCGACCCAGTCCGCCCCATAACCAAACCACCCGCTCAACCCCTTTTCTTCATTTTCATTTTCATTCCCCCCCAAACCCTAAACCTAAAAACTATCCCCCCCACTCTCTCCTTCTCCTTCACATCCAAACAACCCCAAGCCCCCTCCCATGGCTGCCCCGTCTTCATCTTCTTCGTCCCAAGCTCAAACGGCAACCACGAACAACCTTCATCGTCCTCACCTCCATGGCAGCTGATGCCACTGCTTCGTCTTCTTCTTCGTCTAGCAGCCATGAATGACCTCAACAGCCACCATCATTGCTGCTTTTTCTTCTTCCTCCCCCTCACGTCCAAACGACCCCCGGCCACGCCGGAATAACCAGTGTTGTAGCCCTCCAGTCTGTCATTGCTGCTGCTCCATCTCCTCGTCCCAAGCTCCCATGGCTGCCCTCTCATGGCTGAAACCCCAGCTGCCCCGTCGACCACCCTAGCTGCTTCTTCGTCTTCTGCGTCAAGCTCCAGCAGCCACTGCTGCTGCTTCACCCCAACACACACTCACCCAGAGAAGGAACCGAAAAATCTTAAAAACGAGCTCTCATCTCTCTTTCTCGATGGAGAGAACACAGACGTAAGCAGCCATGGGCAAGGAGCTTAACAAAAAAGCTCTAAAAACCAGAAACCATAGCCGGAAACCATAGTTGGAAAGTTATAAGTCTTTTTCTTCGTCGACTAAACTCCATCACCATCGGAAATGGCTGAAAAATGGCGACGGAAGTTTGTTTCATCAGTGGAGTTCGTTTAAAGCTCGTGGAGAGTTCGTTTGAGTTTGTCGACTGACTTTCAAGTTTGTCGTTCCATTTGGTATAACGTTCCTGTTGAGTCGAGATCCCATGGTCGTTGACAGTCTTGGTTCAAGTTTTTCCATTGCCATTCGAGTTCGTCGTTGTTCATTTCCGGTTAGTTGGTTTAAGTTTTATTTTTGTCCGTATTTTGTTTGATATTCTCGGATTTGAAATCAGCATATGTTTGATTCTTTTTTTGTTCGTTGTTTATCATTTTCTTGATTATTTCTTCGGTTTGTTTTCATTCATTTGTTTTTGTTTAGTTTTAATATAGAAGGGTGTTAGTTTAATCGTTTGGATCATTCATCTTTGTTGTTCAATTTAGATTTAATTCGTGTTCATTTTTTTGTTTGAAGTTCGTTTTTAATCCAGTAATTTAATGTGAGTTTATGTTTTGGTTTTTATTTTTTTGATTTAGTTTGAATCATTCATCTTTGTTGTAATGTTGTTAGATATAGTTTGAGGTTCAACTGATTATTGAGTTTAGTGATTTGAATCTGTTTGTTTGTTCTATTTAAGTTTAAATTGAATTTGAGCTCAATGATTTGAGTATACTTGTTTGTTATTGTTGTTGAATCTGAAAGTAGGTTTGTTGTTAAAAAATATTGTTCAGTCAAAATAATTCCAGTTGTTTCTTTGTTGTTCATCATTTAGTTTGAATTTGTTGTTTGAATTTGATTAGGAATTGGTTATAGCTACTGTATTTTGGTTAGAATTGATTAGATGAATTGGTTGTAGCTGATGGGGGTAGAATGGTAAATTGCAGTATTTCCAGGGGTAAAATGGTAATTTCAGTAATTTCAGAGGGGTATTTTTGGAATTAAAATTCTGAACAATTATTTATTTTGAGTGCTCTGTCCATTAAACTAATAATATTAAAATAATATAGTGGGGGACAAGACATGTGGTAGTGGGGAATTAATACATTGTTTAATATAGTGGGGGACAAAGCATGCGGTAGTGGAGAATAATAGAATTAATTAAAGAAAAGATATGGGTTAGTGGGAACTAATGTATTTGTTTAATATAGTGGGGGACAAAACATTAAGTAGTGGGAAGTTAAAGGGGGATGGGTAGAAGATAGTGGATTTAATTTTAAAATGTTGGAAGTTGGTAAATAAATAGAGGAGCTGGACACAAATAAAGGGGGCTGGATATTGAGAGAGAAAAAATTCCGAAAATAGAGAGAGATTCCGAAAAATATTGAAAGGGGATAGGGGATTGGCTGAATATTGAGAAAACATTTCGAAGGAGATTCGAAAGAGAGAGTAGTATACACTCGATATACAATCTGCATACACTAGATATACAGAGGGGTCAAGATTTAAGAGTTAAACATTAACTGGTCTTTCAATCTAAAAATGACTCACTTTGTTTCTGCCCATTGATTGTTGTTGGTGTTTCGGGATTTTCATTTGATTTGTTTCCTTGAGTTTGGTTGGTTATTTGTTACTACTTCACTGGTTGTTGCTGGATTTCGGCTCGGTTTTTAAATCTGTTGCTGGGTGTTGCTGTTGTTGTATGCTACTGCATTTCTGCTGATCTTCCTTTTGTTTTGCTTCCAATATCAGGTACACAACTGACACGCTGGTTACTGTAAACTGAAACATGAAGCATGAATATGAAATGAAGAGTTGAAGTTCTGAATTTATCTTAATTATATTCTGAATTTTATTTGTATATATACATTATTTAGCTTACTCTAATCAGAATCAGGTAGTTGTTTAATATATATAGTGAAACATCTGACGGTAGCTTAGCGGACGAACTATCTATGTATTGCCTAAAAAATAAATAAATGGTGTAGTAACTCTGTCTAGTTAATTCGTTATTGGTGGATGATTATCATGTCTCAAAAAGCATGTTAGCTGATTTAGAATATTCTTAAACATTCAACAGTTAGCTCATTAAACGAATAGACCATTTCGGAACTTGTAGGAATATTGTTTAGTTAAATACTATTGGTTAATTTCAGCATGTAAATGGTCTAGGATTAAAATTAGATTGCCAAGTTTTTTTTAATTTGACAAACTGTGAGCATGCCTAGTATATTGTAACTAGGTAGTAACATGTGAATGAGATGGCCCGGGGCCATTTTTGTACCATACACGTTGGGTTTGGGCCCGCATTGGCAACGGACTGCCCTGCTTGCATCATTTTCAGATTTTACGAATCATATTCGGAACCCAACTATAACAACTCGTAAGCATGTAAATAAATTAGGACCTTTTCTCTTTCATTTTTTAGAGACAAATTTAATAGAAAAAATGTCGGCACTTTAGGATTATCCTGTTAAAATAAATGAGATGAGCCTCACCCAATAAAACGCATAAGTTGCGGGGCCCTCAATAAATGGTTAATAATTGTATAGACTTTGGGATCGGTCGTTTAGCAAATTCACGGCCTTACCCCAAAATAATGATACGCTAGTCGCTTTAGGCGCGCCTTTAACAATTTATTTTCTTAAACTCGGGTGCACATTTATGTGACCCAAATCAAAATCTCAACAAAGTCGTATTATATGTCGATAACCACGGGTACATTGATGTGACGTGGTTCGAGATATATTTTCATGATGTTGCAAGTCTCGATAAAAATAATAATAATGATAAAAGCGGTTAAAAGTTAAAATTCGCACATATGTTCAACATGTATTATATCAGATAATCAAGCCGAATATGATAGTTGAGCGACCGTGCTAGAACCACAGAACTCGGGAATGCCTAACACCTTCTCTCGAGTTAACAGAATTCCTTATACGGATTTCTGGTGCGCAGACTGTTAAACAGAGTCATTCTTTTCCTCGATTCAGGATTCAACCGGTGACTTGGGACACCATAAATCTCCGAAGTGGCGACTCTGAAATAAATAAATAAATCCCATTTCGATTGTCCTTTAATTGGAAAAAAACTCATTTTTGTGCCCCTTCGCGGTGGCGCGGGCGAAAAAGGAGGTGTGACAGCTCTGGCGCCTCTGTTGGGGACTTAACCCAGAACCACTGGTTCAGGGTTAGAAATTCGAGCTTAGATAAATTGTTATATTTGGTTTTATCTGATTTTGTTACATGTTTGGGCCCAATGTGCTAAATGTTGCTTTTACCGCTTTGATATTATCTGAACTGTATATAAATTGTGCCGAAATCCTTCTCTTCTTACCTCCGGGGATGTGCTTACTGGTTGAGACTCCCTATTCTGTTAGTGTCATACCCTAAAATAAAAGAGGCTCGGAAAGTTTCTAAGTCGGTTGGCCTTTTGGTTCCCGGAAAGGAGCTCCTTCCTCAACTCGAGTTGTCCGCTAGGGTACACTATCTAGAACATATACCGAGGTTGAACCTAGAATAACGTGACTTCATGTCGGATCCCTAGTAGGAATGCTTATTTGCATCATGTGCACTTGGTTTAGGGGACTCAACACAGGGGTTTGGTCCGTCTAGGACAAGCAACCTGAAATGAAAAGACCATCCTGCTGCATCCTGTTTGTTTTACGCATTTATTTGTTACAGACTTGCATGCTGACCGGCTTCTGAAAATACTGGAATACTCAAAAAAAAAAGTGTTTTTAGTAAACATGTCTCGTTTTCAGAATTAGTTTATTTTTGTTGCCCGAACTACGCGGGTCTGATTCTCACCGGATGTGAGATACGCATGCAAACCTCTTCGGTTCCGGCCCACCATATTCAAAAAATCCAAAAATATTTTCCATTACTTGCTTCTTTAGAAAGTCTTTCTTTTAGACCTCAATTTTAAAAAAAAAAACAATACAAAAATATTTCCTTTTAATCTATATATATATAATACAAAAATATTTCCTTTTAATCGCTCTCAAAATCCAAAAATATTTGTTTTAAAAAAAATTCAAAAGAAAATTCAAGATTCAAAAATATTTTACTTTTCTTTTATAGTATTTCTTTCATAAATTCAGACTAATAATCCAAAATATTTCCTTTTTCTTTAAAAGATTTTTCAAAATTTCAAAAAAAAACGGAAAAGAAGTTAAAATTCAAAATAAAAAAGGGAAAAGAAGTTAAAATTCAAAAAAAAAAATCGAAATCCAAAAATATTTTCTCTCTTCTTTGTAAGTATTTTATTCAAAAAAAAAGAGTTAGTTTATTTCCTTTATTCCTGATCGGCGAACTACGCTGGTTTGATTCTCACCGGATGTGAGATACGTAGGCAGCCCTCATCGGGTCCAACCTCCCCTTTTGCTAAAATAGCCAAAAAATATGTCAAATTTTAGTTTTGAAGTTGGGAGCCCGCCCATATAACAGAGGAATACATTTTAGTCTTTAAATCTCAAGTTTTGAAGTTGGGAGCCCGCCCATATAACAGATGAATATATTTCAGTCTTTACATTTTAAGTTGAAGAAGTTGGGAGCCCGCCCATATAACAGAGGAATACATTTCAGTCGTTACATCTCAAGTTTTGAAGTTGGGAGCCCACCCATATAATAGAGGAATACATTTCAAGTCAGTAAAGTAGAAGAATACAGCCGAAATCCCCAGCAGAAAACAACAAGAATGCCAGCAGAGGAAGGAAGTCCAACACTCGATGGAAAAAATAATGCAAACCTCCCGAAAAGGAAATAATCAGTTCGAGGTCGGCAGTCAAGGGAGAATACAAGACAAATCGGAAGTAAAGAAATACCAGAGGAGTCACCGAGACATCATAGCAACAAGAGACACAAGAGCATGATCTAGATAAGATTTTGTAATTCATAGACTATGGTCTAGTCTAGCTTCTTGTTTTCTTTCAGCATGGTGTAATAAGGAGGTCAGCAAGCAGTAAAAACAGCATGCAACAACAGTAACATTGCGGTCCCATGGTAGTCCCAGCTACCAAAACTTCCCGAACTACATTAACCTGATTCCCTTCTAGCCAGAGATATGTAGGAAACCTTTGAAGCAAAGGTTCGGTTAAATCTTTTTCAAAAAAATGTTTCACAAAGAGTACTCGGATGGGCAAAAATCGCTCACATTATCTTTGCACGAAAACTCTTTGTGTCTTCGGACAAAGAGGGGCAGCTGTAAGCACGTGATTTTTGCCCTATATGAGAATTACTCCCAAAAAATTCAAAATAAAACAATTTTCCTTTTGTGTGCAATTTTGAGAATTTCGTGGCATTTTTGGATAATTATTTGTATTTGTCTGTGCATGTTTATTTGTGAAATTAATAAAAAAAATACAAAAATAAGTCGCATTTGCATTTAGGATTTAATTCAACAATTAGGAACAATTAAGTTTGTTTTACAAAAATGAAAAATCATAAAAAAATAACGTACGTAGCATTTTTAGCATTTAAGGTCAAAATTGTGTGATTTTATCATTAATTAATATTTAAATGTGCGATAATTGTTGTTAGGAGTTAATTAGTTTTTAGATAATTTTGAGTTTTATAATTTAATCTTAGCATTTTTAGCTTTATTAGTTAGAAAATTGAATAAATAGAAAAGAACAAAAATAGAAAAAGATCGGATTGGGCCTTTTTTTAATTTTAAACCACAGGCCCAAAGATACCCAACCTTCCCCTACGACCCGGTCCATTTCGACCCGGGTCGACCCAGTCCGCCCCATAACCAAATCACCCGCCCAACCCCTTTTCTTCATTTTCATTTTCATTCCCCCCCAAACCCTAAACCTAAAAACTATCCCCCCCCCCTCTCTCTCCTTCTCCTTCACGTCCAAACAACCCCAAGCCCCCTCCCATGGCTGCCCCATCTTCATCTTCTTCGTCCCAAGCTCAAACGGCAACCACGGACAACCTTCATCGTCCTCACCTCCAAGGCAGTTGATGCCGCTGCTTCGTCTTCTTCGTCTAGCAGCCATGAACGACCTCAACAACCACCATCGTTGCTGTTTTTTCTTCTTCCTCCCCCTCACGTCCAAACGACAACCAGCCACGCCGGAAAACCAGTGTTGCTACCCTCCAGTCCGCCATTGCTGCTGCTCCATCTCCTCATCCCAAGCTCCCATGGCTGCCCTCCCATGGCTGAAACCCCAGCTGCCCCGTCGACCACCCTAGCTGCCCCGTCGACCACCCTAGCTGCTTCTTCGTCTTCGTCTTCTGCGTCAAACTCCAGCAGCCACTGATGCTGCTTTACCTCAACACACACTCACCCAGAGAAGGAACCGAAAAATCTTAAAAACGAGCTCTCATCTCTCTTTCTCGATGGAGAGAACACAGACGTAAGCAGCCATGGGCAAGGAGCTTAACAAAGAAGCTCTAAAAACTAGAAACCATAGCCAGAAACCATATCTGGAAAGTTATAAGTCTTTTTCTTCGTCGACTAAACTCCATCACCACCGGAAATGGCCGAAAAATAGGGATGGAAGTTTGTTTCATCAGTGGAGTTCGTTTAAAGCTCGTGGAGAGTTCGTTTGAGTTTGTCGACTGACTTTCAAGTTTGTCGTTCCATTTGGTATAACGTTCCTGTTGAGTCGAGATCCCATGGTCGTTGACAGTCTTGGTTCAAGTTTTTCCATTGCCGTTCGAGTTCGTCATTGTTCATATCCGGTTAGTTGGTTTAAGTTTCATTTTTGTCCGTATTTTGTTTGATATTCTCGGATTTGAAATCAGCATATGTTTGATTCTTTTTTTGTTCGTTGTTTATCATTTTCTTGATTATTTCTTCGGTTTGTTTTCATTCATTTGTTTTTGTTTAGTTTTAATATAGAAGGGTGTTAGTTTAATCGTTTGGATCATTCATCTTTGTTGTTCAATTTAGATTTAATTCGTGTTCATTTTTTTGTTTGAAGTTCGTTTTTAATCCAGTAATTTAATGTGAGTTTATGTTTTGGTTTTTATTTTTTTGATTTAGTTTGAATCATTCATCTCTGTTGTAATGTTGTTAGATTTAGTTTGAGGTTCAACTGATTATTGAGTTTAGTGATTTGAATCTGTTTGTTTGTTCTGTTTAAGTTTAAATTGAATTTGAGCTCAATGATTTGAGTATACTTGTTTGTTATTGTTGTTGAATCTGAAAGTAGGTTTGTTGTTAAAAAATATTGTTCAGTCAAAATAATTCCAGTTGTTTTTTTGTTGTTCATCATTTAGTTTGAATTTGTTGTTTGAATTTGATTAGGAATTGGTTATAGCTGCTGTATTTTGGTTAAAATTGATTAGGTGAATTGGTTGTAGCAAATGGGGATAGAATGGTAAATTGCAGTATTTTCAATGGTAAAATGGTAATTTCAGTAATTTCAGAGGGGTATTTTTGGAATTGAAATTCTGAACAATTATTTATTTTGAGTGCTCTGTCCATTAAACTAATAATATTAAAATAATATAGTGGGGGACAAGACATGTGGTAGTGGGGAATTAATACATTGTTTAATATAGTGGGGGACAAAGCATGCGGTAGTGGAGAATAATGGAATTAATTAAAGAAAAGATATGGGTTAGTGGGAACTAATGTATTTGTTTAATATAGTGGGGGACAAAACATTAAGTAGTGGGAAGTTAAAGGGGGATGGGTAGAAGATAGTGGGATTTAATTTTAAAATGCTGGAAGTTGGTAAATAAATAGAGGAGCTGGACACAAATAAAGGGGGCTGGATATTGAGAGAGAGAAAATTCCGAAAATAGAGAGAGATTCCGAAAAATATTGAAAGGGGATAGGGGATTGGCTGAATATTGAGAAAACATTTCGAAGGAGATTCGAAAGAGAGAGTAGTATACACCCGATATACAACCTGCATACACTAGATATACAGAGGGGTCAAGATTTAAGAGTTAAACATTAACTGGTCTTTCAATCTAAAAATGATTCACTTTGTTTCTGCCCATTGATTGTTGTTGGTGTTTCGGGATTTTCATTTGATTTGTTTCCTTGAGTTTGGTTGGTTATTTGTTACTACTTCACTGGTTGTTGCTGGATTTCGGTTCGGTTTTTAAATCTGTTGCTGGGTGTTGCTGTTGTTGTATGCTACTGCATTTCTGCTGATCTTCCTTTTCTTTTACTTCCAATATCAGGTACACAACTGACACACTGGTTACTGTAAACTGAAACATGAAGCATGAATATGAAATGAAGAGTTGAAGTTCTGAATTTATCTTAATTATATTCTGAATTTTATTTGTATATATACATTATTTAGCTTACTCTAATCAGAATCATGTAGTTGTTTAATATATATAGTGGAACATCTGACGGTAGCTTAGCGGACGAACTATCTATGTATTACCTAAAAAATAAATAAATGGTGTAGTAACTCTGTCTAGTTAATTCGTTATTGGTGGATTATTATCATGTCTCAAAAAGCATGTTAGTTGATTTAGACTATTCTTAAACATTCAACAGTTAGCTCATTAAACGAATAGACCATTTCGAAACTTGTAGGAATATTGTTTAGCTAAATACTATTGGTTAATTTCAGCATGTAAATGGTCTAGGATCAAAATTAGATTGCCAAGTTTTTTTTTAATTTGACAAACTGTGAGCATGCCTAGTATAA
Organism: Nicotiana sylvestris; assembly: GCF_000393655.2. Taxonomy (NCBI): domain Eukaryota; kingdom Viridiplantae; phylum Streptophyta; class Magnoliopsida; order Solanales; family Solanaceae; genus Nicotiana; species Nicotiana sylvestris. The sequence continues at coordinate 194,974,460 of NC_091059.1, read as the reverse complement.
TGTAACTAGGTAGTAACATGTGAATGAGATGGCCCGGGTCCATTTTTGTACCATACACATTGGGTTTGGGCCCGCATTGGCAACGGACTGCCCTGCTTGCATCATTTTCAGATTTTACGAATCATATTCGGAACCCAACTATAACAACTCATAAGCATGTAAATAAATTAGGACCTTTTCTCTTTCATTTTTTAGAGACAAGTTTAATAGAAAAAATGAAGGAACTTTAGGATTATCTTGTTAAAATAAATGAGATGAGCCTCACCCAATAAAACGCATAAGTTGCGGGGCCCTCAATAAATGGTTAATAATTGTATAGACTTCGGGATCGGTCGTTTAGCAAATTTCACGGCCTTACCCCAAAATAATGATATGCTAGTCGCTTTAGGCGCGCCTTTAACAATTTATTTCCTTAAACTCGGGTGCACATTTATGTGACCCAAATCCAAATCTCAACAGAGTCGAAACATGTCGATAACCACGGGTACATTGATGTGACGTGGTTCGAGATATATTTTCATGATGTTGCAATTCTCAATAAAAATAATAATAATGATAAAAGCGGTTAAAAGTTAAAATTCGCACATATGTTCAACATGTATTATATCAGATAATCAAGCCGAATATGACAGTTGAGCAACCGTGCTAGAACCGCGGAACTCGGGAATGCCTAACACCTTCTCCCGAGTTAACAGAATTCCTTATCCAGATTTATGGTGCGCAGACTGTTAAACAGAGTCATTCTTTTCCTCGATTCGGGATTCAACCGGTGACTTGGGACACCATAAATCTCCCAAGTGGCGACTATGAAATAAATAAATAAATTCCGTTTCGATTGTCCTTTAATTGGAAAAAACTCCCTTCCGCGCCCCTTCGCGGCGGCGCGGGCGAAAAACGAGTTGTAACAGCTGATACAATACCCAATGCATCGACGCTGAAGTTGTATTTTGATAACCGTGGCATTTCCTTGGGCTCGACATGTTTATCGAAGCCACTCTTACTCATGAGACCTCGGGAGTCTTGTCCTCAATCATTCCTAATGGATTACGTCCTGGTCCACTGTTTCTGCGATCTGCGGTGTATGGTTGGTACCGATCTTTGTTTGATCGGGACTCTCCATCGATGTCTCTTTGAATCTTCCTTCGGATCTGTTCAGATAAATGGAATCGGAAGGGGATCCCAACTGATCATCCTCGATTCTGATCTTTGAGTAGTATCGATTATGTACATCGGCCTAGGTCACAGCTGGATATTCAATCAAATTATGTTAAAGTTGTCGTGATGATATCGAACTTTGCTCATTCAAACCTTGGGTGAAGGCTTGGATCGCCTAATCATCAATGACCAGGTGTAGGTCCATGCGTTCTACCTGGAACCGAGATACGAATTCCCTTAGCATTTCATTGTCCTTTTGTCTCACTTTGTAGAGGTCTGATTTCCTAGTCGCGACCTTTATAGTCCTGGCATGTGCCTTTACAAACGAATCATCAAGCATGGCGAAGGAATAGATGGAATTGGGCGGCAAATTGTGGTACCATATCAATACCCCCTTCGATAGATTTTCTCCAAAACAAATTCAACAAAACAGATTCAATTTCATCATCTTCTAAGTCATTTCCTTTTATTGTGCATGTATAAGAAGTGACATGCTCATTAAGATCAGTGGTTCCATTATACTTGGGAATTTCTTCGGAATGGGCTTCGGAGCCACACTTGGTGGGAAAGGCTTCTGTACGAACTTCTTCGAATACAAACCCTTTAAAATCGGGGGTGTCCCTGGTATTTAATCAACCCGTAAGTTGTATGTTTCTACCTTTTTATCGTTAGCCTTAATTTTCTTTTCTTCTAATTCGATCCGTTTAGTGAGCTCATCGAGCATTTTTATGATGGCGGGGTGAGTTCCTGGTCCGTTAATCGTTCGATTTTTCCGGTATAGGCTCAACCTTGTGAATAACTTCCTGTGATACGTCGAGTTCGATTCTGCTTGGTGCTCGATTTTGATTTAGAGCTGCGCTATCGCAACTTGCTGTGTCTGTAACATTTCAAATATCATTCGGAGGCTAATCTCGCCTTTTTCACTACTCTATGCGTTCTGATCGGCTGCCTGGGCATCTCTACGAATGCTATTTTCAGGGTCGGTGCCTAAATTTCCATGAATCGCAACACGAGAATTGACATCGACTGGATCTACGACATGTGGTTCATCGGGATTGATTGGAGGTACTCCATTTCCCGGGGAGACCATATGCTCGTTGATAAGTTAGTATTTTACCAACTTATCTTGTCTTTAAACCTATACTTTTGCTATGTTTGAGTGATAAAATCGTGTATTTGATGTCATTTACTTCTATTTTACAGGTTGTATGTGATTTAGAAGTAATGGTGAAGAAACCAAGTGAAAACAAGTCAAAAAGGAGCTAAAATGGAAAAATGAAGTCTGCCCAGTTTTTACTCTATGCGATCGCATAGGTCTGTAGAAGTGAAGCAGTGCAAACGCGGGTAAACAGGTGCGAACGCGAAGAAGAATTTCTGGTCAGCAGATGGTCAACAGACCAATGCGAACACAGAAGCCTTTATGCGATCGCATAGGTTGAGAAATTATTTCTCTGCGATCGCAGTTACACTAATGCAAACGCATAGTGTATTTTCTGGGCAGTTCTGGGCCAAAATGGAATTTCACGTTTGTAATCCCCATACCATTTTTATACACGACCAAGCAGATATTTTGAGAATCTTTGGCTAATCTTTGGCTTATTTTTCAGTTTGTATAGACTAGAGAGAACAAGTATTGAGCTAGGGTTTTGCATAACACACTTGGGTCTTGAAGATTTGAAGCTTGTGGTTAAGATTTTCTTACCCATTTATATTTATTTCTTCATTTCCTTGCTTTTTATTGTATATCTAAGTGTGTAGTATTTTATTCAACACTTAAATCTTGTTTATGGAAATATTCATATTTAAAGTGTGGATTTAATACCGTGTTGTGCTTATGTATTGAATGATTTTTATTTATTTATGAAGTGAGTTATTGTTACTTTAATTATTTTTGTTCTTTAATGTTTCCAAAGGGATTAGCTAACCCTAGGACTCGCTCATTAACTCCGAATTGATTTTGGAAAAGATAATTTGGGGTTAGGAAAGATTAATTAACAAGAACTTGAGGCGTTAACCCTCATTTTATAGATTCTATCTAGGGATAAGATTGAACTACTTGTAGCCATTCCGGGTGTTCTTAATCTTCTAATTGTTTTAGGGATAATTCAATTAGGAAGTCTTGTTAGTCTTCGGAAGAAGCTAATTAAGAATTATTATCCGTGGCTAATTAACATAAACTCGCTCATATTTGTAAAATCGTGAAATACATTGGATCGTTACTTGAGTGTAATTCCCGATGCATTCATACTTGTAGTCATTGATCATTTTACTTGCTTTCTAGGTTAGTTTACATTTCCGCATTTAGGTATAAACATTTTCAAATCAAAATTCTTAGTGTTTGGCATTGCGCGATAAGCGATAATTTTCTTACATTCCTAATCGCCTACACATTGTTCTCTGTGGGATTCGACCCCGACTCATAGTTGAGTAAATTATATTGCATGCGACCATGTCTATTACTTTTTAGTAGTGGATTTGGACGTCATCACTCGTTCTCACCATGAAGACCAAGGTCGGTGTCTGTGTGAGTGGGCATTGTTTGAGAGTTTGACATGTTGATTCTTGAAATCAAAGACACTTACGAGAACAAGTGTAAAACCAGTGTGTGTTATGAGGATTAATACTAGACAATCACTATTATTCTTAGCCCCACGGTGAGTGCCAAACTGTTTACCCTAAAAATTGGATAATAATTAAACTTATAATGTGGTTTTAAAGATACGTGATTTCAACTAATACCAATTGATAAACGTAAATATAAGATATACAAATTGACAATAATATCAAGCAAACCAGCACTTGAACAGAGCCCTCAAGCTCGGATACCCTCGAGTTAGTTATGTAAGAACAGTTAAAATGCAACGAACTGATAAACAAGAGAATGTAAACTAAAGAGAGAAAATTATATTGCTTTGATATGTGTGAATGCTTGGTCTAGAAATGATGGGGACTCCTCTTTATATAGTAGAGGAGTCTTAATTATGGTATAATTCTAATTTACAAAAGTAAATCCCATGATTAGCCTAAACAACCGCTCTTGATCTGATCTGTTCCGGGATTTCCGTCGTGATCTTCGACCGGTTATGGATCCTTTCCGTTATTGCGCTTCGTTCGAAGTCTGTCATATATGGTCTCGATTGTTGTTGGCTTCGATCTCGACGAGCACCTCGATTCTCGAGCTTGATACTTTATCTTCGTGTTCTGACTTGATCCACTACAAGACCGACCCTTGACGTGATTCCCTGTTTTCGATTAAATGGCAAAATCGGGCAAGCCCTATTTTAAGCGTATACATTTATACAAACTAAAATTAAAATAGCTACGCAAATTACTTTAGTATTTATAGGTATCCCTCCTCCATTTGGGAGTCAATTTATCCAATAAAGGAATTATTACCTTACCAAATAATGAATAGAAATGACAATAAAGGACCAGATATTGGAGTACAGGTATTTATCCATCCCATAAATATAAAAAAGGGGAAGCCAATTTAGATGCGCATGATAATGAAGTAATTAAAGTTATTTATGCCTACAAAGTCACCGCTGTTTTAGGTTGTTAATTGAGACTCCTTTACCTGCTTGAATATGTTTACTGTCTATTTGCATGTAATTATGTATGCTGTTAATTTGTTCCCCAAATTTAAAAAGAAAAGGAGAAAGGTAAGCACCAAATCAAGAAGAGTGGATGAAGAAACCAGGAGCAAATTGTTGGTATATTGTATTTGTAAAATAATTTTAGAGAAGAAAAACAATGGAAAAATAGAAATGTAGAAGAAGTAGAAATTAATTCGAGCCCACTAAATTCACAGTGTTTCCTTAAGGATCGTAATTCCCTCCTAGTACCCGAGGTTGTGGATTATTTCCTCCCAGGATAGAACGGATTACACACTGGTGCAGCGATACTTTAAACCTCAGTGTTTCAGCGAACACAATGATCAGTAGCAAATCACACTTACTGTTGCTTTCTTTGTAGTTAAAACAATGCAGAAGAAAGAAGGAGATTTAAGAATTTCGAAAGAAAAATTTGAAGGAATGATCTATTATTTATAGCCAACAAGTTGGGTTTAAATGAAGAGGTGCAACTCTTCGGAATGACTGTTATGACTGTTCACGTAAAAACAACCATTACGTAAATGGCTATTTAAGCAATATAAAACGGAAAAATCAGACGGGGAGGAAAATTAATTTACCATTACAAAAACGGCTAATTTGGATAATATTACGTTAATCTTAATATTAACAAATAAATTTGGTCTGAAGCCGAAGTCAAAATCGAGCGAGCGACGACGCGAGACTTGCGTTCTTCTTAACTGTTTAAATGTTAGAAGAAGAACAATTGTATATATACTTATCAAAACTTTTTTCTTACTCCAATATGGGACAATATGCTTTTGACCATATCGATTTCACATTCACTCTTTATTTTAAGCTAAACCAAGCTTAAACCCAACAGTAATCATATCGTAGGACAGGGTAAATATTGGACATTGTTAGCAGCAGGCGGAGATAACCCACTATTTTCACTTGAGTTTCATTCTTTCTGCTCTATATGTGTGTCTGTTGATTTGCTTTTGTAAATATATACGTAGCAATTAAACCTATACCAATTGTCACAAGAGAATGAATAAATATACTAGTGTGTTGCGCTTAAAATATATTTTTTTTCGTCTCAATATATGTGGTGTTTGATTTGGAAGTTTAAAAAAGAAAAGAAGTTTTTTGAAATTTATGGTTTAAACTAATATAGATATTTGTATTGTGTGACTATAAATTATTTTATTAAGAGTACTTATCAAAAAAAATTATTTTATTAAGAGTAAAATTAAAGGTTTAAAGTTAAATTATATTTAAATAAAAAGAATATTTTTTTTTGAACAGAGTAAAAAATAAAAAAGTTGACTCATAAATCTGGGTCTATAAAATTATAAGACAAAAAAATTATCTAATACAACTAATATCAATTGTTCCAGACACAAAATAAAATTTTCCTATACAAGGGAAGGTCACATGCAAAAAGAAAGAAGGCGGCTTTTGTGAAAGTTACAGTACAGCTTTTTATTGCCAAGGCCGAAGACTTGCCCACAAGTACCCACCACCTTTAATAAAGCAGTGGTCTCAAGACAAAAACCATACTAGGTTTTCTCGACCAATTCAATTTGTGTTTTTGCATTAGAAGACCAAAGTCTAAAGAAATTAAATTTTTAATCAGCAGTCTATTTGAATTAACTTGTAAAAAAATAATTGGTAACTGAAAAGGCACAAATCACGTTACCTGAATACATGCTGCTACAACTTTACTGACCAGTTAAACACAATTTGCACTGAATAAATTATTTTACAATTTTTCGTCAATTTGGTATACACTACAGAACAAGAGGGGTTGCTCTGATGGTAAGCAATCCCCACTTCCAACCGAGAGGTTGTGAGTTCAAGTCTCCCCAAGAGCAAGGTGAGAAGTTCTTGAAGGGAAGGATGACGGGGGTCTATTTGGAAACAGTCTCTCTACCCTAGGGTAGGGGTAAGGTCTGCGTACACACTACCCTTCCCAGACCCCACTAAGTGGGATTATACTGGGTTGTTGTTGTTGTTTGGTATACACTACAGAGGCGGACACACATGTTAAGTTTATGCGTCACCGGTACCCGAAAATTTCGATAAAAGCTCTACATATACTTACAAATATATTTAAGAAATAGTCAAATATTAGTATAAGCCCTCATAACAATCATTATGAATGATGATAAATTTATATTGAGTGTCATGGTTCCCCAAGATCTTCGAATCCTCGATCCGCCCCCGCGTACACACTTCTGCTTAGTGGGAAAGATGAAAAAAGGAAGTGTGCAAATACATAGTGGCAGCTTTGTTTATGATTATTTTTGCACGTAAACTACAGGTGTGTTGATTGTGGCCTACAAAGTCTTTGTTTGGGAATTAGGTTTTCTCAATAATAAATTGTAATATGAAGTTTATTAAACCTACTAAAAGCAAAAAGCAGCTTCAAAAGCGAAAGCGACTATCCAAAAAGAAAGAAATTTTAGTCTGCAGGCCCAGCCTGGGGTAGTGGTGTTGTTGAGTAGTGCTCAATTATTGAACTCTTCTTGTTGCACTAATCAAATTTCTCTCTTCATTCTATCTTTGGTTAATTGCACTTCTTGTCCCTCAATTATTAATCAATTCGAATGTTAGACCTTGTAAATAGTTGGCTAGCACATTTAACTTTCAAATTAAAATGTGAAAGTTAGGCAACAAATTAAGTGAATTTGCCTATTTATGTAACTGATAGTATGTTGGGCGACAATTTGCACCTACATTAAGTTTTTACATGCAAAAAACGATAGTAGATCTCGTCATTAATAATAATAAAAGAAATCTAAATACTTATGATTCAGTAGTAGAAAGCAACATTTAATTGAATGGTTTAGCATTTAATAATTTATTCAATTTGTGAAGATTACAAGCAGAGAAATTAAAATGCATATATCAATTATCAATTAATTGAAGGTTAAGTGTACTTAATTAAAAATTAAAATGATTAAAATCAGAATTTGTTGTACTTGAGGGGCTAAAGGCACAAATTTCCTTTTTTTTCCTTCTTTTCCCTATAGTATATCTATGGTACCAACTTTGATCCATTTTTTGCTTCCAAAAGTCTTGTGACCTCTTAAATATTCCGGCGCTCTTCCACTCATGTTTCCGTACATACCAAAAACAAAACAAAATAAAAACAAAAAGCAAAAGATTTTTTAACCATTCTCAAATTTCAAATAAATAAATTACTTTATAAAATTAAGTATTTACTAAATAAGATGATATTTTCTCTTTTTTGGCATAAACATAAAAATAAATAATCACTAACCGGTAATGACCCGTCTATAAATTTTAGGGGTTGTTTGGTTCGAGACAAGTTATGTGTTGACTATAATTAGGGCTTGTAATGTAGAGATTATTTCTTGTTAAAGTTTTATGTAGTGATTAAATCTCATTTTCCACCAACCAAACGGCCTCTAACACCATTGTTAAGGTAGAAACTAAAGATTATGACTGCTTAAAATGTTTTGACATTAATTATTTCTGTTGGGAATAAACTCTGAAAAAATAATATTCACGATATTAGTGATAAATTCGGACCACTAAGTTATGGTTAAATCAGTAAGAATAAAAATGCAGCAAAAGAACACCAAGATTTTACGCGGAAACTCTTCTGAATAAGGGAAAAACCACGGCCAAGAAGAGCAACTGATATCACTATAGCGAGGATTTTACACTGTGTAGTAATGAGTACGAATACTCCTAAGACCACTACACCCTCAAAAGAAAAATACTCTTTTGCTTTTTTACCTTACTACAATATCTCTCACACTCTATTTTTCTTTACAAACTATTTTCTTATAGTCTAAGGAATACCTTGCTCTCTCTCTTTTCTCTCTTTGTTGGTGTGTAGAAATGAGAGTTAAAACTCTCCTTTTATAGCCAAAACCTCACTCTCTAAAGCCTACAATATTTGACAATTTGCACACCATTTTCACAATTTCAACAAGGTTGGCTACCAAACCAAACCAAGTCAATAAAATTGGCTACCAAATCATACCAATTCAACAAGGTTGGCTACCAAACCAAACCAAGTCAACAAAATTGGCTACCAAATCATTTGAATGATATCGACACCATATCAATCTCCAACCTCCAGTCTCATTCATCTAGAGGAGGTAGCACCGTCTTCTAGTTTGAGTGCATACCGACAAGTTCTTTGCATAGCTCGAACTTGTCTCTTGGTACCACCTTGATCAACATATCAACAGGATTTTCACTTGTGTGAATCTTTTTGACCTGAAGTGATTCGTTCTCCACTTGCTCACGAATCCAATGATATCTGACGTCGATGTGTTTTGTTCTCGCATGGTACATGGTGTTTTTGCTTAGGTCTATTGCACTCTGATTGTCGCAATAGACAACATACTCCATCTGTCACAATCCAAGTTCTTGAAGAAATCTCTTGAGCCATATCATCTCTTTGCCTGCTTCAGTAGCCGCAATATACTCCGCTTCAGTTGTAGACAGTGCGACACACTTCTGCAATTTTGACTGCCATGATGTAGCTCCCCCTAAAAAAGTAAACAAATATCCTGTAGTGGATTTTCTGTTATCAAGGTCACCTGCCATATCAAAATTTGTATAGCCCTTCAAAATTGGATTTGATCCTCCAAAACATGGGCATTCATGTGAGCTTCTTCTTAGATACTTGAGTATCCACTTTACAGCTTCCCAATGCTCTTTTCCTGGATTTTCGAGAAATCTGCTAACAACACCGACTGCATGAGCAATATCTGGTCGGGTGCATACCATTGCATACATCAAACTTCCGATAACAGAGGAATAAGGAATCTTGGCCATTCTCTCTTTTTCCTCCGTTGTTGTAGGACACATCTTCTTACTAAACTTCAGATGACCAAGAAGGGGTGTGCGAACCAACTTAGCACTTTTCATATTGAAGCGCTCCAGCACACGTTCTATATACTTCTCCTATGACAAGTAAAGCTTTCTTTCTTTTCTCGAACGAGTAATTTTCATGTCCAAAATCTGCTTAGCATGACCCAAGTCTTTCATTGCAAAAGACTTATTCAACTGTTTCTTCAACTCGTCAATCTTGGAAGCATTCCTGCCCACAATCAACATATCATCCACATATAGCAAGAGGATGATAAAATCGTCATCAGAAAATCTTTGTACAAACACACAGTGATCTGAAGAAGTCTTCTTGTAGCCTTGCTCCCTCATAACAGACTTAAACTTCTTGCACCACTGTCTGGGAGCTTGCTTCAATCCATATAGACTCTTCTTAAGTTTGCATACAAGATATTCCTTACCCTTTACCTTGAAGCCCTCAGGTTGTTCCATATAAATCTCCTCTTCTAAGTTACCGTGAAGAAAAGCAGTCTTCACATCCATCTGCTTAATCTCCAAATCAAGACTGACAGTCAAACCAAGAACTATCTGAATGGAGGACATTTTCACGACAAGAGAAAATATTTTGTCAAAGTCAATACCTTTTCTTTGACCAAATCCCTTGACAATCAATCTATCTTTATATCTGGGCTTCAAACTATGTTCTTCAGCTTTAACTTTGAACACCCACTTGTTTTTCAACGCTCTCATGCCCTTAGGCAATTTCACTAACTCATAAGTATGGTTCTCATACAGAGATTTCATCTCATATTGCATGGCTTCAATCTATTGATCCTTGTGCTCATCTTCTATGGACTCTGCATAACATTCAGGTTCTCCCCCATTAGTGAGTAATACATACTCACTGGGTGAATAACGGGAGGAAGGAGTATGAGGTCTAGAGGACCTCCTAAGTGGAATATCTAGCTCTCCCACAGCTTCGTGAGTAGGAACATCTACCTCATCAATATTAGCATTGTTATCACCATCAATATGCTGATCTGGATTATGGTTCTGGGCATCACCACCATCATTGAGCCCACCAACGTCATCCGCATTTGCGTGAGGAACTTGATCAAGATTGACTAAACCTTCAAAACTTGAAGATTTTAGCTTCTCTACTTTGTTAATATTTTCAATGGTTTGATCCTCCACGAAGATAACATCACGGCTTCTCACGACCTTCTTCTCAATTGGATCATATTACCTGTAACCAAACTCATCAAGGCCATAACCAATGAAGATGCACTGCCTTGTCTTCGCAGTTAATTTTGACCTCTCATCTTTAGGCACATGTACAAAAACTTTGCAACCAAATACTTTCAAGTGGTCATAGGAAACATCTTTGCCATACTAAACTCTTTTTGGAACATCAATTTGCAAAGCAACTGCATGGGATAGATTAATAACATGTGCGGCGGTCAACAAAGCCTCACCCCGAAAGGAATTCGGCAACTTTGCTTCAGAAAGCAAACATCTCACTATTTCCATCAAGGTCCTGTTCATCCTTTCTGCTAAACCATTAAGCTGAGGAGTCTTAGGAGGAGTCTTCTGGTGTGTGATACCCTGTTGCTTGCAGTATTCGTCAAATGGTCCACAATATTCACCACCGTTATCAGTACGAATACACTTCAGCTTCTTTCTAGTTTCTCTTTCAACTGAAGCCTGAAACTACTTAAAGACACCGAACATTTAGTCTTTAGTCTTCAAGATGTAGACCCAAAGTTTCCTTGAGCAATCATCACTAAAGTTAGCAAAATAAAGTGCACCACCCAAAGTCCTTGTCTTTATTGGACCACATAAATCTGAATGCACCAACTCAAGCAACTCTGCCTTTCTTGAAGGAGGATGAGACAGGAAAGAAACTCTTTTTTGTTTTCCAGCCAATCAGTGCTCACATTTTTCTAATTTTGCACTTTCAAAATTTCACAATAATTTCTTCTTGGCCAGAATATTTAGTCCTTTCTCGCTAATGTGGCTAAGCCTCTTATGCCATAACACTGAAGAGTTATTGCTCTCAATGCCATTCTCCATATCAACACAGGTAGAGGCCGTAGTCCAGTATAGACCACGACATTTTTTCCCACAGAGCCACAATCATGGAACCCTTAGTGAGCTTACACTTTCCAACACCATTGGTACTGACATATCCTTCATCATCCAAAACACCAACAGAGATTAAGTGCAAACGAACATCAGGTGCATGCTTTACATTGTTTAAAACTAGTTTAGTCCCAGTACTAGTTTCCAAACAAATCGTTCCAACACCAACCACCCTAAATACAGTCTCATTTACCTATACTCAAAGTTCCAAAGTCACCCTGAGTATAGGATGAAAAAAATTCCTTCCTTGATGTCACATGAGATGCGGTACCACTGTCCACAACCTAGCTTGACTCATCACAAGCAATATTTATCAGATCTGCATCAAGGACGGTAACAAGATCTTCTGTAGTGACGGTGGCCACACGATTGCCATCTTCTTTCTGTTCTTCCTTGTCTCTATTCTCCTATTTCAAAATCCGGCAGAACTTCTTTGTGTGCCCTTTCTTCCCGTAATGATAACACTCAATATCTTTAAGTCTGCTTCTGGATTTGCTTCTATTATGTTCTCTATTTTGAGAACCTCAATTCTTGTTACTCCCCTAGAGTCAGTCACCAAGACATCTGATAAGGAGGAACCTTGATATTTTCTTCTCATCTCTTCATTTAAAAAGCTGCTCTTGGCAAGATCCATAGAGATCACACCATCCGGAGCAGAATTTAATAATGAAGTTCTAAGAATTTTCCAAAAAACTAGTAGGGAACCAAGTAGAAACAGGCCTTGAATTTCTTCATCAAATTTAATGCCCATAGCAGCTAACTGGTTCTTGATCCCCTGAAAATTAATCAGATGATCTGTCATCGCGGAACCATCATGGTATTTTAAACCCAACATCTGCTTTATTAGAAACATCTTGTTATTTTTCAGTTTTCCGAGCATACAAACTTTCAAGGTGCTCCTATAGGGTTCGAGCATCTGTCTCCCCAGAAATATAGTTCAAAACATTATCGTCAATCCACTATCTAATAAAGCTGCAAACCTGCCATAGATTCCACTCTTCATCAAACTTATTATCAGGCTTTATAGTGGCGAAGATAAGTTGATGAAAATTCTTGACATAGAGCAAATCTTCCATTTCCCTTCCAAATGGCATAGTTTGTGTCATTCAAAGTAATAATTCTACTAGTGTTGGCTTCCATCGTTTATCACAAATACAAATACTATTTATTATGAGACCAAAGTAATTCTTTTCTGATGTGGAAGTTCAGACTGTGCTACAACCACAGAGCATACTCAAACAGAACCTTGGCTCTGATACCACTTGTTGGGAATAAACCCCGAAAAAAATTAATTCACGATATTAGTGATAAACGCGGACCACTAAGTTATGGTTAAATCAGCAAGAATAAAAATGCAACAAAAGGACACCAAGATTTTACGTGGAAACCCTTCTAAATAAGGGAAAAACCATGGCCAAGAAGAACAACTGATATCACTATAGCGAGGAATTTTACACTGTGTAGTAACGAGTACGAATACTCCTAAGACCACTATACCTTAAAAAGAAAAATACTCTTTTGTTTTTTCACCTCACTAGAATATCTCTCTCACTCTATTTTTCTTCACAGACTATTTTCTTATAGTCTATGGAATACCTTGCTCTCTCTCTTTTCTCTCTTTGTTGATGTGTAGAAATGAGAGTTAAAGCTCTCCTTTTATAGCCAAAACCTCACTCTCTAAATCCTACAATATTTGACAATTTGCACATCATTTTCACAATTTCAACAAGGTTGACTACCAAACCAAACCAAGTCATTAAAATTGACTACTAAATCATACCAATTCAACAAGGTTGCTATCAAACCAAACTAAGTCAACAATATTGACTATCAAATTCTTTGAATGAAATGGACACAATATCAATTTCAGCCATTGATGCTATATATTTATACAATGAAAAAGAGCAATTCAATAAAGCTGAAACATCAACTTATATAACTTTTTGGATAAAGTGAGTTAAAGAGACGTGTCACTTGACAATTACTTATTTTCTGATTTTTGGTTTGTTTTGCTTTACTTATTTTTATTAGCTCATATTCGTCCTCTGTGATTGGGCGCACTTAGTGAGAGCTGTATTAGGACCCCAAATTTCCCTTTCTTTATCCTTCTTTTGTTTGATTGTTTTTCCTTTCTCCTAGCAAACAGTAAGAGAACAGTATTATCCATTAAGAACTACTAACCTTTAGATTGGACAAATTTAGATGAAGTGAAACAAAGAATGACAATCACCCTCTTCAGTTCAATACTTCTCTGTTCCTTTTACTTTTAAACCTCTGAAAAAATGACAGCAAAAACAAATGAAGACGACAAAAAATGAAGGAGAAATTATGGTCTCGAGTTCAAAAGTAGCACTTTATCTGCTTTTCGAAAGGTAATTATGTCAAGAAAATTAATCAACCAAAAAAGGAATACTATTAGATAGTACGTATATGAATTGGTTTCTTTCACGTATTAAATCGTTACTCAGCACCATAAATTCCTATCCTTAGAGGGTGTTTGGATGGCTTTTGTGACGACCCAAAGGGTCATCACCGTAATTTTTCCTAGTTCCGTGCTTCCGAGGCCCTGAAAACCTCTCTTTTAGTTGCCTCAATTTACGTGCGCAGTTCGGGTACGTAGCCGGAAAGTTTTTATGTTAGAATATGCGAATTTTTGTGAAAAATTTGATGAATTTTGATATTAATATGCATAATATTAACTTCGGTCAACATTTTGTGTAAACGGACACGGACCTGTGATTCGACGGTCTCGGAGGGTCCGTAGGAAAATATGGAACTTGGGCGTGTACCCGGAATCAAATTCCGAGGTCCCAAGCCCGAGAAATGAATTTTTGTGTGAAATTGTTTTTTGAAATTAATTAAGGAAAATGAAGAAGAAAATTGATCGGAAAACTGTGGTATCGGGCTTGTATTTTGGTTCTGATGCCCGGTACGAGTCTTAAATATGTTTTAAGCACTATCTGTAAAGTTTGGCTAAAAACGGACGTCATATGACGTGTTTGGAACTTAAAATGGGGAATTTGAGTTGTTATGAAAGTTGAAAGAAAATCATGTATTTTGAGGCTTGATCCTATGTATATGATGTTATCTTGGCGATTTGATCGCACGAGTAAGTCCGTAAGATGTTTTAAGGTTGTGTGAATGTTTGGATTGGAGCCCCGAGGGCTCGGGTGAGTTTCGAGTGGGGCCCGGGAGGTCTTAAACTTAAAAAAAATGCAGGTTCAGGTGTTGCAGGTCTGGCGCGGCCGCGGCCATTTCCGCACGGTTCGCGCTGGCAGCCACGCGGGTGCGACACGTTTCTGTGCGTTCCGCGTGGTGGGGTTCAGAGGGGGTAGCCAAGTCGACCAGCGCGGCTGCGCACCAAATCAGTGCGGTCTGCGCTGGGTGGGTTCAGAGGAAGTCCACTTCTTCCCTCCCTCGGCGCGGCCGCGGTGCATTTCTGTGCGGTCCGCGCTGGCAGCCACGTGGCCGCGGTGCATTTCTGCGCGGTCCGCGCCAGCCCCCAGCATATATATAAATTCGGGATTTTCAGTCATTTTTTCACTTTTCAAAACCCAAAACCTAAGAGGCGATTTTCCAAACAACTTTTCTTCTCCAAAACGATTGGTAAGTAATTTCTAACTTAATTTCTTTATTTCTTAACATCTTTTAACAAGATTTCAACTTCAAATCAAAGATTTTTATGGGGAAATTGGTTGTTTTGGGAAGAACCTAGGTTTTCTACAAATTGAGAAGTTGGACCTCAATTTGGGGTCCGATTTCAAAACAAAACATATATTTGGATTCGAGGGAGAATGGGTAACCGGATTTTGGTTTGAACCTCGAGTTTCGACCACGTGGGTCCGAGGGTATTTTTGACCTTTTGGGGAAAACCTAGTAAAAATCTATTTTCCATGCATTGGGAGTGATTCATTTAGTAATTATTAACGTGATTAAGTAACTTATGACTAGATTCGAGCGGATTGGTGGTGGATGTGAGCACGTGATTTTTGCCCTATATGAGAATCACTCCCAAAAAATTTAAAATAAAACAATTTTCCTTTGTATACAATTTTTGTATTTTTGTGGTATTTTTTTGTATAATTATTATTTTTATCTATGCATGTTTATTTGTTAAATTAATAAAAAATACAAAAAAAATATGTCGCATTTGCATTTAGGATTTGTTCCTACAATTGTTAGTAATTAAGTTTGTTTTACAAAAATTAAAAAATTACAAAAATAGGCATCTTTTGCATTTTTAGCATTTAATGTCCAAATATACAATTTTATGCTTAATTAGTACTTAATTATGCATTAATTGTTAGTGAGAATTAATTTGCGCTTTTATAACTTAATTTAGTTCTTAATAATAATTTAAGTATTTTTATAATTTAGTTCTAGAAAAATAAAAGAAGAAAGAGAGCAAAAATACAAAGAAAAATCGGATTGGGCCATTTCTTCAAATTTCAACCCCAAGCCCAAACAATTGTCCAATCTTCCCCATGACCTGGTCCATTTCAAACCGGGTCGACCCGATCCATAACCCCATAGCCCAACACCCCTAATATCTTACATTTCAAAAAAAAAAAATGAAAAAACCCTAAAACTATGCTAAGCTATATGCCCCCGCCCCCCCTTCTCTTTCTCTCTTTTCATCATCTTCCTCAAGCATCCAAACGACCCCCAACCTCCAGCAGCCATGGCTGCCCCCTTACACCCCAACCATGGCTTCCCCTCCATCTTCACGTCTTCATCTTCTCCGTCGACGTCGTCCATGGTTTCTCCGTTGCTTCATCTTCTTCGTCAAACCTCCGTTGTGCGCGCTGCTGCCTTCCCCGCTGCGTTTCAGCTAGTTTCTGCTCCTTCTGTTACGTCCAGCCATGGACGAGCTTCATCGTCACCTTGATGCTGCGTTGTCCATGGCTTCCCCTACTGCTGCGTCGTCCAAACAAGCCGCTACTGATGCTGTCGTTGCTGCGCCGCTGCTGCTGCCTGTCGCCGCCGCTGTTGCCGCTGCTGCTGCCTGTCGCCGCCGCTGTTGCCGCTGCTGCTGCCTGTCGCCGCTGCTGCCCGTATTGCTGTCCGCCATTGTTTCGCGTTGCTGCTGCGTTCCAGTCTTCTTCTTCTTGATGCGTACTTCTTCATCTTTCACCTCGAATGATGTTTGTTGCTTCGACGTCTCCCAAGTTTCGTTGGTTTCGTTTAGAGTTCGTTCGATGTTCGTCATTGGTCATTTATGGTTAGTTGTTCTAAGTTTTATTTCGTCCATAATTTGTTTGATATTTTCAGATTTGGAATTAGTATAAGTTTGCTTTAGTTTTCTTATTTATTTTAGATAAAAATTGTTAGTTTAATTATATTGTTGTTAGATTTAAGTTGAAGATTCAATTTAATTATTTTTGAGTTTGTTTTATTAATTTTAAGAGGATTTAGTTTTAATATAGAAAGGTATTAGTTTAAATCGTTCAAATCCGTTGTTTGTTGTTAATATAGATTTAGTTCGTGTTCATCTTGTTTGATGTTCGTTTTTAATTTAGTAATTTAATGCGAAGTTATGTTTTGGTTTTAATTTTTGGATCATGCATCTTTGTTATGTTTTGTTGAATTTGAAAATAGGTTTGTTTGTTGCTAAAATATTGTTCAATCAAAATTTTAGTTGTTCTTTGTTGTTCAATTTGTGTTCATGTGATTTGTTGTTGAAATGTTGAAGAAATCATGTTCATGTGATTTGTTGTTTGAATTTGTGTAGAAATTGGTCATATTGGCTATATTTTGGTTGAGTTTGATTAATTGATTAGTTATAGCTGATGAGGGTAGTTTGGTAAATTGCAGTACATCCAGGGGTAAAATAGTAATTGCAATAAGGTCGGAGGGGTAGTTTAGGAATTGTACATTTTGTAATTCTTTATGTTAAGCATGGGGGACAAAAGGTAATGGGGTGTAGGTGATATAGTTGTTTAATATAAATGGGGGACAAGACAAAATATAGTGGATGGGAATATGGTAATTGTTTATGGTAAGCATGGGGGACAAAATATAATGGGGTGGGGTTGATATATTTATTTAATGTAATGGGGATGAGTGGAAAGATAATGGGGTTGGTAGGAGAAAATGTTGGTTTTATTAATGAATTAAAAGGTTTGGGATGGATATATATAGGAGGTCTTGAATCAGATTTTAGGGGAGAGATATACAAACACAGACAGAGAATAGAGAGAGAACAGATTAGAGAGAAAAAAAGAGCTGAACATTTATTCCGAAAAAGCATTGAAACTCTCAAGAAAAGAAAAAAACATACAAAGAAAATAAAAAATAAAAAGTTGAAAATTAGAAGAGAGAGTAGTACACACCTGACAAATATTCTGGTATACAGGTGTAGAAATTAAGGGTTGAAGATTAACTAGCCTTTCAAAAATCTAAAAATTTCCCTTGGTTTCTGTCCGTTATTTTCGGCATTCCTGGATTTTTTGAATTTTTTCAAATCTGTCATTGGGGTTTTCGTTGACTGGTTATTGCTGGTTATTGTTGTTGTTGTTGTGTTACGCATTACGTTGCTGACTTTCTTCTTCTTATATTGACAATATCAGGTACACAACTGTAATTTTGACATTTTGTAAGCTGAAATGAAGAATGGAGTGTTAAATTTTTAATTTAGTTTTAATTTTTTTTTGTATTGTATTTAGATTATTCATGTATTATTATTCTGTAAATCACTGTCATTTGGCATAACTAGGCATGTTATAGCGATATATTAAATAACGCCTTAACCGGATTATTAGGAAATATATTTAAGCCTGATTACTAATTAAAACTGTTTAATAATCAAAATAGAAGAAATAACGTAAAAATGGCGTTATTGAATCAGTTTGGCAAAAATTGACTAAGTTCCTTATTCATAAGGTTTTTTGTCAACGTTAAGTTAATCGGAATCATGTAGTTAATTTCAGTTAAAACATGAATTAGTTTGCGAATCAAGTATTAGGACATGATGTGAATTAAAACAAGGTTAGTTAAGGTTAAATTGTTTAATTTTTAGAAATATGGTTTAGTAATCAAGTTTTTTTCCAATTTTCAGTATTTGTAAATAATTAATTTCAATAAGCTTAAGTCATACTAACAATATGAATTTTAATCCAACTATGGGATAATTAGTTTTTATTTTTATTTTTGACAATTCCATGTTGTTTGAAATTATAATTTTAGTAATATTACTTTCCATTAATATTTGTTTTAAATTAGTAATTAATATGTTATCTTTAAGTATGTAGAGATTGACTTCATAATTATAGACAAACTTAGTAATAATAAAGATGTAGTCATTAAAGGGTATTCATAAAATAAGGGAGGATCTCGCTAAAAAATAAATAAATATAAATAATACAAAAAAAAATTGCAGTCCTCCAATCTTATTTATTTATTTTTTTAATATAAGAAAATACCTAGATTCCGAGATGGGTGATTTAGTAAAATTCATAGTCCTACCTAATAGTATCATAACGCGTAGTATTTTGACGCATATTTAATAAGGTTATTTTCTTAAATATGGGTGTACATTTATGTAACCCAAATCACGATCTTGACGAAGTCAAAATGCGTCAACAAATCACGTGTGCACTGGTTGTGGCGTGGTTCGAGATGCGTTTTCACGACGTTGCAATTTTGTATAAAATAAATAATGATAAAAGCGGTTTTAAAAGTTAAATTTGCATATAAGTTCTTAATTGTTTAAAAATCAGATAAATGAGCCAAATATGACAATTGAGCGACCGTGCTAAAACCACGGAATTCGGGAATGCCTAATACCTTCTCCCGGGTTAACAGAATTCCTTATCCGGATTTCTGGTTCGCAGACTGTAATATGGAGTCATTCTTTTCCTCGATTCGGGATTAAAATTGGTGACTTGGGACACCCTAAATCTCCCAAGTGGCGACTCTGAAATAAATAAATAAATCCCGTTTCGATCGTCCTTTAATTGGAAAAAACTCCCTTCACCTCGCGGGGCGGTAAAAAGGAGGTGTGACAGCTCTGGCGACTCTGCTGGGGATTTTTGTTACCCAGAACCACTGGTTCAGGGTTAGAAATTCGAGCTTAGATGAATTATTATATTTGGCTTTATTTATTATCTGATCTTATTACATGTTTTGGCCTAAATGTGCAAAATGATGCTTTTTACTGCTTTGATATTATTTGAACTGTACATATAAACTGTGCCGAAACCTTCTCTTCTTACCTCCGGGGATGTGCTTACTGGTTAAGACTCCCTATTCTGTTAGTGTCATACCCTGAATAAAAGAGGCTCGGAAAGTTTCTAAGCCGGCTGGCCTTTTGGTTCCAGGAAAGGAGCTCCTTCCTCAGCTCGAGTTGTCCGCTCGGGTACACTGTCTAGAACACCGACCTAGGTTTTGAACATAGAATAACGTGACTTCATGCCGGATCCCTAGTAAGAACGCTTATTTGCATCACGTTGCATTTGACTTAGGGGACTCAACACAGGGATTGGGTCCGTCTAGGACTAGCAACCTGAAATAGAAAAAGACCATCCTGCTGCATCCTGTTTGATTTGCATATTTATTTGCTTCAGATCTGCATGTTGACCGGCTTCTGAAATCATCAATTTTTAAGATAAATTATGAAAAAATAGCAGTGTAGGGAGATAACTACTTTTTAGAAATAAAAATGTTTTGTTTTTTTAGTTTAATTTATTTGAAAAAAAAAGAAAGGAGCCTTGTTTACAAGTTTAGTTTATGTCTGCGCCGGTTTGACTCTCACCGGATGTGAGATACGTAGGCAACCCTCATCGGGTCCAACCTCCCTTTTTGCTAAAATAGCCAAAAACAAATAAAAAAAAATGTTAAAATTTTAATTCTGTCATAAATAAGTCGGGTGACGCTGTTTTATCAAGACATAGCCGAATGTTCCCAAAAGGGACGCCGGAAGGCTGACTTTGTATAAATGGCCACTTCTGTCATTTTTTTTTACTCGCACAACCTTAAAATCTCCGTCCCTGAAGTGCTGAAAGGTCGTGTTCAGAAGATCTGTTTTTTTTTTAGAAAATAATCAAATCATTTTGAGTCAAATAAATTTTCTTTTGTTTAATCATATCAATAAATGTGCAGAATGAGCACGATTCAGAATGAACCTTTTTCAATCATGAATAAAATTCCCCTCCAGTTGCGGCTATGGTGGAGTGATTTAGGCAAAGAAGGGCATGACGAAATCAAGAAACATTTGAAAGGTCTCACGAGTTTGTTGGACATCAGGCCTCGAGGAGATATTATAAGAGCCCTTGTCCCTTACTGGGACCCTGCGCACAATGTCTTCCATTTCTCGGACTTTGAACTCACCCCAACTTTAGAAGAAATAGCAGGGTACATCGGCAGTACTGAGGTTCCATTGAGGCATAAATACCTGGTTGCTCCAAGAGCTGTAGCAGTGCACCGGTTTCTGGACTCGTTAAAGATAGTCAGAACAATCCATAACCCTGATTTGGCAAAAGGTTTTTGCACTCTAAGCTTCATATACCAAAGATATGGCCACATAGGAGGATTCGACAAGCCAGAAAAGAAGTTGTGCAGCAAAAGTAACCGTCGAAAGTGGGACGAACATAGACGGGTTGCTTTCATGATAACCTTCTTAGGGATTTTAATTTTCCCGAGGAAAGACGGGAATATTGATATAAAGATAGCTGGGGTCGTCAGTACTTTGCTCACTCAAAAAGATAGCACGCTAGCACCGATGATTGTATCTGATATATTCCGAGCTCTCACGGCCTGCAAAGCCGGAGGAAACTTTTTGAAGGTTGTAACTTGTTGTTGCAAATGTGGATGACCGAACACCTATGTCACCGAGCCCAGTTCCTAAGCCATGGGTCTTCTAAAAAGACATGCATAGAGGAGTTCTACACCAGAATTAATGAGGCCCGCCTACCTGAAAGAGTCTCGGTATGGACTTCATATTTCCGGACCCTCAACGCCAGTCAAATACAGTGGACACTGGGATGGTTACCGATCAACGAAGTCATATACATGCCAGCAGCTAGACCCCATTTTCTCTTGATGGGACTTAAGAGCATTCAACCATATGCGCCGTATCGGGTTTTGAGGCAACTTGGGAGGTGTCAGATAGTGCCCAATGATGAGGATTTAAGCACTCAGGTAATTGAGATCAGTTCCGATGGTCAATTTCCTGAAGCGAGGGTCCGCCAGATTTGGAGCCAATGTCAATACTTAGAGGCAAATACTTGTGTGTTGAATCAAGCAAGAGGGGAAGTTTCACCTGGATATCAGGCTTGGTACAAAGGGGAAATATCGTCAGGAAGGCCGGCTAAAAGACCTCACATTCAAGAGTTTGCCAAGGCTTCGCAAGAACATTGGGACCGGTTGGCCAAAGAGCGGGAATATCTTGCTGAAATAGGCAAGCTGAAACAACAGATTAAGGATCTAAAATTTAAGAACAAAGTGCAGGTTGCTGCCGACAAGGGAAAAAAGAACAGATTAACCAAAGAAAGCGAGAACCTCAAAGCTCAGATCCGGAGGATGAAAATGGATGCCAACAACCAGCTGAGAAGCCGGGCTGATACGAGGTTGATAGCAGAGTTGAGGAGTCAGGTCAGCAAAAGCTGAGAAGACTTGGAGAGATATGAGGCTTGTATAGCAAGAATGCGGATCAGGTGGGCAAGAGTTACAGCGGCGCGGAGAGAGTACCTATGGCAAGTGAAAAGGGACTACGAAATGAGTGTTACAACATTGAGAGAAATAAACTCCATTCTCCATAATCGGGTCCTTAAACAAGCCCGGGATGCTAGAACAGATAGGGAACGCTGCTATGAGACAATAGCCCGAATAGAAGAGCAAATGGAGAGGTTCCAAGATCAGCTCATTGACAATACTCGAATATTGGGATTAAAGAATCAACGGATAGAACAGCTGTGCATAGAAAGGGATAATATCCGAGGTAGGATTGATGAGATTGGGCACTACATCTACATGAGATGCCTAACATGTGAGCAAATACCTCGTGATACCCTTCTTGCCTCCATCATGGGCTACGTCCATCGGATCATGAATGAGTTGAAGAATTTGCAAAGGGGTCTTACACCAAAGCCCGCGGAAAGGCCGAACGATGCCTCGCGGGCACCAAAATTCAAAGCATTAATGTATCCCTAGTTCAATCTTGCACTTGTTTGTTTTTCGAGTCTGTTGTCTACCCATATGTTCTTTTCAAACATTCTCAAAAAATATGAAGTCTGTATTTTTGTTTGTTTTTTGTGATGGCTTTTACTAGCATTATTTTGAGTAATAAAAAAAAATTGGTCTTTATGGCACGAACTACGCTTGGTCTGATTCGTGCGGGGTCACGATACGTAGGCAATCTCTATAGGATTCGACCGTAATTATGAAAAAAAATAATAATAAATAAATAAATGTATAGAAATATATATATATATATATATATATCTGTCAGAACAAAATAAGTCGGGATGATGCATGCGGTCAGAGCAAAAGCATGTTAGAAATGATTGACTGCCTAGGAGCATTGCATCCCCCAACGTGCAATTACAATATCTGTTAAGACTATAACACTGACAAGTTTGTTGTTTTTTCAATCAATATCAGTTAGTTTGTTAGAGCGTGCTGGCACCATACCATTATTAAACAAGATCGAAAGGTCCTATACCAGAAAGCATGACTGGGTCAGACAACAGCGTTGAGTCGGAAAAGACAGCCAATCAGATGCTGAAGGAAGCCCTGGAAAAAATGGAAAAAATGAGGCTAAAAATGAATGAAATGCAGATAGCCTTAGCTAGAGCCCAGAAGGGGCAGGAACTACCCGTTACTCCTACCCTCCAACCAGTACACACGCCGGAATACCCCTCTCCCGGTCCTTCAACAAGTTTCCCAAGCCATCAATATTATCAGGGAAGAGAGGCTTATGATTCCCAAGCTCCACCACCCACTCAAAACCCTCCTCCACCAAATGTTCTCATCTTTGTGGCACCTCCTCCAGCCCCATTGCACAGATCGTCCAGTGAGCCATTGTTTTAGGCTCACGACACACAATATTACCCCCCTGAACTCACATTCAAAGCACCTGAGCCACATACCTATAATCCCCACTTTGAGGTCCCGGTGGAGATTGAAAAGCCGGCTAAGAGCCCAGAGCATGATGAGGTGATGCGGAAATTTAAAAGCCTGGAGCAGTCCTTCAGGAACATACACGGGTTAGGCAACCAGGTCAGCGTGGCCTACAAGGATCTATGCCATTTCCCTAACGTTCAATTACCAGCAGGGTTCAAGATGCCGAAGTTCGATTTATACGAAGGGCATGGCGATCCTATGGCGCATATACGGGGTTTTTGTAGCAAAATCAGGGGAGCAGGGGGCAAAGATGAGCTATTGATGGCTTACTTTGGCCAGAGTTTGAGCGGGTCAGCACTAGAATGGTATACCAGGCAGGATTCCAGCAGATGGTACACTTGGGATGATCTAGCGCAGGCTTTCGCAAGTCACTTTCAATACAACCTCGAGATAGTCCCTGACCGTCTCACGTTGCTGAGGACTGGAAAGAAGCCTGGGGAAAGTTTTCGTGAGTTTGGTTTCCGCTGGAGAGAACAAACAGCCAGAGTTGATCCTCCCATGAGAGAGGGAGAAATGGTGGACTACTTCTTGCAAACACTGGATCCAACTTACTTTGGTCACTTGGTGACTACGGTTGGAAAATCCTTCAATGAAGTAGTGAAGATAGGGGTCATGATAGAAGAGGGTCTGAGGTCTGACAAAATCCTGAATTACTCGGCGCTCAAGGCAACGACCCAGGCTATTCAGAGCGGCACGGGAGGTGCGCTGGGAAGGAGGAAGAAAGAAGAAATTGCCACGATTGAGGCAAGCAGTTGGTCCAGGTCCGGCAAACCATACTACAACCAACCCAGACCCCACAGGCCAAACTACCCATACAGCCCACCACAGCACTACTATCCATCTCACGAACCACATTTCACCATCCATCAATCCCAGACATACACCCAACCTCCGGTTCGCCCGCAATGGCGCGCGCCAGCTCCTCATAATACATACCCACCTCCTCATAATACCTACCCACCACTACAAAACACCTATCCACCGCCAAGAGCCTACAGGAACCCTCCAGGGATGGGTTTCAGGGGAAATCCGGCCGCCAGAAATGAAAGATTGCAGAGGCAAAGAACTTTTACTGAGTTGGGGGAAACTTATATTGCCTTGTTCCACAAATTGAGGCAGTTGGGTTTATTAAATCCTGTTGAGCCTAGATTACCAAATCCCTTACCCCAAAATATGGATCACTCGGTAAGATGTGAATATTGTTCGGGAGCTCCCGGACATGATACCGAGAAATGTTGGAGGCTGAAACATGCAATACAAGATCTTATTGATACCAACAAGATCGAGGTACAGGCACCGGAGGCACCCAACATTAACCAGAACCCATTGCCAAAGCACCCTGAAGCCCACATGATCGAGCTTGTGCACGAAGGAGGGGAGCCGAAGAAACCCTCACAGACAGTGATGATGATCCGTGCCACTCCGAAAGAAAAATCGATCGATGAGGAAGCAGGGGTACAGTTGAAGGGGGAAGATGTCAAGCCAGTGGTGATATTGGGGAAGAATCCATCTGCCGCTACAAGGAAACCAGAACCAGCCAAGTTGGTAATAACGGGAGCATCATCTGCACCCGTGGTTGTTGTGAAGGGGGTCTGCAGGGAACCGGTCATCATAAAACCAGTAGTCCAAACACCAGTGATTGATAGCAAGGCTGTGCCTTGGAAGTACGAGAAGGCAGTAGTGATGTACAAGGGACAACAAGTGGAGGAGAATAGTTGTGAGGCGTAGGGACTAACTCGATCAGGACGGTGTTTTGCTCCGGCGGAGTTGAGAAGACCCAATCCAGCTGCAACAAAGAAACCTGTGTCAGAAGAAGAAGCTGAGGAATTCTTAAAGAAAATAAAAGTGCAGGATTACTCCGTGGTCGAACAGTTGAAGAAAACACCGGCCCAGATCTCGCTGCTATCATTACTAATCCATTCGGATGAACATCGTCGGGCCCTGATGAAGATACTGAATGAAGCTCATGTGCCCAACGAGATTTCTGTAAATCACCTGGAAACGATTGCCAACAAAATTTTCGAGGTGAACATGGTAACATTTTCAGATGATGATCTGCCAGTGGAGGGTACAGAGCATAATAAAGCTCTCTACCTAACTGTCAAATGTGAAGATTCGGCAGTTACTTGGGCATTGGTGGATAACGGCTCAAGTGCCAATATTTGTCCATTATCCACTCTGAACCAGTTGAAGATCGACCACAGAAGAATCCACAAGAATAGCATTTGCGTCCGAGGATTTGACAGAAATGGAACAGCCACCGTGGGGGATATTGTACTTGAGTTGACCATCGGTCCAGTCCAGTTTACCATGGAATTCCAAGTATTAGATGATGCGGTATCTTATAACCTTCTGTTGGGACGATCGTGGATCCATGCAGCCAAAGCAGTGCCATCCACCTTGCATCAGATATTCAAGTTCGAGTGGGATAGACAAGAGGTCGTGTTGCATGGCGAGGACACTGTGTGCACCATAGGAGGCGCCATTGTACCCTTCATAGAGACCAACGATGATAAAGGTCCCTGGGTCTACCAGATTTTTGATGCAGTGTCGGCAAACAAGATCCCCGAGGATGAAATCATTCAGCATCCTAGGATAGCTTCCGCAACGGTTATGATGGTTTCAGAAATGCTGGGTAATGGGTTTATGCCAGGAAAAGGCTTGGGAGCTGAACTTCAGGGAATTGTTCAACCTGTTTCCTTGCCCAAGAATTTGGAGACCTTTGGGTTGGGGTTCAAACCGACTGCGGCAGATGTAAAACGAGCGCGGAAAATGAAGAAGAAAGTTTGGTTTCTTCCCAAACCTGTGCCACGTCTCTCAAGATCTTTTGTTAGAGCAAGCGCCAAGGGGTCACCGGTCCCGAAAGTTCTCGGGCCATTGATTGGGATTGACGGGGATCTGAATCAGAGCTTCGAAAGATTGTTCACTGATGTCAATATGGTAGAAGTCGGAGAGGGTTCCAGCGGAACAGACATACAGTTTATGGGGCCTGAGGCCAAAACCAACAATTGGACGGTTACTCCTCTTCCTACTCGGGGAGAGTCCTGGTAGTAGGCTTTGATTTTTGCTTTCTTGTTTTTCGGATTATTCAGGGTGTAATCCAAATCTCATTTTGTCTTGTAAAAGTGTGAACCCTGTTATCCCGCATTTTTAATAAAATTCTTTTTCTTGTCTCATTTTAATTTTGTTTTATTCTTTTCTCTTTCTGAACAGTTCTCTTTTTACTGGTTCTAATGACATGGCATGCACGACGGATCTTCGACCTAGTCTAATAAATCAATCTGACTCTGATTTAATGATACAAGAGATCGATTATGACGATGAGTCTGAATATGATGAGGATAAAGCCTTCGAAGAAATAAACCGAGAACTATGCCAATTTGAAGAGAAACCCAAGCCTAATCTGAATGACACCGAGGCTGTAAATCTAGGGGATGCGGATAATGTCCGAGAAACCAAAATCAGCATCCACATTGAGCCTGGCATCAGGGAAGAATTAATCAAAGCACTCATTGAGTTTAAAGATGTTTTTGCATGGTCGTATGATGACATGCCGGGTTTAAGCACCAAGTTAGTGGTTCACAAATTGCTTACTGACCCGGCATGCCTTCCCGTCAAGCAAAAACTGAGGAAGTTCAAGACAGATATGAGTGTGAAGATTAAAGAAGAAGTAACCAAGCAGCTGCAAGCAAAGGTTATTCGCGTCACTCGATATCCTGATTGGCTGGCTAATGTGGTGCCAGTACCAAAGAAAGATGGGAAGATCAGGGTATGCGTCGACTACCGCAATCTGAATAGGGCAAGCCCAAAAGATAACTTTCCATTGCCCAATATCCATATCTTGATCGACAATTGCGCCGGACGAGAAATTGGCTCCTTTGTGGATTGTTACGTCGGGTATCATCAGATTCTGATGGATGAAGAAGATGCAGAGAAAACAACTTTCATTACGCCATGGGGGACTTATTGCTATCGGGTAATGCCATTCGGTTTGAAGAACGCTGGGGCAACGTACATGAGAGCAATGACTACTGTGTTCCATGATATGATACACAAAGAGATCGAAGTGTACGTAGATGATGTGATCATCAAATCCAAGCGTCAGGAAGACCACGTAGCAGACCTTAGGAAGTTTTTCCAAAGACTTCGAAGGTACGACATTAAGCTCAACCCAGCCAAATGTGCATTTGGTGTTCCATCTGGAAAGCTGTTAGGATTTATCGTCAGTCGGCGAGGCATTGAGTTGGATCCGTCAAAGATCAAATCCATCCAGGAATTGCCGCCACCGAGGAACAAAACAGAAGTAATGAGTCTGTTGGGAAGGTTGAACTATATCAGCAGATTCATCGCTCAGCTCACAACAACTTGTGAACCCATCTTTCGATTGCTGAGGAAAGATGCCGCGATAGAATGGACGGCAGAATGTCAGG
Organism: Nicotiana sylvestris; assembly: GCF_000393655.2. NCBI lineage: Eukaryota > Viridiplantae > Streptophyta > Magnoliopsida > Solanales > Solanaceae > Nicotiana > Nicotiana sylvestris. The sequence goes on along the minus strand of NC_091059.1, from coordinate 194,946,205 downwards.
AGGCATTTGACCAGATCAAAGGTTATTTATCCAATCCACCTGTATTGGTTCCACCTGAGTCGGGGAGGCCATTAATCCTTTATCTAACGGTCCTGGATCATTCGTTTGGTTGCGTGTTGGGTCAACACGACATCACAGGAAGAAAAGAGCAAGCCATCTATTATCTCAGCAAGAAGTTTACAGTCTATGAGAATAAGTACACTCAACTTGAGAAGACATGTTGTGCTCTAACTTGGGTAGCACAGAAGTTTAAGCATTATCTGTCGTCACATACTACTTACCTTATTTCACGCCTGGATCCATTAAAGTATATTTTCCAGAAGCCTATGCCCACAGGAAGATTGGCAAAATGGCAGATATTACTCACAGAGTTCGACATTGTCTATGTGACGAGGACGGCCATGAAAGCCCAAGCATTGGCCGATCACTTGGCTGAGAATCCTATTGATGAAGAATACGAGCCTTTGAGGACGTATTTTCCAGATGAAGAAGTGATACATATAGAGGAGTTAGAACTGAATGAGGAACCAGGGTGGAAGCTTTTCTTTGACGGGGCTGCTAATGCAAAAGGAGTTGGAGTAGGAGCAGTACTTATTTCAGAAACAGGACATCACTATCCTGTTACAGCTCAGCTACGTTTCTATTGTACCAACAACATGGCTGAATATGAGGCATGTATTTTGGGCCTACGATTGGCTGCAGACATGGATGTTCAGGACGTCTTGGTCTTGGGAGACTCGGACCTCCTAGTACATCAGATCCAGGGTGAATGGGAAACACGGGATTTGAAGCTTATACCATACCGACAATGTTTGCACGATTTGAGCAAGCGATTTCGATCAGTGGAGTTCAGACACATCCCGAGAGTTCACAATGAGGTTGCCGATGCTTTGGCCACTTTAGCATCGATGTTGCACCATCCAGACAAAATCCATGTTGACCCATTGTATATTCAGGTTCGTGATCAGCATGCCTACTGCAACATAATAGAAGAAGAAATGGATGGCGAGCCATGGTTTTATGATATCAAGGAATACCTCAGGATGGGGATATACCCGGAGCAGGCAACCGGAGATCAAAAGAGAGCCATTCGACGACTGGCAAATGGATTTTTCCTCAGTGGAGGAATGTTGTACAAAAGAACCCCAGATCTGGGATTGCTGAGATGTATTGATGCAGGTCAAGCCACGATAGTGATGACAGAGGTACATGCTGGAGTCTGTGGGCCCCATATGAGCGGATATGTGTTGGCAAAGAAGATTCTGCGAGCGGGATATTATTGGCTCACTATGGAGCATGATTGTATCAGTTTCGTACGAAAATGCCATCAGTGTCAGATACACGGAGATCTGATTCATTCTCCACCAATGGAATTGCACACAATGTCCGCACCATGGCCATTTGTAGCATGGGGCATGGATGTCATTGGGCCTATCGAGCCGGCAGCTTCGAACGGTCATAGGTTCATTCTGGTAGCCATCGATTATTTTACTAAGTGGGTTGAAGCCAAAACTTTCAAGTCTGTCACCAAGAAGGCAGTGGTGGATTTTGTCCATTCCCATATCATCTGTAGATTTGGGATCCCAAAAATAATAATCACGGACAATGGTGCTAATCTTAACAGCTATTTGATGAGAGAAGTATGTGAACAGTTTAAGATTACACACCGTAATTCCACCCCGTATTGGCCCAAGGCGAATGGAGCGGTTGAGGCAGCCAACAAAAACATAAAGAAGATATTGAGGAAAATGGTTGAAGGATCCAGACAATGGCATGAAAAGCTACCATTTGCGTTGTTAGGATACCGCACTACTGTTCGTACTTCAATAGGTGCGACTCCTTATTTGTTGGTATACGGAACTGAAGCAGTAATACCAGCAGAAGTTGAAATTCCTTCCCTTCGAATTATCGCTGAGGCCGGGATTGACGATGATGAATGGGTCAAAGCCCGACTAGAGCAGCTGAGTTTAATGGATGAAAAAAGATTGGCAGCAGTATGTCATGGCCAGTTATATCAGAAGAGAATGGCAAGAGCATACAATAAGAAGGTGCGCCCCAGGAAATTTGAAGTAGGGCAACAAGTATTGAAACGGATCCTCCCACATCAGATTGAGGCAAAAGGCAAGTTCGCCCCGAATTGGCAAGGGCCGTATATTGTGACCAGAGTATTATCCAATGGCGCTTTACGTCTGACGGATGTTGAAGGAAGATGCGTCGACATGGCTATCAATTCTGATGCAGTCAAAAGATATTATGTGTAATTTCTTTTGTTGTTTATTTGTTTGTTTGTACTTAGTGCTTATCGGATAATGAAATGACGGAGGCAATTCTTTCTTCTATCCAAACACTTTTAACCTTTGTTTTACCCCTTTGAGCCATATTTATCTTTTTTATACCCCTCTCTTGGAATCATTAATGAAAAAAAATATGAAAAAAATTGAAGGTCGCAAGAAAACAAAGGAGTCAGTGAACTACGTTCGACCTGATTTCTCAAAGAGGATACGTAGGCACCCCACGGCTCGTTCATAAGGTAACAAAAAAAAAATCAAAAGAAAAATCCCCAAGCAAGAAAACTGGGGCAGAAATTATGTTTCTAAATTTTGAAAAAAAGAGAGAGTTTGATTCCAAAAGTTGTAATACTTTACCCATCAAAGTTATTTTGAATTTTATATCCTTTTCTTCTAAAACCTATATTGATGTCCAAAAAAGACCTCCCGATCAGTATCCGAGAGGTGTTAAGACAGGCAAATGAAAACCAAGAATAAAACGCCGGTCCTCGACTGAATGAGGATCATGAATTGAAAGAATTGATAGCCAAAAGAATTCCCGGCAGAGAAAAATCTTATCGGCAACACTCCAATCCCAAGCTGAGAAAATAAGATGAGAGAGTCTTATCGGCGAAAACCTTCACAGGCGCCATAAGGCGACGTAAGCTGAGAAATACAAAATGAGAGAGTCTTATCGGTGAAAACCTTCACAGGCACCATAAGGCGACGGGAGTTGTGAGAAATGAGAGAGCCTTGTTAGTGAAAACCCCGCGAAGGGCACTATGAGGCGACAAGATAGATTGGCGGAAAGGATCCGCATTTTACGAAGAATTGGGCACCTATTTATCCCCAGCAAGTGAAGACATCAGAAAGATTGATCGACACAAATAGGCTGGGTTGATTAATCCGGAATGCACAATATGATCGTTGGAATCGGTTATATCACCCAGATAAGTTCATTTTTTTCCATCATTTGTTCAGAAAGATTTTTTTTTTTCTATCTTTTCATTTCTTTGTTTAAAAGAATTTTTCTAGAAATTATGTTTTAAGGAAGGTCTTTTAGAGCTTACTACCAGTTGCCAAAATGGTACAACATAAAATGTGAAAAGGGCAGGCCAGAGACAAGGCAATAAGACAAAAGATGTTGGTTGCCAGGCCGAATAATACTGTCCTAAAATGGCAAGAAAAGTACAGGGAAGAGCCGGAAAAAAAAAACATGTTGAGGAAATTGTGGGCCAAGTTCCAAGACGATCCCCAGAGGACTCCGACCGAATATCGACCAAGCTCCGAGGTGGTCGGACAACACAGAATGGGAAGGGAAGAAAGGAAAATCCATCTTCGGCAAAATAACCCCCAGCAATTTTTGAGATACAAATAGGGAAGGGATAAATGGAAAAACCATCCCCAGCAGAATGTTATCCCCAACAAATAACATCATCCCCAACAAGTTTGGGAACGCCGAACAGGAATAAGGGAAAGGGAACAATCATCCCCGTCAGGAGTGACATGACCACTCGCCATATTTCAAAAAAAAACTAACTAAATTTTCTTTGATTTGAACAGGAAAATAAAGTGTTGATGATGGCCTAAAGATACGCCATAAGAAAGATCGCCAGAATTGGGGCAGAATATTTTCTGCCACAAGTGAAAATTTTCTCGGAGAATCGAGGAAACAAATTCAAATTATTCTTTACCAACTAGGTCGCCCACCAGTATAATGCGGGTATGCATTTATGTTTTCATTTCATGTTCTAGGTCGCCCACCAGTATAATGCGGGTATGCATTTATGTTTTCATTTCATGTTCTAGGTCGCCCACCAGTATAATGCGGGTATACATTTCTCTTTTCATTTCATGTTCTAGGTCGCCCACCAGTATAATGCGGGTATGCATTTATGTTTTCATTTCATGTTCTAGGTCGCCCACCAGTATAATGCGGGTATGCATTTATGTTTTCATTTCATGTTCTAGGTCGCCCACCAGTATAATGCGGGTATGCATTTCTGTTTTCATTTCATGTCCTAGGTCGCCCACCAGTATAATGCGGGAATGCATTTATGTTTTCATTTCATGTTCTAGGTCGCCCACCAGTATAATGCGGGTATGCATTTATGTTTTCATTTCATGTTCTAGGTCGCCCACCAGTATAATGCGGGTATGCATTTATGTTTTCATTTCATGTTCTAGGTCGCCCACCAGTATAATGCGGGTATGCATTTCTCTTTTCATTTCATGTTCTAGGTCGCCCACCAGTATAATGCGGGTATGCATTTATGTTTTCATTTCATGTTCTAGGTCGCCCACCAGTATAATGCGGGTATACATTTCTCTTTTCATTTCATGTTCTAGGTCGCCCACCAGTATAATGCGGGTATGCACTTCAGTTTTTCATTCCTCGGTCGCCCACCAGCATAATGCGGGTATCCATTTCTCTTTTCATTTCTGTTCTAGGTCGCCCACCAGTATAATGCGGGAATACATTTCTGTCTTTTCATTTCTGTTCTAGGTCGCCCACCAGTATAATGCGGGCATACATTTCAGTTTTTCATTTCTAGGTCGCCCACCAGTATAATGCGGGTATACATTTTCTTTTCATGGCCTAGATCGCCCACCAGTATAACGAGGGAATACATTTCATATTGTTGCATCCAGGCGCCCACCTGTATAACGAGAGGAATACTTTTCAGTCTTATACTACAAATTTTGAAGTCAGTAACCCTACCGGAAGGCAGAAGGTTACAACAAGAATCCCCAACAAGGAACAATAAAAATCCCAGTACCGGAAGGTAGAAGGTGGCAACAAGAAGTCCCAGCGCAAATTCAAGCGCATGAGTCAAAAGAAAGAAAAGACGCGTCTTGAAAAATGGCGTGTGAACATTAAATCATGCCCAACATAACAAATCTGATGAAGAGAATCGTATCCCCAGAGGAGCCGCCAAAAAGCTTAATGAAGAAAGCCCTGTCCCCAGCGGACCAAACAAAATGATGAAAACTGGTATTCAAAAAAGCAAAGGGCCAGAAGTCTTGGTAAAAAGGCACCAGAGGAAACACAAGCCGACAAAAAGCAAGGCAACCGGAGCAACGGGGAAGACAGATAAGATTCTGTAATTTCTAGCTTAGTCTAGCTTCTTATTTTTTAAAGCATGGTGTAATAAGGAGGTCAGCAAACAGTAAAAGTAGCATGCAACAGCAGTAACATTGCAGTCCCATGGTAGTCCCAGCTACCAAGACTTCCCGAACTGCATTGACTTGATTTCTGTTCAGCCCAGGATATGTAGGAAACCTCTGAAGCAAAAGTTCGGTCAAAATCTTTCAAAAAATGCTTCACACGGAGTACTCGAACGGGCAAAAATCGCTCGTATTCGCTCACTTTATCTTTGCACGAAAACCCTTCATGTTTTTCGGACAAAGAGGGGCAGCTGTGAGCACGTGATTTTTGCCCTATATGAGAATCACTCCCAAAAAATTCAAAATAAAACAATTTTCCTTTGTATACAGTTTTTGTATTTTTGTGGTATTTTTTTGTATAATTATTATTTTTATCTGTGCATGTTTATTTGTTAAATTAATAAAAAAATACAAAAAGAATATGTCGCATTTGCATTTAGGATTTGGTCCTACAATTGTTAGTAATTAAGTTTGTTTTACAAAAATTAAAAAATTACAAAAATAGGCATCTTTTGCATTTTTAGCATTTAATGTCCAAATATACAATTTTATGCTTAATTAGTACTTAATTATGCGTTAATTGCTATTGGGAATTAATTTGCGCTTTTATAACTTAATTTAGTTCTTAATAATAATTTAAGTATTTTTATAATTTAGTTCTAGAAAAATAAAAGAAGAAAGAGAGCAAAAATACAAAGAAAAATCGGATTGGGTCATTTCTTCAAATTTCAACCCCAAGCCCAAACAATTGTCCAATCTTCCCCATGACCCGGTCCATTTCAAACCGGGTCGACCCGGTCCATAACCCCATAGCCCAACACCCCTATTATCTTACATTTCAAAAAAAAAATGAAAAAAACCTAAAACTATTCTAAGTTATCCCCCCCTTCTCTTTCTCTTTTTTCATCATCTTCCTCAAGCATCCAAACGACCCCCAACCTCCAGCAGCCATGGCTGCCCCCCATACACCCCAACCATGGCTTCCCCTCCATCTTCACGTCTTTATCTTCTCCGTCGACGTCGTCCATGGTTTCTCCGTTGCTTCATCTTCTTCGTCAAACCTCCGTTGTGCGCGCTGTTGCCTTCCCCGCTGCATTTCAACTAGTTTCTGCTCCTTCTGTTACGTCCAGCCATGGATGAGCTTCATCGTCACCTTGATGCTGCGTCGTCCATGGCTTCCCCTACTGCTGCGTCGTCCAAACAAGCCGCTACTGATGCTGTCGTTGCTGCGCCGCTGCTGCTGCCTGTCGCCGCCGCTGTTGCCGCTGCTGCTGCCTGTCGTCGCTACTGCCCGTATTGCTGTCCGCCACTGTTTCGCGCTGCTGCTGCGTTCCAGTCTTCTTCTTCTTGATGCGTACTTCTTCATCTTTCACCTCGAATGATGTTTGTTGCTTCGACGTCTCCCAAGTTTCGTTGGTTTCGTTTAGAGTTCGTTCGATGTTCGTCGTTGTCATTTAAGTTTAGTTGTTCTAAGTTTTATTTCGTCCATAATTTGTTTGATATTTTCAGATTTGGAATTAGTATAAGTTTGCTTTAGTTTTCTTATTTATTTTAGATAAAAATTGTTAGTTTAATTATATTGTTGTTAGATTTAAGTTGAAGATTCAATTTAATTATTTTTCAGTTTGTTTTATTAATTTTAAGAGGATTTAGTTTTAATATAGAAAGGTATTAGTTTAAATCGTTCAAATCCGTTGTTTGTTGTTAATATAGATTTAGTTCGTGTTCATCTTGTTTGAAGTTCGTTTTTAATTTAGTAATTTAATGTGAAGTTATGTTTTGGTTTTAATTTTTGGATCATGCATCTTTGTTATAAGTTTTGTTGGATTTAATTTAAGAAAGATTAGTTGATTATTTGAAGATTAGTGATTTGAATATGTTTATTTGTTTTGTTTAAAGTTTAATTCGAAGTTTGAACAAAGTTTGTTTGTTATTGTTATTGAATATTTTCATTCATGTTCATACTTTGTTTGGTTGATCTTGAATCCGAAATTTGTATAGTTTGATTTCTTGTTTATCATTTATGATTATTTCTTGAATTTGTCTCATAATCTTGTTTAAGTTTAATATAGGAATTGTTGGTTGTAATGTTGTTAGAGTTGATTTTAAGTTCAATATTATTGAATTTAGAAATCTGAATATACTTGTTTGTTGTTGTTGAATTTGAAAATAGGTTTGTTTGTTGCTAAAATATTGTTCAATCAAAATTTTAGTTGTTCTTTGTTGTTCAATTTATGTTCATGTGATTTGTTGTTGAAATGTTGAAGAAATCATGTTCATGTGATTTGTTGTTTGAATTTGTGTAGAAATTGGTCATATTGGCTATATTTTGGTTGAGTTTGATTAATTGATTAGTTATAGCTGATGAGGGTAGTTTGGTTAATTGCAGTACGTCCAGGGGTAAAATAGTAATTGCAATAAGGTCGGAGGGATAGTTTAGGAATTGTACATTTTGTAATTCTTTATGTTAAGTATGGGGGACAAAAGGTAATGGGGTGTAGGTGATATAGTTGTTTAATATAAATGGGGGACAAAACAAAATATAGTGGAGGGGAATATGGTAATTGTTTATGGTAAGCATGGGGGACAAAATATAATGGGGTGGGGTTGATATATTTATTTAATGTAATGGGGATTAGTGTGAAGATAATGGGGTTGGTAGGAGAAAATGTTGGTTTTATTAATGAATTAAAAGGTTTGGGATGGATATATATAGGATGTCTTGAATCAGATTTTAGGGGAGAGATATACAAACACAGACAGAGAATAGAGAGAGAACAGATTAGAGAGAAAAAAAGAGCTGAACATTTATTCCGAAAAAACATTGAAACTCTCAAGAAAAGAAAAAAACATACAAAGAAAATGAAAAATAAATAGTTGAAAATTAGAAGAGAGAGTAGTACACACCTGATAAATATTCTGGTATACAGGTGTAGAAATTAAGGGTTGAAGATTAACTAGCCTTTCAAAAATCTGAAAATTTCCCTTAGTTTCTGTCCGTTATTTTCGGCATTCCTGGATTTTATTTTGAATTATTTCAAATCTGTCATTGGGGTTTTCGTTTACTGGTTATTGCTGGTTATTGTTGTTGTTGTTGTGTTACGTATTACGTTGCTGACTTTCTTCTTCTTATATTGACAATATCAGGTACACAACTGTAATTTTGGCATTTTGTAAGCTGAAATGAAGAATGGAGTGTTAAATTTTTAATTTAGTTTTAATTTTTTTTGTATTGTATTTAGATTATTCATGTATTATTATTCTGTAAATCACTGTCATTTGGCATAACTAGGCATGTTATAGCGATATATTAAATAACGCCTTAACCGGATTATTAGGAAATATATTTAAGCCTGATTACTAATTAAAACTGTTTAATAATCAAAATAGAAGAAATAACGTAAAAATGGCGTTATTGAATCAGTTTGGCAAAAATTGACTAAGTTCCTTATTCATAAGGTTTTTTGTCAACGTTAAGTTAATCGGAATCATGTAGTTAATTTCAGTTAAAACATGAATTAGTTTGTGAATCAAGTATTAGGGCATGATGTGAATTAAAACAAGGTTAGTTAAGGTTAAATTATTTAATTTTTAGAAATATGGTTTAGTAATCAAGTTTTTTTTCTAATTTTCAGTATTTGTAAATAATTAATTTCAATAAGCTTAAGTCATACTAACAATATGAATTTTAATCCAACTATGGGATAATTAGTTTTTATTTTTATTTTTTGACAATTCCATGTTGTTTGTAATTATAATTTTAGTAATATTACTTTCCATTAATATTTGTTTTAAATTAGTAATTAATATGTGTAAGCACGTGATTTTTGCCCTATATGAGAATTACTCCCAAAAAAATAAAATAATTTTTCTTGGTGTGCAATTTTTGTGATATTTTGTGTAACTATTTGTATGTTTGTCTATGCATGTTTATTTGTTAAATTAATAAAAAAATACAAAAATAGGCATCTTTTGCATTTTTAGCATTTAATGTCCAAATGAACAATTTTATGCTTAATTGTGCGTTAATTGTTATTGGAAGTTAATTTGCGCTTTTATAACTTAATTTAGTTCTTAATAATAATTTAAGTACTTTTATAATTTAGTTTTAGAAAAATAAAAGAAGAAAAGAGAACAAAAATACAAAGAAAAATCGGATTGGGCCACTTCTTCAATTTCAAACCACAGGCCCAAATAATTGCCCAACTTTCCCCATGACCCGGTCCGTTTCAAACCGGGTCGACCCGGTCCGCTCCATTAACCCAACACCCCATCTTCATTCTGGATACACTGAATATACAGGGGCAGAATTCATTTTGGAGAGTTTTGAAGTTGAAAAAGAATAGTTACTGCTTCATTGCTTCGCTTAAGATCTGAAATAGTCAGAACCTTCCTGCCTTTTACTTCTTCTCTATACTTGGAGTCGTTTATAGTCTCCTGGGTTTTCTGCTATTCCTACTGTACTGGTTTGCGGTGTTGCTGAATCTACTATTGCTGTGTTATTACTGCTGCTGACTTCTCCTTCTTTTGTTCTTGTACTGCTGTTTCCAGGTACACATTTGTACAATCTCGGCTTGAAGCAAAAATGAAATATTAATCAGGCTTTGTTCCTGTTGAATTCCTCCTGTTTAGATTTGTGGTTGAATATAATTTTCTTTTCTTTGTATAAAAATGTAGTTGATTGATTAAATTAGTAACGATGTCACATATGTATAACTTCTTCATCTAATAATGTTAGTTTAAATTAATCAAAGAATAGTTAATCTGTTTTGATATTATGGTGTGTCAATCTCACGTTTTAGTATTATTGAATAATAGAATATAGAATGAAAGCAGTTTTTCTTTGTACAAACTCGGTCGCAATTTTCCATTCGCATTAGCCGTAAACTAATAATTAATAAGTTACGTTTTTAGCATGTAATTAATTAAGAGATTTTCTTTTATTTTAGAGACGAACTTAATAGGAAAATATAGTCACTGTAGGTTTATCCTTTTAAATAAAAATGAGACGAGCCTCGACAAACAAAAATGCACAAGCTGCGGGGCCCTCTAAATGTATATATTAAAATACTTAGAATTCGGGACAGGCCGTTTAGCGAATTTTACGGCCTTCCCAAAATAACAATACGCTAGTTGCTTTAGGCGCACCTTTAATAATTTAACCTTCTTAAACACGGGTGCACATTGATGTGACCTAAATCCAAATCTCAATAGAGTCAAAATGTGTCGACGACCACGGGTACATTGATTGTAACGCGGTTCGGGATATATTTTCACAACGTTGCAATTCCTTGTAGAAAATAATAATAACAATTATGAAAGCGGTAAAAAGTTAAAATTTGCACATAAGTTCATATTTGTATAAAATCAGATAATCAAGCCGAATATAACAGTTGAGCGACCGTGCTAGAACCACGGAATTCGGGAATGCCTAACACCTTCTCCCGGGTTAACAGAATTCCTTATCCGGATTTCTGGTACGCAGACTGTAATATGGAGTCATTCTTTTCCTCGATTCGGGATTAAAATTGGTGACTTGGGACACCCTAAAACTCCCAAGTGGCGACTCTGAAATAAACAAACCAATCCCGTTTCGATTGTCCTTTAATTGGAAAAAACTCCCTTGTACCCTCTCGGGTACGGAAAAAGGAGGTGTGACAGCTCTGGCGACTCTGCTGGGGACAAACACCCAGAACCACTGGTTCAGGGTTAGAAATTCGAGCTTAGATAAATTGTTATATTTGGCTTTATCTGATTTTTACATGTGTTTGAGCCTAATGTGCTAAATGATGCTTTTACCGCTTTGATATTATGTGAACTGTATATAAATTGTGCCGAAACTCATCTTCTCTCTGAGTCTTCTGAATCATGAAGAAGGGTGTACTTCGTACGACTTCTTTTCTGTATAGTGTCAAGTCCCAATTTAGAACGAGGTTTGGATAAGTCGCAAAGTCGGTGAAGCTTCTGTATTCCCGGACTGCCGCCTCCTCCTCGGCTCGAGCTGTCCGCTCGGGTAAGCCAAGTCTAGAACAAACACCCAGGTTCTGAACCTAGTATAACAAAGCCACATGCCGGATCCCTAGTATGAACGTTTGTTTGCATCACGTGCATTTGACTTTGGAGGCCCAACACAGGGGTTGGGTCTGTCTAGGACAGGTGTACCAAAAAAGAAAATGACCATCCTGATGCATCTTACTTGCTACTACTTGCGCATTTATTTGATTCGGACTTGTGTGCTGACTGACTTGTGAATATCAGGAATAATATTTTGAAATTGAAACAAAAAACGAAATAGGGGTTAGGGAATTGATTGTTTATTTTTGAAAAGAAAACAAATGCCCAAATACTGTCAAAACTCTGCCGAAATTTTAAGAAAATGAAAAAAATGTCTTATTAGTTTGTTTTATTAAAAGCTAAGAAAAGAAAAAAAAGTCGTTGTTCTGTTTTTATTTTTCAAAAATAAAAAATAGAAAAAATATATAGTTTGTCTTGCCATGAAAATGAAAATAAAAAAGAGTCTTATTTTTAAAATGGTTTTTTTTATTTATTTGCTTATGAAAATGCAAAAAATAAAAAAAATAAAAAAAGTCTTTCATTATTTGTCGCAAATATATATATATATATAAATCTATATATAAATCCGAAAAGTTTTTTTTATTTCCAAAAGATATATATATATCTTTATTTGTTGCAAAGAGTATTTGTCTTGCCAAGAAAATTCAAAATAAAATTTCAAAAAGATATGTCTTGCAAAAAATAATATAAATATCTTTATTTTCCATTGTTGATAAAACAAAAATAATAAAAATGTTTTCTTTTAAGAAAAAAAATCCGAAAATATTTTGATTCCTCTTTCAAAATTGAAAAGAAAATTCAAAATTCAAAAAATATTTTTTAGAAGCATTTCTTTTATCAAAAGTAAAATTCCAAAAATATTTTTTTTCTTTAGAATAAAAAAAAACAAATGGAAATTCGAAAAAAAAACTTCCTTTTACTTTTGAAATTCTCAAAGTTTAAATCAAAAGAAAAGGAATTTTTACAAGTTTTTCTTTCAAAAAGAAATCAATCAAAAAAATATATATACTTCCTTTGAGCAGTTCTTTCACAGTTCCAATAAAAAAAATAAAAAAAATATTAGTTCATTTACTTATTCACGAGGCCCGAACTACGCGGGTTTGATTATCACCGGATGTGAGATACGTAGGCAACCCTTATCGGGTCCAACCCCCATTTTTGCTAAAAAAAACAAAAACAAATAAATAATAATAAAAATAATATGTCATAAAGAAGTCAGGTGATGTTGTTTTGTCATAAATAGCCGAATGTTCCCGAAAGGGACGCCGGAAGGCTGACTTTGCATAAACAGCCACCTTTGGGTCATTTTAGGATTTTGATCCAGTTGACCCACTCAGCCTTAAAAATCTTCGTCCCCGAGATGTTGAAAGGCCGTGTTTGCAATATTGAGTTTGCTAATTTGAAAACGATAAAAAGAGTCATGAATAAGTCAGGTGATGTTGTTTTGTCATAAATAGCCGAATGTTCCCGAAAGGGACGCCGGAAGGCTGACTTTGCATAAACAACCACCTTTGGGTCATTTTAGGATTTTGATCCAGTTGACCCACTCAGCCTTAAAAATCTTCGTCCCCGAGACGTTGAAAGGCCGTGCTTGCAATATTGAGTTTTCTAATTTGAAAATCGATAAAAAGAGTCATAAATAAGTCAGGTAATGCTGTTTTGTCATAAATAGCCGAATGTTCCCTAAAGGGACGCCGAAAGGCTGACTTTGCATAAACAGCCACCTTGTGGGTCATGTTTAGGATTTTTTGTCCAGTGGACCCACACAACCTTAGAAATCTTCGTCCCCGAGGCGATGAAGGGCCGTGTTTGCAACACCAGTTTTTTTCGTAATTTTGAAAAGAAAAAGAAAAACAAAGAGTCAGCGGTCAGGTGAATACCGTTTGAATTTTGTCATAATAAGCCGAGCCAGCTTCGGCCGCGTCTTAAACCGTTCTCGCCGAAATAGCCTTAGAGTATCTTTCAGTTGTCGAAAGGTTATTTTCGTTGTTCATCGTTGAAATAATTTTCTAGTGTGTTCATGTTGTTTGTTAAATTAATTTTCAGATTTCAAAATAGAAGTTTAATTAGTTGTTTTCATGTTTATTTCATGTTTGTATTATTGTTTAAGTAAGTATTTGTTAGTTTGATGTTTGTTAGATTCAAATTGAAATTTAATTAACTATTTCTTCAATTTGTTTCATGTGTTTATGTATTGTTAGAAATTGTTAATATTGTTAAGTTCAAGTTTAAGTTCATAATTGTTTCTTCGTCGATCTTGTTATTTGTTTAAAGAATTTAGTTGTGTTAAAGGAATATATTGATTTAATCGTTTAATCCGTCATGTTTGTTGTGTTAAAATAGATTCATTCATGTTCATGTTTGGATGATCTTGAATCCGAATTTTGTATAGTTTGATTTCTTGTTTACCATTTATGATTATTTCTTGAATTGTTCTCATAATCTTGTTTAAAGTTTAATATAAGAATTGTTTGTTGTAATGTTGTTAGAGTTGATTTTAAGTTCAATATTATTGAATTTAGGAATCTAAATATACTTGTTTGATTGTTGTTGTTGTTTAAATCCGAAAAATAGGTTTGTTGTTGCTAAAAATATTGTTCAATCAAATTTTAGTTGTTCTTGTTTGTTCAATTTGTGTTCATGTGATTTGTTGTTGAAATGTTGTTAAAATCATGTTCATGTGATATTGTTGTTATGATGTTCATCCGTATTCATATTGTTGTTTGAACATTGTTAGAAATTGATCATATTGTCTATATTTTGGTTAAGTTTGATTAATTGATGTGTTATAGCTGATGGGTAGTTTGGTAAATTTGTAATACGTTCAGGGGTAGTTTGGTAATTTCAGTAAGGTCGGAAGGGGTAGTTTAGGAATTGTACATTTTGTAATTGTTTATTTGAAGCATGGGGGACAAAATGAAATGGGGTGGGTTGTGATATGATTATTTAATATAAAGGGGGGACAAGATTTAAATTAAAGGAGAATCTTGCATTATTTTAAATAAAGCATGGGGGACAAAATATAATGGGGTGGTGTGATATGTTTATTTAATGTAATGAGGATGAGTGGAAAGATAATGGGTTTGGTAGAGAAAATGGGTTGATTTTAATTGATTAAAAGATTTATGGGATGAGTTATAAGAAGTCTTGAAATCAGAATAAAGAGGGGACAAGAAAAAATACACAGACAGGAAAAAAACGGGAGAGAGAAACAAATCTGAAAAATAAGAGAGAGAAAAGGGCTGAACATTTAAGAGATAGAAAATTCCGAAAAATATTTAAGCTTTCAAATATAAAAAAAAACTAAAAAAAAATATTTTGTTTTCTTTTGTTGTTTGAAATCAGAATTAATTGTTGTTTCATAAAAGCTGGAAGCTTTTTTTTTTTTTTGGATTACTACTCCACCGGTCTGTTACTGGGTTGTTACTGTTGCTGGGCTATTGTTGCTGTGTTGTACTGATTTTACTGCTGCTGCTGATTCTCATATTCATTTTCTTTTGCTTCCAATATCAGGTACACAACTGAAAAGTTGTTTATTGTAATCCGAAATATGAAGCGTGAATACATATGAAGAATGAAAATTTGAAGTTTTAATTTCGTTTTTATTTCTTTGTTCCTTTTGTTGATTGTATTTAAGCTATCTCATGAATTACTAAATAATAACTGGAATAAGAAAATAATATCATAAGTTAGTCTGTAATAAATCAGTTCGGCAAAATAGGTTAATTCACTAGTTATGAAGGCTTCAAGATTATAGGTTGATCATGAACAAGTAGCTAAATTTAGCTAAGACACGAATTTAAATTAAACATCGTAAATTAGGCATTAAGGCATGACTTGAGCTTAAGCAAGATTAAGAGAACGTTTAAGTCTAATAAACTTTCTAATAAGCTTTAGTAATTATGGTTAAATCTAGTTTCAAATGATTGTGAATAATTAATCTCAATAATTTTTTTTAAAAAAAATAACAATGCTGAGTTTTAATCTAGCTATATTTGTTTATTTTGAATATTAGTTGTTGAATTTTTATTTTATTTATAATTTCGAAATTAAGAGTGAAATTCCTTTTTCATCAATATTTGTATTAATCAAGCAATTAGCATGTCATGTCTTCTTAAAATAATAAAAAGCTAGTAATAAATTAGGATTTTCTTTCTTTATTTTAGAGACTCATTTTTATAGAAAAATGTAGTCGTTTTAAGATTTGTCCAAATAAATGAGATGAGCCTCGCTTAATGAAATGTATAGATTGCGGGGCCCTCAATAAATGTACATTTAATCGCTTAGAATTAGGGAGGAGCCGTTTTAGCAAATTTCACGGCCCTACCCAAAATAATGATACGCTAGACTCTTTAGGCGCGATTTAATTAATTTTACCTTCTTAAACTCGGATGCGCATTTCATGCGACCCAAATCTAAATCCTAAAACATTGAATAAAAATGTGTTCCGGATTGCGGGTGCATTTCATGTGACGTAATCCAAAGACATGTTTTAAACAATATTCACAATTTTATTTTATTTTTTTAAAAAAATAATAATAATAATAAAGTGGTAAAGAGTTAAAATTGGCACATCGGTTCATAATTGTATTAAAATCAGATAAATAAGCCAAATATGACAATTGAGCGACCGTGCTAGAACCACGGAACTCGGGAATGCCTAACACCTTCTCCCGGGTTAACAGAATTCCTTATCCGGATTTCTGGTACGCAGACTATAATATGGAGTCATTCTTTTCCTCGATTCGGGATTAAAATTGGTGACTTGGGACACCCTAAATCTCCCAAGTGGCGACTCTGAAATAAATAAATAAATCCCGTTTCGATTGTCCTTTAATTGGAAAAAACTCCTACGCCCTTCGCGGGGTCGGAAAAAGGAGGTGTGACAGCTCTGGCGACTCTGCTGGGGATAAAGCTTGTAACCCAGAACCACTGGTTCAGGGTTAGAAATTCGAGCTTAGGTAAATTGTTATATTTGGCTTTATCTGATTTTTACATGTGTTTGAGCCTAATGTGCTAAATGATGCTTTTACCGCTTTGATATTATGTGAACTGTATATAAATTGTGCCGAAACCCATCTTCTCTCTGAGTCTTCTGAATCATGAAGAAGGGTGTACTTCGTACGACTTCTTTTCTGTATAGTGTCAAGTCCCAATTTAGAACGAGGTTTGGATAAGTCGCAAAGCCGGTGAAGCTTCTGTATTCCCGGACTGCCGCCTCCTCCTCGGCTCGAGCTGTCCGCTCGGGTAAGCCAGGTCTAGAACAAACACCCAGGTTCTGAACCTAGTATAACAAAGCCACATGCCGGATCCCTAGTAGGAACGTTTGTTTGCATCACGTGCATTTGACTTTGGAGGCCCAACACAGGGGTTGGGTCTGTCTAGGACAGGTGTACCAAAAATGAAAATGACCATCCTGATGCATCTTACTTGCTACTACTTGCGCATTTATTTGATTCGGACTTGTGTGCTGACTGACTTGTGAATATCAGGAATAATATTTTGAAATTGAAAAAAAACGAAATAGCGGTTAGGGAATTGATTGTTTATTTTTGAAAAGAAAACAAATGCCCAAATACTGTCAAAACTCTGCCGAAATTTTAAGAAAATGAAAAAAATGTCTTATTAGTTTGTTTTATTAAAAGCTAAGAAAAGAAAAAAAAAGTCGTTGTTCTGTTTTTGTTTTTCAAAAATAAAAAATAGAAAAAATATATAGTTTGTCTTGCCATGAAAATGAAAATAAAAAAGAGTCTTATTTTTAAAATGGTTTTTTTTATTTATTTGCTTATGAAAATGCAAAAAATAAAAAAAAATAAAAAAAAGTCTTTCATTATTTGTCGCAAATATATATATATAAATTCGAAAAGTTTTTTTTATTTCCAAAAGATATATATATCTTTATTTGTTGCAAAGAGTATTTGTCTTGCCAAGAAAATTCAAAATAAAATTCCAAAAAGATATGTCTTGCAAAAAATAATATAAATATCTTTATTTTCCATTGTTGATAAAACAAAAATAATAAAAATGTTTTCTTTTAAGAAAAAAAATCCGAAAATATTTTGATTCCTCTTTCAAAATTGAAAAGAAAATTCAAAATTCAAAAAATATTTTTTAGAAGCATTTCTTTTATCAAAAGTAAAATTCCAAAAATATTTTTTTTTCTTTAGAATAAAAAAAAACAAATGGAAATTCGAAAAAAAAAACTTCCTTTTACTTTTGAAATTCTCAAAGTTTAAATCAAAAGAAAATGAATTTTTACAAGTTTTTCTTTCAAAAAGAAATCAATCAAAAAAAATATATACTTCCTTTGAGCAGTTCTTTCACAGTTCCAATAAAAAAAATATTAGTTCATTTACTTATTCACGAGGCTCGAACTACGCGGGTTTGATTCTCACCGGATGTGAGATACGTAGGCAACCCTCATCGGGTCTAACCCCACCTTTTGCTAAAAAAAACCAAAAACAAATAAATAATAATAAAAATAATATGTCATAAAGAAGTCAGGTGATGTTGTTTTGTCATAAATAGCCGAATGTTCCCGAAAGGGACGCCGGAAGGCTGACTTTGCATAAACAGCCACCTTTGGGTCATTTTAGGATTTTGATCCAGTTGACCCACTCAGCCTTAAAAATCTTCGTCCCCGAGATGTTGAAAGGCCGTGTTTGCAATATTGAGTTTGCTAATTTGAAAACGATAAAAAGAGTCATGAATAAGTCAGGTGATGTTGTTTTGTCATAAATAGCCGAATGTTCCCGAAAGGGACGCCGGAAGGCTGACTTTGCATAAACAACCACCTTTGGGTCATTTTAGGATTTTGATCCAGTTGACCCACTCAGCCTTAAAAATCTTCGTCCCCGAGACGTTGAAAGGCCGTGCTTGCAATATTGAGTTTTCTAATTTGAAAATCGATAAAAAGAGTCATAAATAAGTCAGGTGATGCTGTTTTGTCATAAATAGCCGAATGTTCCCTAAAGGGACGCCGAAAGGCTGACTTTGCATAAACAGCCACCTTTTGGGTCATGTTTAGGATTTTTTGTCCAGTGGACCCACACAGCCTTAGAAATCTTCGTCCCCGAGGCGCTGAAGGGCCGTGTTTGCAACACCAGTTTTTTTCGTAATTTTGAAAAGAAAAAAAAACAAAGAGTCAGCGGTCAGGTGAATACCGTTTGAATTTTGTCATAATAAGCCGAGCCAGCTTCGGCCGCGTCTTAAACCGTTCTCGCCGAAATAGCCTTAGAGTATCTTTCAGTTGTCGAAAGGTTATTTTCGTAAAAGAATGGACAAGTTTGTAAAGTGTCAAAATAATCCTCCCCAGCCTCAAAATTCATGTGAGATTTGGAAGGGGCAACATTTGCAAAAATAGCCGTTTGGTTGCATTTGACAAACGGGGAAAGGAAGCTGGCCGTTTGTTTTTGAGTTTGTAAATCTTTTGATTAGAATATGTGGGTTGTTTGATTTTCGAGTTTGTAGGTCATCTTCAAACCTTTGAAACTCAGTTTGTTTTAATATGAAAATTGAAAAAAAAATGTTCATTATTGTTTATCTATTATTGGTCCGAACTACGCAAGGTCTGATTCATGCGGGGGCATGATACGTAGGCAATCTCCATAAGATTCGACCACAACAAAAAAAAAGAAAAAAAAAGAAAGTGAATAAATAAAAAAGGCACAAAGAATAAATAAAAAAGGGTGGAATGAAGGGTTTCACGCGGGAGGATGCACGCGGTAGAAAAAAAACATGTTAGAAATGGTTAACTGCCTAAGAAAATTGTGTTCCCCAACATGCAATTGCAATATCTGTTAAAACTTTAACGCTAACAAGTTTGTTGTTTGTCCAAATCCAAACAGTTAGTTGTTAAAGCGTACTGGCACCATACCATTATCAAACAAGATCAAAAGGGATTATACCAGAAAGCATGACTGGCTCAGAAAATAGTGTTGAGTCGGAAGGGGCGGCACATCAGATGCTGAAGGAGGCGATGGCCAATATAGAAAAAATGAGATTGGAAATGCATGAAATGCAGCTAGCCATGGCTAAGGCGCAAAAGGGGCCCGAACCACTCGTCACTCCTACTTCCCCACCGGGACACACACCGAAATACCCTTTAGCCGGCCCTTCAACGAGCTTCCCCGTTGCCCAATACTACCAAGGGGATACTTCCTATAATCCCCAAGCTCCACCACCCAAACAAAACCCTCCTCCGCCAATCGTCCCCGTCGTCGGGGCACCTCCGCCAGCCACGTTGCAAAGATCCTCCAACGAGCCATTGTTTCAGGCTCACGATACGCAATACTATCCCCCTGAGCCCACATTCCATGCCCCCGAACCACATGCCTACAATCCACACTTGGAGGTACCGGCAGAGATTGAAAAGACGGTTAAAGTCCCAGAACAAGAGGAGGTATTGAGGAAGTTCAAAAGCCTGGAGCAGTCCTTCAGGAACCTGCACGGATTGGGCAACCAGGTCAGCGTGGCCTACAAGGATCTATGACCTTTCCCTAACGTTCAATTACCAGCAGGGTTCAAGATGCCCAAGTTCGATTTATACGAAGGGCATGGCGATCCTATGGCGCATATACGAGGTTTTTGTAGCAAAAACAGGGGAGCAGGGGGCAAAGATGAGCTATTGATGGCTTACTTTGGCCAGAGTTTGAGCGGGTCGGCACTAGAATGGTATACCAGGCAGGATTCCAGCAGATGGTACACTTGGGATGATCTAGCGCAGACTTTCGCAAGTCACTTTCAATACAACCTCGAGATAGTCCCTGACCGTCTCACGTTGCTGAGGACCGGAAAGAAGCCTGGGGAAAGTTTTCGTGAGTTTGGTTTCCGCTGGAGAGAGCAAGCAGCCAGAGTTGATCCTCCCATGAGAGAGGGAGAAATGGTGGACTACTTCTTGCAGACACTGGATCCAACTTACTTTGGTCACTTGGTGACGACGGTTGGGAAATCCTTCAATGAAGTAGTAAAGATAGGGGTCATGATAGAGGAGGGTCTGAGGTCTGACAAAATCCTGAATTACTCAGCACTCAAGGCAACAACCCAGGCTATTCAGAGCGGCACGGGAGGTGCGCTGGGAAGAAAGAAGAAAGAAGAAATTGCCACGATTGAGGCAAGCAGTTGGTCCAGGTCTGGTAAACCATACTACAACCAACCCAGACCCCACAGGCCAAACTACCCATACAGCCCACCACAATACTACTATCCACCTCAAGAACCACACTTCTCCGTGCACCAAGCCCAAACATACACTCAGCCTCCGGTTCGCCCGCAATGGCGCGCGCCGGCTCCCCATAACACACATACACCATCGCAAAACACCTATCCACCGCCAAGAGCTTACAGGAACCCTCAAGGGGCATGTTTCCGGGGAAATCAGGCTTTCAGAAATGAAAGAATACAAAGAACATTCACTGAGTTGGGAGAAACCTATACTGCCGTGTTCCACAAATTAAGGCAGTTAGGCTTGTTGAATCCTGTTGAGCCCAGATTGCCAAATCCCCTTCCCAAAAATATGGACCACTCGGTAAGCTGTGAGTATTGTTCGGGGGCTCCCGGACATGATACCGACAAGTGTTGGAAGTTGAAACATGCAGTACAAAATCTTATTGACACCAACAAGATTGAGGTTCAGACACCAGAGGCGCCCAACATCAATCAGAACCCGTTGCCGGCACACCTTGAAACCCACATGATTGAGCTAGTGCACGAAGGAGGGGAGCTAAAGAAACCTTCACAAACAGTGATGATGATCCGTGTCGGTTCAAAATAAATGTTAACCAGTGGAAAAGCGGTGGTATAGTTGGAAAAGGTGGATGACAAGCCAGTTATGGTGTTGGAAAAGGGTCCAAAGAGGCAGATGTGCAGTTTGTGGGGTTGAAAGCAAAAATCAACAATTGAACGGCTACTCCTCTTCCTATACGAAGGGAGTCTTGGTAGTGGGCTCTGATTTTCTTTTTTGTTGTCTGGATTATTCCAGGGTTGTAATCCAGATTTTTCTTGTGCTCGCCAAAGTGTGAAACCTTGCTATCCCGTATTTTAATAAAGTGAAAGTTTTTTTCTCATTCCTTATTTTGTTTTAATTTTTCTTCTTATTTTTCTCTTCTGAACAGTTCTCTTTATACTGGTTCTAATGACATGGCATACACGACGGATCTTTAACCCAGTCTAAAAAATCAATTTGATTTCGAACTTATAGTACAAGATTGTGATGATAAGTCGGAATACGATAAGGATGAAGCCTTCGAAGAAATTAACAGAGAGTTGAGCCAATTTGAAAAAAGAGCCCAACTGACACGGAAGCTGTCAATCTAGGGGATGCGGATGACATCAGGGAAGCTAAGATAAGCGTCCATATGGAACCAAACATCAGGGAAGAACTAATCAAAGCACTTACTGAATTCAAAACATTTTGCATGGTCATACGACGACATGCCGGGTTGAAACACCAATTTAGTGGTTCAAAAATTGCCCACTGACCCAGCATTTCACCCCGTCAAGCAAAATTGAGGAAGTCCAAAACCGACGTAAGTGTGAAGATTAAGGAAGAAGTAACCAAACAGCTGAACGCTAAGGTTATTCGGGTCGCTCGATATCCTGATTGGTTGGCTAATGTGGTGCCAGTGTAAAAAACAAAAAGGAGATGGAAAATCCGGGTGTGTGTTGATTATTGCAATATAAACAGAGCAAGCCCAATGACGCTTTGTGATCAACAAATATCTAAGGGAAATGCGTCGACATGGCTATCAATTCTGACGCAGTTAAGAGATATTATGTATGATTGTAATTGTTGTTTGTTTGTATTTAGCATTTATCAGAGAATGAAATGACGGAGGCAATTCTTTCTTCTATCCAAACACTTTAACCTTTGCTTCCCCTTTTGAGCCTTATTTATTCTTTCATACCCCTCTTTTGGAATCAGTAATGAAAATGAAAGAAAAAAAAGTAATGATAATAAGAACAAAAGAAAAGTCACACAAAAAAAAAACAAAAAAAAACAAAGGAATTGGGAACTACGTTTGACCCGATTCCTCAAAAAAGGATACGTAGGCGCCTCACGACTCGGTCATAGTGTAACAAAAAAATAAAAATCCCCCAAGCAAGAAAACTGGGGTAGAAGTTATGTTTTAAAGTTTCAAAAGAGGTTTGATTCCAAGAGTTGTAATGTTTCACCCATCAAAGTTATTTTTGAATTTTTGATAGCCTTTTCTTTTAACCCCACACAAAAACCTACATGTGATGTCCAAAAAAGACCTCCCGATCAGTATCCGAGAGGTGCCAAGTCAGGCAAAATGAAAGCCGAGAATAATACACTGATCCCCAACAGAGAAGAGGATCATAAACTGGAAATGAATTGATAACCGAAAAGAATCCCCAGCAGAGAGAGTCATATCGGCAGCACTCCAATCCCCAGCTGAGAAATAAAATGAGAGAGTCTTATCGGTGAAAACCTTCACAGGAACCATAAGGCGACGAAAGATGAGAGAAATAAAACGAGAGAGTCTTATCGGTGAAAACCTTCACAGACACAATAAGACAACGGGAGTTGAGAGAAACGAGAGAGTCTTATTAGCGAAAACCTCTCGAAGGGCACTATGAGGTGACAAGACAAGATTGGCGGAAAGAATCCGCATTTGGCAAAGAGTTGAGTGCTTGTTTATCCCCAGCAACATGAGGCCGTCCGAAAGGTTGATTGATACAAATAGACTGGGTTGATTAATTCGAAATGCGTGACATGATCGTTGGGATCGGTTATATCATTCAGATAAGTTCTTTTCTTTCCTTTTCCCCAGCATTTGTTCAGAAAGACTTTTTTTTTCTATTTTTTGAAATCATCACTTTTCATTTCTTGGTTTAAAGACTTTACCTCCCCAGCAGTTTGTTTTTGAAAAGGATTTTCAGAGCTTACTACCAGTTGCCAAAATGATGCAAAGCAAAATGCGAATAGGATAGGCCAAAGATAAGGCGATAAAGCGAAAAGAAGTTGGTCGCAAGACCAAATAATGAATGGGTCTAGATCCCAAGAGGACCAAATTTCCAAGGGAAGTTGGAGAAAAACGGGAAAACAACAATTGAGAAAATTGTGGACCTAATTCCAAGAGGGCCCCCAGCAGATCATCGAGATATAGGAGCATCCCCGACAGATTTTCGACCAAGTTCCAAGAGGGACGGACAACACAAAGTGGGAAGGAAGAAAAGGAAAATTCATCCCCAGCAAAATAATCCCCAGCAAGTTTTGATAGCGTAATGAAACACAGAGCAGGGAAGGGAGAAAGGGAAAAACCATCCCCAGCAGGAGTGGCACGACCACTCACCATGTTTTAAAACTAACAAATTTTCTTTGATTTTAAGCAGGAAAAGGAAATCTTATTAATGGCGAAAAAACATGCCACAAGGAAAAGCACCAAAACTGGGGCAAAAAATTTTCTGCCATTGTCGAAAATTTTCTCGGAGGAACGAGGAAATCAATTCAAGTTTTAAGAGATAGCAAGACAGCACGATTTTAAGAAAAACAGTCGGAGGTAAGACAATTTCAAGTTTTGAAGTCGGGAGCCTGCCCGTATAATAGAGGTATACAGTTCACTATTTAAATTTCAAGTTTTGAAGATGGGTCTTTCCCCCTCGAATAGGATATGATGGGTCTATCCGCCCTCTAATAGGATATTTTGGGGTCTATCCGCCCTCGAATAGGATATTTTTGGGTTCATCCGCCCTCGAATAGGATATTTTGGGTTCATCCGCCCTCGAATAGGATATTTTGGGTTCATTCGCCCACGAATAGGATATTTTTGGGTTCATCCGCCCTCGAATAGGATATTTTGGGTTCATCCGCCCTCGAATAGAATATTTTGGGTTCATCCGCCCTCGAATAGGATATTTTGGGTTCATCCGCCCTCGAATAGGATATTTTGGGTTCATCCGCCCTCGAATAGGGTATTTTGGGTTCATCCGCCCTCGAATAGGATATTTTGGGTTCATCCGCCCTCGAATAGGATATTTTGGGTTCATCCACCCTCGAGTAGGATATTTTGGGTTCATCCGCCCTCGAGTAGGATATTTTGGGTTCATCCGCCCTCGAGTAGGATATTTTGGGTTCATCCGCCCTCGAATAGGATATTTTGGGTTCATCCGCCCTCGAATAGGATATTTTGGGTTCATCCGCCCTCGAATAGGATATTTTGGGTTCATCCGCCCTCGAATAGGATATTTTGGGTTCATCCGCCCTCGAATAGGATATTTTGGGTTCATCCGCCCTCGAATAGGATATTTTGGGTTCATCCGCCCTCGAATAGGATATTTTGGGTTCATCCGCCCTCGAATAGGATTTTATTTTCTAAATTGTTGTTGAAGCCAGGCGCCCACCTGTATAACGAGAGGAATATTTTTTGTCTGTCCATTTCATATTTTAGGCGCCCACCTGTATAACAAGGGAATACATTCCACGCCTTTACCAATAGGAGACGCATTTCCTCCTAAGTTCATTTTACCCATAGGAGATGCATTTCCTCCTAAGTTTACTTTTACCCATAGGAGACGCATTTCCTCCTAAGTTTAGTTTTACCCATAGGAGATGCATTTCCTCCTAAGTTTAGTTTTACCCATAGGAGACACATTTCCTCCTAAAGTTTAGTTTTACCCACAGGAGATGCATTTCCTCCTAAAGTTTATTTTATCCATAGGAGAGATATTTCCTCCTAAGTTTAGTTTTACCCATAGGAGAGGCATTTCCTCCTAAGTTAGTATTGAAGTTGGGAGCCCGCCCATATAACAGAGGCATACATTTCTGTCCTTTCATTCTGTTCTAGGTCGCCCACCAGTAAAATGCGGGAATACTTTCTGTTCTAGGTCGCCCACCAGTAAAATGCGGGAATACATTCTGTTCTAGGTCGCCCACCAGTAAAATGCGGGAATACATTCATGTTCTAGGTCGCCCACCAGTAAAATGCGGGAATACATATTTTGGGTTCATCCGCCCTCGAATAGGATATTTTTGGGTTCATCCGCCCTCGAATAGGATATTTTGGGTTCATCCGCCCTCGAATAGGATATTTTGGGTTCATCCGCCCTCGAATAGGATATTTTGGGTTCATCCGCCCTCGAATAGGATATTTTGTGTTCAATCGCCCTCGAATAGGATATTTTGGGTTCAATAGCCCTCGAATAGGATATTTTGGGTTCAATCGCCCTCGAATAGGATATTTTGGGTTCATCCGCCCTCGAATAGGATATTTTGGGTTCATCCGCCCTCGAATAGGATATTTTAGGTTCATCTGCCCTCGAATAGGATATTTTTGGTTCATCCGACCTCGAATAGGATATTTTGGGTTCATCCGACCTCGAATAGGATCTTTTGGGTTCATCCGCCCTCGAATAGGATATTTTGGGTTCATCCGCCCTCGAATAGGATATTTTGGGTTCATCCACCCTCGAATAGGAGCTTTTGGGTTCATCCGCCCTCGAATAGTCTAGCTTCTTATATTTTAAAGCATGGTGTAATAAGGAGGTCAGCAAACAGTAAAAGTAGCATGCAACAGCAGTAACATTGCAGTCCCATGGTAGTCCCAGCTACCAAGACTTCCCGAACTGCATTGACTTGATTTCTGTTCAGCCCAGGATATGTAGGAAACCTTTGAAGCAAAAGTTCGGTCAAAATCTTTCAAAAAATGCTTCACACGGAGTACTCGAACGGGCAAAAATCGCTCGTATTCGCTCACTTTATCTTTGCACGAAAACCCTTCATGTTTTTTGGACAAAGAGGGGCAGCTGTGAGCACGTGATTTTTGCCCTATATGAGAATCACTCCCAAAAAATTCAAAATAAAACAATTTTCCTTTGTATACAGTTTTTGTATTTTTGTGGTATTTTTTTGTATAATTATTATTTTTATCTGTGCATGTTTATTTGTTAAATTAATAAAAAATACAAAAAAAATATGTCGCATTTGCATTTAGGATTTGATCCTACAATTGTTAGTAATTAAGTTTGTTTTACAAAAATTAAAAAATTACAAAAATAGGCATCTTTTGCATTTTTAGCATTTAATGTCCAAATATACAATTTTATGCTTAATTAGTACTTAATTATGCGTTAATTGCTATTGGGAATTAATTTGCGCTTTTATAACTTAATTTAGTTCTTAATAATAATTTAAGTATTTTTATAATTTAGTTCTAGAAAAATAAAAGAAGAAAGAGAGCAAAAATACAAAGAAAAATCGGATTGGGTCATTTCTTCAAATTTCAACCCCAAGCCCAAACAATTGTCCAATATTCCCCATGACCCGGTCCATTTCAAACCGGGTCGACCCGGTCCATAACCCCATAGCCCAACACCCCTATTATCTTACATTTCAAAAAAAAAATGAAAAAAACCTAAAACTATTCTAAGTTATCCCCCCCCCCTTCTCTTTCTCTCTTTTCATCATCTTCCTCAAGCATCCAAACGACCCCCAACCTCCAGCAGCCATGGCTGCCCCCCATACACCCCAACCATGGCTTCCCCTCCATCTTCACGTCTTCATCTTCTCCGACGTCGTCCATGGTTTCTCCGTTGCTTCATCTTCTTCGTCAAACCTCCGTTGTGCGCGCTGCTGCCTTCCCCGCTGCATTTCAACTAGTTTCTGCTCCTTCTGTTACATCCAGCCATGGATGAGCTTCATCGTCACCTTGATGCTGCGTCGTCCATGGCTTCCCCTACTGCTGCGTCGTCCAAACAAGCCGCTACTGATGCTGTCGTTGCTGCGCCGCTGCTGCTGCCTGTCGCCGCCGCTGTTGCCGCTGCTGCTGCCTGTCGTCGCTACTGCCCGTATTGTTGTCCGCCACTGTTTCGCGTTGCTGCTGCGTTCCAGTCTTCTTCTTCTTGATGCGTACTTCTTCATCTTTCACCTCGAATGATGTTTGTTGTTTCGACGTCTCCCAAGTTTCGTTGGTTTCGTTTAGAGTTCGTTCGATGTTCGTCGTTGGTCATTTAAGGTTAGTTGTTCTAAGTTTTATTTCGTCCATAATTTGTTTGATATTTTCAGATTTGGAATTAGTATAAGTTTGCTTTAGTTTTCTTATTTATTTTAGATAAAAATTGTTAGTTTAATTATATTGTTGTTAGATTTAAGTTGAAGATTCAATTTAATTATTTTTCAGTTTGTTTTATTAATTTTAAGAGGATTTAGTTTTAATATAGAAAGGTATTAGTTTAAATCGTTCAAATCCGTTGTTTGTTGTTAATATAGATTTAGTTCGTGTTCATCTTGTTTGAAGTTCGTTTTTAATTTAGTAATTTAATGTGAAGTTATGTTTTGGTTTTAATTTTTGGATCATGCATCTTTGTTATAAGTTTTGTTGGATTTAATTTAAGAAAGATTAGTTGATTATTTGAAGATTAGTGATTTGAATATGTTTATTTGTTTTGTTTAAGTTTAATTCGAAGTTTGAACAAAGTTTGTTTGTTATTGTTATTGAATATTTTCATTCATGTTCATACTTTGTTTGGTTGATCTTGAATCCGAAATTTGTATAGTTTGATTTCTTGTTTATCATTTATGATTATTTCTTGAATTTGTCTCATAATCTTGTTTAAGTTTAATATAGGAATTGTTGGTTGTAATGTTGTTAGAGTTGATTTTAAGTTCAATATTATTGAATTTAGAAATCTGAATATACTTGTTTGTTGTTGTTGAATTTGAAAATAGGTTTGTTTGTTGCTAAAATATTGTTCAATCAAAATTTTAGTTGTTCTTTGTTGTTCAATTTGTGTTCATGTGATTTGTTGTTGAAATGTTGAAGAAATCATGTTCATGTGATTTGTTGTTTGAATTTGTGTAGAAATTGGTCATATTGGCTATATTTTGGTTGAGTTTGATTAATTGATTAGTTATAGCTGATGAGGGTAGTTTGGTAAATTGCAGTACGTCCAGGGGTAAAATAGTATTTGCAATAAGGTCGGAGAGGTAGTTTAGGAATTGTACATTTTGTAATTCTTTATGTTAAGCATGAGAGACAAAAGGTAATGGGGTGTAGGTGATATATTTGTTTAATATAAATGGGGGACAAAACAAAATATAGTGGAGGGGAATATGGTAATTGTTTATGGTAAGCATGGGGGACAAAATATAATGGGGTGGGGTTGATATATTTATTTAATGTAATGGGGATGAGTGGGAAGATAATGGGGTTGGTAGGAGAAAATGTTGGTTTTATTAATGAATTAAAAGGTTTGGGATGGATATATATAGGAGGTCTTGAATCAGATTTTAGGGGAGAGATATACAAACACAGACAGAGAATAGAGAGAGAACAGATTAGAGAGAAAAAAGAGCTGAACATTTATTCCGAAAAAACATTGAAACTCTCAAGAAAAGAAAAAAACATACAAAGAAAATAAAAAATAAAAAGTTAAAAATTAGAAGAGAGAGTAGTACACACCTGATAAATATTCTGGTATACAGGTGTAGAAATTAAGGGTTGAAGATTAACTAGCCTTTCAAAAATCTGAAAATTTCCCTTAGTTTCTGTCCGTTATTTTCGGTATTCCTGGATTTTATTTTGAATTATTTCAAATCTGTCATTGGGGTTTTCGTTTACTGGTTATTGCTGGTTATTGTTGTTGTTGTTGTGTTACGTATTACGTTGCTGACTTTCTTCTTCTTATATTGACAATATCAGGTACACAACTGTAATTTTGGCATTTTGTAAGCTGAAATGAAGAATGGAGTGTTAAATTTTTAATTTAGTTTTAATTTTTTTTTGTATTGTATTTAGATTATTCATGTATTATTATTCTGTAAATCACTGTCATTTGGCATAACTAGGCATGTTATAGCGATATATTAAATAACGCCTTAACCGGATTATTAGGAAATATATTTAAGCCTGATTACTAATTAAAACTGTTTAATAATCAAAATAGAAGAAATAACGTAAAAATGGCGTTATTGAATCAGTTTGGCAAAAATTGACTAAGTTCCTTATTCATAAGGTTTTTTGTCAACGTTAAGTTAATCGGAATCATGTAGTTAATTTCAGTTAAAACATGAATTAGTTTGTGAATCAAGTATTAGGACATGATGTGAATTAAAACAAGGTTAGTTAAGGTTAAATTATTTAATTTTTAGAAATATGGTTTAGTAACCAAGTTTTTTTTTCCAATTTTCAGTATTTGTAAATAATTAATTTCAATAAGCTTAAGTCATACTAACAATATGAATTTTAATCCAACTATGGGATAATTAGTTTTTATTTTTTGACAATTCCATGTTGTTTGTAATTATAATTTTAGTAATATTACTTTCCATTAATATTTGTTTTAAATTAGTAATTAATATGTGTAAGCACGTGATTTTTGCCCTATATGAGAATTACTCCCAAAAAAATAAAATAATTTTTCTTGGTGTGCAATTTTTGTGATATTTTGTGTAACTATTTGTATGTTTGTCTATGCATGTTTATTTGTTAAATTAATAAAAAAAATACAAAAATAGGCATCTTTTGCATTTTTAGCATTTAATGTCCAAATGAACAATTTTATGCTTAATTATTACTTAATTGTGCGTTAATTGTTATTGGAAGTTAATTTGCGCTTTTATAACTTAATTTAGTTCTTAATAATAATTTAAGTACTTTTATAATTTAGTTTTAGAAAAATAAAAGAAGAAAAGAGAACAAAAATACAAAGAAAAATCGGATTGGGCCACTTCTTCAATTTCAAACCACAGGCCCAAATAATTGCCCAACTTTCCCCATGACCCGGTCCACTTCAAACCGGGTCGACCCGGTCCGCTCCATTAACCCAACACCCCTTCTTCATTTTTGTCCAACACAAAACAAAACCAAAAAAATAAAAAATAAAAGGTGAATTATCACTATTAATAGTTTTGTTTTTGTTTTTTTTTTATATATAAAAAAATATTTTATTTTATTTTTTTATTTTTATTTTTAAAAAAAATATATATAATAATTTCGGGAATGATTTAAAAAAAAAGTAAAAGAATGTAGAAAATTTAAAAAAAAAGTAAAAAGTTTTAAAAAATTTAAAAGTAAAAGAAGGTTGGAATTAAAAAATAAATATAAAGATATCTGAAAATTTAAAAAATTTAAAGTAATTGAAAGTAGCATTTTTAAAAGAAAAAGAAAAGATAGTGGTTTATTTTTTAAAGAAAAGTTAAATAAAGTGAGATTCTCTTTTAAAAAAATAAAAAGTGGGATTTTAAATAAGATAAAGTAATTAAAGTTGGAATTTTAAAAATAAAAGTAAATAAAGGTGAGATTTCTTTTTCTAAAAAAATAAAAGCAATTTGTAAGTGGGATTTCTTTTAATTAAAAAAATAATAAAATAATAAAAAAACAAATCTGAAAATTTCGAAAATTTTGCTATAAATAGAAGAGAAAATTTAGGAAGAAGGGGGGTGGAAAAAAAGAGGAAAAACTAGATAGAGAGAAGAAAAAAAGAGGGGGCGGAGTGAGAAGTATACACCCGATATACATTCTGGATACACTGAATATACAGGGGCAGAATTCATTTTGGAGAGTTTTGAAGTTGAAAAAGAATAGTTACTGCTTCATTGCCTCGCTTAAGATCTGAAATAGTCAGAACCTTCCTGCCTTTTACTTCTTCTCTATACTTGGAGTCGTTTATAGTCTCCTGGGTTTTCTGCTATTCCTACTGTACTGGTTTGCGGTGTTGCTGAATCTGCTGTTGCTGTGTTATTACTGCTGCTGACTTCTCCTTCTTTTGTTCTTGTACTGCTGTTTCCAGGTACACATTTGTACAATCTCGGCTTGAAGCAAAAATGAAATATTAATCAGGCTTTGTTCCTGTTGAATTCCTCCTGTTTAGATTTGTGGTTGAATATAATTTTCTTTTCTTTGTATAAAAATGTAGTTGATTGATTAAATTAGTAACGATGTCACATATGTATAACTTCTTCATCTAATAATGTTAGTTTAAATTAATCAAAGAATAGTTAATCTGTTTTGATATTATGGTGTGTCAATCTCACGTTTTAGTATTATTGAATAATAGAATATAGAATGAAAGCAGTTTTTCTTTGTACAAACTCGGTCGCAATTTTCCATTCGCATTAGCCGTAAACTAATAATTAATAAGTTACGTTTTTAGCATGTAATTAATTAAGAGATTTTCTTTTATTTTAGAGACGAACTTAATAGGAATAGGCGCACCTTTAATAATTTAACCTTCTTAAACACGGGTGCACATTGATGTGACCTAAATCCAAATCTCAATAGAGTCAAAATGTGTCGACGACCACGGGTACATTGATTGTAACGCGGTTCGGGATATATTTTCACAACGTTGCAATTCCTTGTAGAAAATAATAATAACAATTATGAAAGCGGTAAAAAGTTAAAATTTGCACATAAGTTCATATTTGTATAAAATCAGATAATCAAGCCGAATATAACAGTTGAGCGACCGTGCTAGAACCACGGAATTCGGGAATGCCTAACACCTTCTCCCGGGTTAACAGAATTCCTTATCCGGATTTCTGGTACGCAGACTGTAATATGGAGTCATTCTTTTCCTCGATTCGGGATTAAAATTGGTGACTTGGGACACCCTAAAACTCCCAAGTGGCGACTCTGAAATAAACAAACCAATCCCGTTTCGATTGTCCTTTAATTGGAAAAAACTCCCTTGTACCCTCTCGGGTACGGAAAAAGGAGGTGTGACAATATGTTATCTTTAAGTATGTAGAGATTGACTTCATAATTATAGACAAACTTAGTAATAATAAAGATGTAGTCATTAAAGGGTATTCATAAAATAAGGGAGGATCTCGCTAAAAAATAAATAAATATAAATAATACAAAAAAAAATTGCAGTCCTCCAATCTTATTTATTTATTTTTTTAATATAAGAAAATACCTAGATTCCGAGATGGGCAATTTAGTAAAATTCACAGTCCTACCTAATAGTATCATAACGCGTAGTATTTTGGCGCATATTTAATAAGGTTATTTTCTTAAATACGGGTGTACATTTATGTAACCCAAATCACGATCTTGACGAAGTCAAAATGCGTCAACAAATCACGTGTGCACTGGTTGTGGCGTGGTTCGAGATGCGTTTTCACGACGTTGCAATTTTGTATAAAATAAATAATGATAAAAGCGGTTTTAAAAGTTAAATTTGCATATAAGTTCTTAATTGTTTAAAAATCAGATAAATGAGCCAAATATGACAATTGAGCGACCGTGCTAAAACCACGGAATTCGGGAATGCCTAACACCTTCTCCCGGGTTAACAGAATTCCTTATCCGGATTTCTGGTACGCAGACTGTAATATGGAGTCATTCTTTTCCTCGATTCGGGATTAAAATTGGTGACTTGGGACACCCTAAATCTCCCAAGTGGCGACTCTGAAATAAATAAATAAATCCCGTTTCGATCGTCCTTTAATTGGAAAAAACTCCCTTCATCCCTCGCGGGGCGGTAAAAAGGAGGTGTGACTGTGGAATCAAGAGGTAAAACTATAATTGAGACTTGAGTGATGTTCAAGGCATCGAGGTAAGTGTTTGTTCTAACTTTGGCTTGAGGGAATAGGATTAGGATGTTATTTGCTACTTGCTAATGTGAAGTACGGTGTATAGGCATGGTGACGGTTATCTATGCACCGGAGTCTAGCATGACCGTGAGTCTTAATTGCTTTTAATTCGAATAATGTGACACAATCTCCTTGTTTACTTGACGAGTTTCATATAATGTGAACGATTGAGGTAGAATTGTGATTGGTGTACTTTTGGAGCGTTAGCTCGAACATGAATGTGTTAGTTGAGGAAGAAGTGATTTAAAAAGAGAATGTGTTGTGAGTACTCCCTTGCCAGGATGTGTAGACTGATATATATACTCTCCCTTGTCAGAATATTTTGGGTTGTTGTTGTACCCTTGTCGGGTTAAAGGTATTGAGTTGTTATCCTCCCCTGAAGGGGTCTACTATATGAAGTCAGATATTATATATGATATTATGGGATCGTGTGGCACGTCGTCCACTTATATATGATATTATGGGATCGTGTGGCACGCCGTCCACTTACATATGATATTATGGGATCGTGTGGCACGCCGTCCACTTATATATGATATTATGGGATCGTATGGCACGCCGTCCACTTATATATGATATTATGGGATCGTGTGGCACGCCGTCCACTTATATATGATATTACGGGATCGTGTGGCACGTCGTCCACCTATATATGATAGTATGGAATCGTATGGCACGCCGTCCACTATATATATATATATATATATATATATATATATATATATCATGGAAACCAGAGTTCCTTCTGTTTATTTCCAGTATTCTATTTTTATCTGTTGCTCCCCGATAGCATGTCCCCTCCCAGCTTTACTTTGTATTATCTTGTTATTGTTTTCTTGCACTCGTTATATATATCTGTACAGGTTAATTGTGGTAGGTCTTGTCTAGCCTCGTCACTACTTCGTCGTGGTTAGGCCAGACACTTACCAGCACATGGGGTCGGTTGTGCTGATGCTACACTTTGTGCATTTTTGTGCACAGATCAGGGAGCAACTATCGGACCGCAGCAGTAGGACTTTTGGGAGCTATCTTCAGTCAAGGGACTCTCGAGGTAGCCTAGCTGGCGTTCGCAGGCCGAAGTCCCTTTCCATGTTTTCTCGTTTGTTTATCTTGTATCAGACAAACATGATGTATTTTCCTTTCAGACATTGTTGTAGCATTCTGTAGTAGTCCGTGAGCTAGTGACACCAAACTCTGAGTAGCATTTTGGTTCAAACTTCCGCAGTTTTGGTTTTCAGTTGTTTTAAATTTAAAGTCTTCCGCTTTAGATTTTGTCTCGCTTATTATATTGTTGAAAGAAAGCAGGAAAGGTGTTTTAAACTTTTGGCTTGCCTAGCTCCGATAGTAGGCGCCATCACGACACCCGATGGTGGAAAATCCGGGTCGTGACAAGTTGGTATCAGACCACTAGGTTACTTAGGTCTCACAACTCACGGACAAGCTCAGTAGAGTCTGAGGGATCGGTACGGAGGCGTCTGTATTTATCCCGCAGAGGCTACTGAGTTAGGAAAACTTCACCTTGTTCATTCTTGTCGTGCGATTCTGTTTCTCAAGTACTGATTGTCTTTCCACTCTATTCTCTCGCAGATGGAGAGGACACGTGGTTCCTCTTCTACCGCGCAGCAGCCCGGTCCCCCAGCAGCAGCTCCTATCAGGGTCAGGGGGCGAGGCCGTGCCAGAGGCCGGTGCAGAGCTCAGCCCCGAGCGGCAGTCCCAGAGGTGGAGCCTCATGTTGACTACGACGAAGGGGTTCCAGCTCCAGCTGTTCCAGTGGGCCCAACTCAGGTCCCAGAGGGTTTCATAGCCACTCCAGTGCTTCAGGACGCTTTGATCTGACTGGTAGGCTTTATGGAGGGCATTTCTAGAGAGGGTTTGCTTCCCTTATCTCCAGCCACATCTCAGGCTGGGGAGGAGTTCAGACTCCCGATACTCGTACTCCAGAGCCGGTAGCTCCTTAGGCTTAGGTTCCAGCAGTTCAGCCTGCCGTGGCAGTTCAGCCAGCTGTGGCAGCCCAGCCAGGTATTGCGGCTCAGTCCAGTGATGGTGCGACTATGTCCGCGGATGCTTTGTGGAGGCTTGATCGTTTCACCAAGCTCTTCACTACTACATATAATGGCACTCCCTCAGAGGATGCTCAGGATTTCATCTTCAGCTGTCATGAGGTTCTACGGACTTTGGGCATTGTATAGACCAATGGGGTCGACTTCGCCACTTTTCGCCTCGCAGGATCCGCCAAGACTTGGTGGAGGGATTTCTGTTTAGCCAGGCTAGCAGGGTCGCCATCATTGACCTGAGATCAGTTTTCAAATTTGTTTCTGGGGAAGTTTCTTCCAGTTACTCAGTGAGATGCTCTTCGCAGGCAGTTTGAGAGTTTCCAGTAGGGTCCTATGACGGTTACCCAGTATGAGACCCGGTTCATTGATCTCGCTCGTCATGCCATTGTGATACTCCCCACCGAAAGAGAGAGGGTGCGGAGGTTTGTCAATGGGTTGGTTCAGCCGATCCGTGTTCAGATGGCCATGAGTGCCGGGAGTGAGATTACATTTCAAGAGGCGGCAGATGGTGCCCGTCGGATAGAGCTGGCACTTTCTCAGGGAGGTGGTCATGGGTCTGATAAGAGGCCCCGTTATTCTGGTAGATTCAGTGGTAACTCGTCTGGAGGTAGGGATTCTTATGGTAGAGGACATCCTTTGAGGCCCTTTTAGTCAGCTCTCCAGGCTTCTCATGGTACACCAAGTGGCCGTGGTTCTCAGCCGCAGTATTCTGACCAGCAGCTCTTCAGTTCACCATCAGCACCTATCAGTGCACCACCCCTTCGTTATTCTCAGCAGCCGAGGGCTTGTTATACTTGCGGCGATGTGAGTCACATTGCTAGATATTGCCCTCGAGCTTCCAGCAGCTCACAACAGCAGGGTCCTCGCCCGATAATTCAGGCACCAGTTGCCCCACAGCCTGCCCAGACAGCTAGAGGCGGGGGTAGAGGACATAGAGGTGGAGGTAGAGGCCTTAGAGGTGGAGCTCAGACCGCTAGAGATAGGGGTCAGCCAGCAGCAGATCATCTCAGGGATATGATTCTGGGAGGTGGGGCCCAGCCCCGTTGTTATGCCTTGCCAGCTAGGCCAGAGGCTGAGTCATTAGATGCTGTGATTACAGGTACTATTCTGGTCTGTGATAGGGATGCTTTTGTGCTATTTGATCCCAGATCTACATATTAATATGTGTCGTCCTATTTTGCACCCTATTTGGTTATACCTAGTGAGGCCTTGAGTATTCCTGTATACGTTTCTACACCAGTGGGGGATTCAATAGTGGTGGACCGAGTTCATCGTTCCTGTGTCGTGGTATTCAGGGGTCTTGAGACCCGTGTTGACTTGTTGTTCTTGGATATAGTGGATTTCGACGTCATATTAGGGATGGATTGGTTGTCCCCGTATCATGCGATCTTGGACTTCCATGCCAAGACCGTGACCTTGGCGTTGCCAGATTTGCCCCGACTAGAGTGTAGAAGGACTCCCGGTCATTCTACTCGCAGCGTTATTTCTTATGTGAAGGCTCGATGCAGGGTCGAGAAGGGGTGCCTAGCTTATCTGGACAATGTTCGCGACTCCAGCATTGATGTCCCGTCTATTGATTATGTTCCTATTGTTCGGGAGTTTCCCGAGGTCTTCCCTTCAGACCTGTCGGGCATGCCGCCCGACAGGGATATTGATTTTTGTACTGATCTGGCTCCGAGCACTCAGCCCATTTCCATTCCGCCGTATCGTATGGCGCCGCCAGAATTGAAAGAGTTAAAGGATTAACTTCAGGATTTAATTGAGAAGGGTTTCATTAGACCCAGTGTTTCACCTTGAGGTGCGCCGGTGTTGTTTGTTAAGAAAAAGGATGGTTCGATGAGAATGTGCATCGATTACCGGCAATTGAACAAGGTGACGATTAAGAACAAGTACCCACTGCCGAGGATCGACGACTTATTCGACCAGCTTCAGGGTGCGAGGGTGTTTTCAAAGATATATTTGAGATCTAGCTCTCACTAGCTGAGGATTAGGGCATCTGATGTCCCTAAGACAGCATTCACACTCGGTATGGGCACTATGAATTTTTGGTCATGTCATTCGGATTGACTAATGCCCCAATAGCGTTCATGGAGTTGATGAACCGAGTGTTCAGACCTTATTTGGACTTGTTCGTGATAGTCTTCATTGACTATATTCTTATATACTCCCGCAGTCAGGAGGAGCATGAGCAGCACCTCATAGCGGTTCTTCAGACCCTGAAGGATAGTCAGTTGTATGCTAAGTTCTCAAAGTGCGAGTTTTGATTGAGTTCGGTCGCCTTTCTGGGTCATATCGTATCAGCAGCAGGTATTCAGGTAGACCCGAAGAAGATAGAGGCAGTCAAGAACTGGCCTCGACCAGCTTCAGCTACAGAGATTCGGAGTTTCCTGGGGTTAGCAGGTTACTACCGTCGATTCGTGGAGGGGTTTTCATCCATTGCCGCCCCTATGACCAAATTGACCTAGAAGGGTGCCCAGTTCAGGTGGTCGGACGAGTGTGAGGCGAGCTTTCAGAAGCTCAAGACGGCTCTGACTACGACATCGGTATTGGTTTTACCCACAGGTTCAGGGCCATATACGGTCTATTGTGATGCATCTCGTATTGGGCTGGGTGCAGTGTTGATGCAGGAATGCAAAGTCATTGCCTATGCTTCGAGGCAGTTGAAGATCCACGAGAAGAATTATTTGGTTCATGATCTCGAGTTGGCAGCCATTGTTCATGCCTTGAAGATTTGGAGGCATTATTTATATGGCGTGACGTGTTAGGTTTACACTGATCACAAGAGTTTTTAGTATCTGTTCAAGCAGAAAGAGTTGAATCTGAGGCAGAGGAGGTGGTCAGAGTTGCTGAAGGATTATGATGTTACTATCTTATATCACCTGGGAAAGGCCAATGTAGTGGCCGATGCATTGAGCTGGAAGGCTGCCAGCATGGGTAGTCTTGCGTATATTCCAGTCAGCCAGAGATCGCTTGCTTTGGACGTTCAGGCTCTGGCCAATCAGTTTGTGAGGTTGGACATTTCTGAGCCTAGTCGAGTATTAGCTTGCACGGTCGCTCGTTTTTCGTTATTGGAGCGTATCCGTGATCGGCAGTTCGATGATCCCCATTTGCGTGTCTTGAGGGACACGATGCAGCGTGGAGGTGCTAAGAAAGTGACCCTAGATAAGGATGGTGTATTGAGATTGCAGGGGCGAGTTTGTGTGCCCAATGTTGATGGGATTCGAGAGTTGATCTTAGTGGAGGACCACAGTTCTCGGTATTCTATTCACCCGGACGCCGCGAAGATGTATCAGGATTTGAGGCAGCACTATTGGTGGCGTAGATTGAAGAAAGACATTGTTGCATATGTGGCTCGTTGTTTGAACTGTCAGCAGATTAAGTACGAGCATCAGAGGCTCGGTGGTTTATTTCAGAGGATTGAGCTTCCCGAGTGGAAGTGGGAGAGGATTACTATGGATTTTGTTACTGGACTTCCGATGACTCGGAAGAAGTTTGATGCAGTTGGGTTATTGTTGATAGGCTGACCAAGTCAACGCATTTGGTTCCTGTTGCAGCCACCTATTCGTCTGAAAGGTTAGCCGAGATTTATATCAGGGAGATTGTTCGCCTTCATGGGGTGCCGCTATCTATCGTTTCGGATCGGGGTACGCAGTTTACCTCGCACTTCTGGAGAGCAGTTCAGCGAGAGTTAGGCACCAGGTGCAGTTGAGCACAACATTTCATCCCCAGATGGACGGTCAGTCCGAGAGGACTATTCAGATCCTTGAGGACATGCTCCGAGCCTGTGTCATTGATTTTGGAGGCTCGTGGGACCAGTTTTTGCCTTTAGCAGAGTTCGCCTACAACAACAGCTACCAGTCCAGCATTCAGATGGCTCTGTATGAGGCATTGAATGGTAGGCGATGTCGGTCTCTAGTTGGATGGTTTGAGCCGGGAGAGGCTCGATTATTGGGTGCGGATCTCGTTGAGGAAGCCTTGGACAAGGTCAGGATTATTCAGGATAGACTTCGTACAGCTCAATCCAGACAGAAGAGTTATGCAGACCGCAAGGTCAGAGATGTTGATTTCATGGTTGGTGAGCGGGTATTGCTCCGTGTATCGCCTATGAAGGGCGTGATGAAATTTGGGAAGAAGGGCAAGCTCATTCCTAGGTTCATCGGACCATTTGAAATTCTTGATCGTGTGGGAGAGGTGGCTTATAGACTTGCCTTGCCACCTAGCTTGTCAACTGTGCATCCCGTGTTTCATGTATCTATGCTCCGGAAGTATCACAGAGATCTATCGCACGTGTTAGATTTCAGCACTGTCCAATTGGACAAAGATCTGTCATATGAAGAGGAGCCGGTGGCTATTCTAGACAAGCAGGTTCGATAGTTGAGGTCGAAGAGTTTTCCTTCGGTGCGTGTTCAGTGGAGAGGTCAGCCTCCTAAGGCATCGACCTGGGAGTTCGAATCTGATATGCGGGGCCGTTATCCCCATTTATTTCCCGACTCAGGTACTTCTTTCTTTTGTCCGTTCGAGGACGAACGATTATTTTAGAGGTGGAGAATGTGACGACCCAAAGGGTCATCTCCATAATTCTTCCTAGTTTCGTGCTTTGGAGGCCCTAAAAACCTTGCTTTTAGTTGCATAGATTTGCATGCGCAGTTCGGGCGCGTAGCCAGAAAGTTTTTATGTTAGAATTTGCGAATTTTTGTGAAAAGTTTAATGAATTTTGATATTAATATGCATAATATTGACTTCGGTCAACATTTTGGGTAAACGGACACGGACCTGTGATTCGACGGTCTCGGAGGGTCCGTAGGAAAATATGGGACTTGGGCGTGTACCCGGTCAAATTCAAAGGTCTCAAGCCCGAGAAATGAATTTTTGTATGAAATTGTTTTCTGAAATTAATTAAGGAAAATGAAGAAGAAAAATGATCGGAAAACTGTTGTATCAGGGTCGTATTTTGGTTCCGACGCCCAGTACGAGTCTTAAATATGTTTTAAGCACTATCAGTAAAGTTTGGCTAAAACGGACGTCATATGACGTGTTTGGGACTTAAAATGGGGAATTTGAGTTATTATGAAAGTTGAAAGAAAATTATGTATTTTGAGGCTTGATCCTATGTATATGATGTTATCTTGGCGATTTGATCATACGAGTAAGTCCGTAATATGTTTTAAGGTTGTGTGCATGTTTGGTTTGGAGCCCCGAGGACTCGGGTGAGTTTCGAGTGGGGCCCGGGAGGTCTTAAACTTAAAAAAAATGCAGGTTTAGGTGTTGCAGGTCTGGCACGGGCGCGGCCATTTCCGCGTGGTCCGCGCGGTAGCCACGCGGCTGCGGCACTTTCCTGTGCGGTCCGCGTGGTGGGGTTCAGAGGGGGTAGCCAGGTCGACCAGCGCAGCCGCGCACCAAATCAGTGTGGTCCGCGCTGGGTGGGTTCAGAGGAAGCCCACTTCTTCCCTCCCTCGGCGCAGCCGCGGTGCATTTCTGTGCGGTCCGCGTGGTGGGGTTCAGAGGGGGTAGCCAGGTCGACCAGCGCGGCCGCGCACCAAAACGTACTACAA
Source organism: Nicotiana sylvestris (assembly GCF_000393655.2). Classification (NCBI taxonomy): domain Eukaryota; kingdom Viridiplantae; phylum Streptophyta; class Magnoliopsida; order Solanales; family Solanaceae; genus Nicotiana; species Nicotiana sylvestris. The sequence goes on along the minus strand of NC_091059.1, from coordinate 194,905,533 downwards.
ATTTACCAAACTACCCCTAAACGTACTACAAATTTACCAAACTACCCATCAGCTATAACACATCAATTAATCAAACTTAACCAAAATATAGACAATATGATCAATTTCTAACAATGTTCAAACAACAATATGAACATGGATGAACATCATAACAACAATATCACATGAACACGATTTTAACAACATTTCAACAACAAATCACATGAACACGAATTGAACAACAAAGAACAACTAAAATTTGATTGAACAATATTTTAGCAACAAACAATCCTATTTTCGGATTCAACAACAACAACAATCAAAGTATGAAGATTTCTAAATTCAATCATATTGAACTTAAAATCAACTCTAACAACATTACAACAAACAATTCTTATATTAAACTTAAAACAAGATTAGGAGAACAATTCAAGCAATAATCATAAATGGTAAACAAGAAATCAAACTATACAAAATTCGGATTCAAGATCATCCAAACAAAGTATGAACATGAATGAATCTATTTTAAGACAACAAACATGACGGATTAAACGATTAAAACAATATATTCCTTTAATACAACTAAATTCTTTAAACAAATAACAAGATCGACGAAGAAACAATTATGAACTTAAACTTGAACTTAACAATATTAACAATTTCTAACAATACATAAACACATGAAACAAATTGAAGAAATAGTTGATTAAATTTCAATTTGAATCTAACAAACATCAAACTAACAAATACTTACTTAAACAATAATACAAACATGAAATAAACATGAAAACAACTAATTAAACTTCTATTTTGAAATCTGAAAATTAATTTAACAAACAACATGAACACAATAGAAAATTATTTCAAAGATGAACAACGAACAAAACAAGGATTAAATCATTTAACGATTTTGGATCCGGAAAATATCAAACAAAATATGAACAAAAATAAAACTCAAAAACAACTAACCGGAGATGAATCAACGACGAACTTTGATTGTAAACAAATCTGTCCAAGCCTCGACCAAAGCTCGAACGAAGGACGACGAAGACGAAGAAGAAGTAGAAGCAGCGGCGGAGGAAGGAGGAGCAGCGGCAGCGTCGCGGACAGCCATGGCTGCTCGTCGCAGCTGGACACGGGCAGCAGCTGGTCGTCTACTGCTGCTGCGTTCAGCAGCTTATGGAGAAAATGGAGCAGCAGTTCGGGAAGCCATGGACGACGCAGAGGCAGCAAGAAAAAGCAACAAACATGGCGATGGGTTGACGACGAAGACGCAGCCATGGACGAGCCTTTTGAGCTTGACATGGAGAAGATGGGCTTCTTGGTGGTGTGTGCGCTTGTGTCGAAGGAGATTAAGCTGCTGGAGCTTAGCCATGGCAGCCATGGATGTGTGTTTTAGAGTTTGGAGAAGAAAGAAGAAAAGAAGAAGAAGAATGATAGGGGGGGCGGATGACTTAGGTCATTTTTAGGATTTTTGGTTTTTTTTTTGTTTTGTTTTGTTTTGTGTCTTTGAAATGCAAGATAGGGGTATTGGGTCTTTTGGGTTATGGACTGGGTCGACCCAGTTCGAAATGGACTGGGTCGTAGGGAAGATTGGGCCATTTTTTGGGCCTATGTCTTGAAATTGAAGAAGAGGCCTAATTCCGACTTTCTTTATATTTTCGCTCTCTTTTCTTCTTTTATTTTTTCTAAAACTAAATTATAAAAATACTTAAACTATTATTAAGAACTAAATTAAGTTATAAAAGCGCAAATTAACTCCCAATAACAATTAACGCACAATTAAGTATTAATTAAGCATAAAATTGTATATTTGGACATTAAATGCTAAAAATGCAAACGATGCCTATTTTTGTAATTTTTAATTTTTGTAAAACAATTTTAATTACTAACAATTGTAGAATTAAATACTACATGCAAAATGCGACATATTTTTGTATTTTTTATTAATTTAGCGAATAAACACGCACAGACAAATACAAATAATTCTTCAAAATATCACAAAATATCACAAAATTGCACACCAAAGAAAAATCATTTTATTTTTGAATTTTTTGGGAGTAATTCTCATATAGGGCAAAAATCACGTGCTTACACATTGTTCTCGCTCGTCATGCCATTGTGATACTCCCCACCGAGAGAGAGAGGGTGCGGAGGTTTGTCAATGGGTTGGTTCAGCCGATCCGTGTTCAGATGGCCATGAGTGCTGGGAGTGAGATTACATTTCAGGAGGCAGCAGATGGTACCCGTCGGATAGAGCTGTCACTTTCTTAGGGAGGTGGTCATGGGTCTGATAAGAGGCCCCGTTATTCTGGTAGATTCAGTGGTACCTCGTCTGGAGGTAGGGATTCTTATGGTAGAGGCCATCCTTCGAGGCCCTTTCAGTCAGCTCTCCAGGCTTCTCATGGTACACCATGTGGTCGTGGTTCTCAGCCGCGGTATTCTGACCTGCAGCTCTTCAGTTTACCATCAGCACCTATCAGTGCACTACCCCTTCGTTATCCTCAGTAGCCGAGGGCTTATTATACTTGCGGCAATGTGAGTCACATTGCCAGATATTGCCCTTGAGCTTCCAGTAGCAGGGTCCTCGCCCGATAATTCAGGCACCAATTGACCCACAGCCTACCCAGCCAGCTAGAAGCGGGGGTAGAGGACATAAAGGTGGAGGTAGAGGCCTTAGAGGTAGAGCTCAGACCGCTAGAGGTAGGGGTCAGCCAGCAGCAGATCGTCTCAGGGATATGATTCAGGGAGGTGGGGCCCAACCCAGTTTTTATGCCTTGCTAGCCAGGCTAGAGGCTGAGTCATTAGATGCTGTGATTACAGGTACTATTCTGGTTTGTGATAGGGATGCTTCTGTGCTATTTGATCCCGGATCTACGTATTCATATGTGTCGTCCTATTTTGCACCTTATTTGGTTATGCCTAGTGAGGCCTTGAGTATTTCTGTATACGTGTCTACACCAGTGGGGGATTCAATAGTGGTGGACCGGGTTCATCGTTCCTGTGTTGTGGTATTCAGGGGTCTTGAGACCCGTGTTGATTTATTGGTCTTGGATATGGTGGATTTCGAAGTCATATTAGGGATGGATTGGTTGTCCCCGTATGATGAGATCTTGGATTGCCATGCCAAGACTGTGACCTTAGCTTTGCCAGATTTGCCCCAACTAAAGTGGAGAGGGACTCCTGGTCATTCTACTCACAGCGTTATTTCTTATGTGAAGGCTCGACGCATGGTCGAGAAAGGGTGCCTAACTTATCTGGCCTATGTTCGCGACTCCAGCGCTGAGGTCCCGTATATTGATTATGTTTCTATTGTTCGGGAGTTTCCCGAGGTCTTCCCTTCGGACCTGTCGGGCATGCCGCCCGACAGGGATATTGATTTTTGTATTGATCTAGCTCTGGGCACTCAGCCCATTTTCATTCCACTGTATCGTATGGCGCTGCCAGAATTGAAAGAGTTAAAGGATCAGCTTCAGGATTTAATTGAGAAGGGTTTTATTAGACCAAGTGTTTCGTCTTGGGGTGCGCCGGTATTGTTTGTTAAGAAAAAAGATGGTTCGATGAGAATGTGCATCGATTACTGGCAATTGAACAAGGTGACGATTAAGAACAAGTACCCATTGCCGAGGATTGACGACTTATTTGACTAGTTTCAGGGTGCGAGGGTGTTTTCAAAGATAGATTTGAGATTTGGCTACCACTAGATGAGGATTAGGGCGTCTGATGTCCCTAAGACAGCATTTCGCACTCGGTATGGGCACTATGAATTTTTGGTCATGTCATTCGAATTGACTAATGCCCCAGCAGCGTTCATGGAGTTGATAAACCGAGTGTTCAGACCTTATTTGGACTTGTTCGTGATAGTCTTCATTGACGATATTCTTATATACTCCCACAGTCAGGAGGATCATGAGCAACACCTCAGAGCAGTTCTTCAGACCCTGAAGGATAGTCAGTTGTATGCTAAGTTCTCGAAGTGCGAGTTTTGGTTGAGTTCGGTCTCCTTTCTGGGTCATATCAGATCAGCAGCAGGTATTCAGGTAGACCCGAAGAAGATAAAGGCAGTCAAGAACTAGCCTCGACCAGCTTCAGCTACGGAGATTCGGAGTTTCCTGGGGTTAGCAGGTTACTACCGTCGGTTCGTGGAGGAGTTTTCATCCATTGCCGCCCCTATGACCAGATTGACCCAGAAGGGTTCCCAGTTCAGGTGGTCGAACGAGTGTGAGGCGAGTTTTCAGAAGCTCAAGACGGCTCTGACTACGACATCGGTATTGGTTTTGCCCACAGGTTCAGGGCCATATACGGTCTATTGTGATGCGTCCCGTATTGGGCTTGGTGCAGTGTTGATGCAGGAAGGCAAAGTCATTGCCTATGCTTCGAGGCAGTTGAATATCCACGAGAAGAATTATCCGGTTCATGATCTCGAGTTGCCAGCCATTGTTCATGCCTTGAAGATTTGGAGGCATTATTTATATGGCGTGACGTGTTAGGTTTACACTGATCACAAGAGTTTTTAGTATCTGTTCAAGCAGAAAGAGTTGAATCTGAGGCAGAGGAGGTGGTCAGAGTTGCTGAAGGATTATGATGTTACTATCTTATATCACCTGGGAAAGGCCAATGTGGTGGCCGATACATTGAGCTTGAAGGCTGCCAGCATGGGTAGTCTTGCGTATATTCCAGTCAGCCAGAGATCGCTTGCTTTGGACGTTCAGGCTCTGGCCAATCAGTTTGTGAGGTTGGACATTTCTGAGCCTAGTCGAGTATTAGCTTGCACGGTCGCTCGTTCTTTATTATTGGAGTGTATCCGTGATCGGCAGTTCGATGATCCCCATTTGCGTGTCTTGAGGGACACGGTGCAGCGTGGAGGTGCCAAGAAAGTGACCCTAGATGATTATGGTGTATTGAGATTGTAGGGGCGAGTTTGTGTGCCCAATGTTGATGGGATTCGAGAGTTGATCTTAGCGGAGGCCCACAGTTCTCGGTATTCTATTCACCCGGGCGCCGCGAAGATGTATCAGGATTTAAGGCAGCACTATTGGTGGCGTAGAATGAAGAAAGACATTGTTGCATATGTGGCTCGTTGTTTGAACTGTCAGTAGGTTAAGTACGAGCATCAGAGGCCCGGTGGTTTATTTTAGAGGATTGAGCTTCCCGAGTGGAAGTGGGAGAGGATTACTATAGATTTTGTTATTGGACTTCCGATGACTCGGAAGAAGTTTGATGCAGTTTGGGTTATTGTTGATAGGCTGACCAAGTCAGCGCATTTTGTTCCTATTGCAGCCACCTATTCGTCTGAAAGGTTAGCCGAGATTTATATCAGGGAGATTGTTCGCCTTCATGGGGTGCCGCTATCTATCATTTCGGATCGGGGTACGCAGTTTACCTCGCATTTCTGGAGAGCGGTTCAGCGAGAGTTGGGCACCCAGGTGCAGTTGAGCACAACATTTCATCCCCAGACGGATGGTCAGTCCGAGAGGACTATTCAGATCCTTGAGGACATGCTCCGAGCCTGTGTCATTGATTTTGGAGGCTCGTGGGACCAGTTTTTGCCTTTAGCAGAGTTCGCCTACAACAACAGCTACCAGTCCAGCATTTAGATGGCTCCTTTATGAGGAGTTGTATGGTAGGCGACGTCGGCCTCCAGTTGGATGGTTTGAGCCGGGAGAGGCTCGATTATTGGGTGCGGATCTCGTTCAGGAAGCCTTGGACAAGGTCAGGATTATTCAGGATAGACTTCGTACAGCTCAGTCCAGACAGAAGAGTTATGCAGACTGCAAGGTCAGAGATGATGCTTTCATGGTTGGTGAGCGGGTATTGCTCCGTGTATCGCCTATGAAGGGCATGATGAGATTTGGGAAGAAGGGCAAGCTCAGCCCCTAGGTTCATCGGTCCATTTGAGATTCTTGATCGTGTGGGAGAGGTGACTTATAGACTTACCTTGCCACCTAGCTTGTCAACTGTGCATCCCGTTTCATGTATCTATGCTCCGGAAGTATCGCGGAGATCCATCGCACGTGTTAGATTTCAGCACTGTCCAATTGGACAAAGATCTGTCATATGAAGAGGAGCCAGTGGCTATTCTAGACTAGCAGGTTCGACAGTTGAGGTCGAAGAGTTTTCCTTCGGTGCGTGTTCAGTGGAGAGGCCAGGCTCATGAGGCATCGACCTGGGAGTTCGAATCCGATATGCGAGGCCGTTATCATCATTTATTTCCCGACTCAAGTACATTTTTTTGTGCGTTCGAGGACAAACGGTTGTTTTAGAGGTAGAGAATGTGACGACCCAAAGGGTCATCTCCGTAATTCTTCCTAGTTCCGTGCTTCGGAGGCCCTGAACACCTCGCTTTTAGTTGCCTCGATTTGCGTGCGCAGTTCGGGCGCATAGCCGGAAGGTTTTTATGTTAGAATATGCGAATATTTGTGAAAAATTTGATGAATTTTGATATTAATATGCATAATATTGACTTCGGTCAATATTTTGAGTAAACGGACACGGACCTGTGATTCGACGGTCTCGGAGGGTCCGTAGGAAAATATGGGACTTGGGCATGTACCCGGAATCAAATTCCGAGGTCCCAAGCCCGAGAAATGAATTTTTGTGTGAAATTGTTTTCTGAAATTACTTAAGGAAAATGAAGAAGAAAATTGATGGAAAAACTGTGGTATCGGGCTCGTATTTTGGTTCCGACTCCTGGTATGAGTCTTAAATATGTTTTAAGCACTATATGTAAAGTTTGGCTAAAACCGGACGTCATATGACGTGTTTGGGACTTATAATGGGGAATTTGAGTTTTTATGAAATTTGAAAGAAAATCATGTATTTTGAAGCTTGATCCTATGTATATGATGTTATCTTGGCGATTTGATCGCACGAGTAAGTCCGTAAGATGTTTTAAGGTTGTGTGCATGTTTGGTTTGGAGCCCCGAGGGCTCGGGTGAGTTTCGATTGGGGCCCGGGAGGTCTTAAACTTAAAAAAAATGCAGGTTCAGCTGTTGCAGGTCTGGCGCGGCCGCGGTCCACGCTATCAGCCACGCGGCCGCGGCACTTTTCTGTGCGGTCCGCGTGTGGGGTTCAGAGGGGGTAGCCAGGTCGACCAGCGCGGCCGCGCACCAAATCAGTGCGGTCCGCGCTAGGTGGGTTCAGAGGAAGCCCACTTCTTCTCTCACTCGGCGCGGCCGCGGTGCATTTCTGTGCGGTCCGCGCTGGCAGCCATGCGGCCGCGGTGCATTTCTGTGCGGTCGGCGCCAGCCCACAACATATATATAAATTCGGAATTTTCACTCATTTTTTTCACTTTTCAAAAACCCAAAACCTAAGAGGCGATTTTCCAAACAACTTTTCTTCTTCAAAACGATTGGTAAGTGATTTCTAACTTAATTTCTTTATTTCTTAACATCTTTTAACAAGATTTCAACTTCAAATCAAAGATTTTCATGGGGAAAATTGGGTGTTTTGGGAAGAACCTAGGTTTTCTACAAATTTAGAAGTTGGACCTCAATTTGGGGTCCGATTTCAAAACAAAACATATATTTGGATTCGAGGGAGAATGGGTAACCGGGTTTTGGTCCGAACCTCGAGTTTCGACCACGTGGGTCCGGGGGTATTTTTTGACCTTTTGGGGAAAAACCTTGTAAAAATCTATTTTCATGCATTGTGAGTGATTCATTTAGTAATTATTAACGTGATTAAGTAACTTATGACTAGATTCGAGCGGATTGGTGGTGGAATCAAGAGGTAAAGCTATAATTGAGACTTGAGTGGTGTTCAAGGCATCGAGGTAAGTGTTTGTTCTAACTTTGACTTGAGGGAATAGGATTAGGATGTTATTTGTTACTTGCTAATGTGGAGTACGGTGTATAGGCATGGTGACGGTTATTTATGCATCGGAGTCTAGCATGACCGTGAGTCTTAATTGCTTTTAATTCGAATAATGTGACACAATCTCCTTGTTTACTTGATGAGTTTCATATAATGTGAACGATTGAGGTAGAATTGTGATTGGTGTACTTTTGGAGCGTTAGCTCAAACATGAATGTATTAGTTGTGGAAGAAGTGATTTAAAAAGAGAATGTGTTGTGAGTACTCCCTTGCCGGGATGTGTAGACTGATATATACTCTCCCTTGTCGGGATATTTTGGGCTGTTAGTTGTACCCTTGTCGGGTTAAAGGTATTGAGTTGTTATCCTCCCCTGAAGGGGTCTACTATATGAAATCAGATATTATATATGATATTATGGGATCGTGTGGCACGTCGTCCATATATATATGATATTATGGGATTGTGTGGCACGCCATCCACTTACATATGATATTATGGGATCGTGTGGCACGCCGTCCACTTACATATGATATTATGGGATTGTGTGGCACACCGTCCACTTATATATGATATTATGGGATCGTGTGGTACGCCATCCACTTATATATGATATTACGGGATCGTGTGGCACGCCGTCCACTTATATATGATAGTATGGGATCGTGTGGCACACCGTCCACTATATATATATCATGGAAACCAGAGTTCCTTCTGTTTATTTCCGATATTCTATTTTTATCTGTTGCTCCCCGATAGTATGTCCCCTCCCAGCTTTACTTTGTATTATCTTGTTATTGTTTTTTCTTGCACTCGTTATATATATCTGTACATGTTAATTGTGGTAGGTCATGTCTAGCCTCGTCACTACTTCGCCGGGGTTAGGCCAGACACTTACCAGCACATGGGGCCGGTTGTGCTGATGCTACACTCTGTGCATTTTTGTGCACATATCAGGGAGCAGCTTTCGGACCGCAACAGTAGGACTTTTGGGAGCTATCTTCAGTCCAGGGACTCTCAAGGTAGCCTAGCTGGCGTTCGCAGACCGAAATCCCTTTCCATGTTTTCTCGTTTGTTTATCTTGTATCAGACAAACATGATGTATTATCCTTCAGATATTGTTGTAGCATTCTGTAGTAGTCCGTGAGCTAGTGACACCAAACTCTGGGTAGCATTTTGGTTCAAACTTCCGCACTTTTGGTTTTCAGTTGTTTTAAATTTAAAGTCTTCCGCTTAGATTTTGTCTCGCTTATTATATTGTTGAAAGAAAGTAGGAAAGGTGTTTTAAACTTTTGGATTGCCTAGCTCCGATAGTAGGCGCCATCACGACACCCGATGGTGGGAAATCCGGGTCGTGACAGCTTTTAAGCTGGACAAATTAGTTTTTAGTTTCTTTTATTTTTTTTTATATATTTGATAAAGTTAAAAAAGTGCTTAAAATAAGTTTAAAACTGTTAAAACAAGCCAAAAACAATAAGTTGGAATTGTTACGACTTATTAACTTAAAAATTATTCTGCCGAAAAATCACTTTTTTTAAGCTAATCCAAACGGGCTCTAGGAGAGATCAGATTTAAATGGAGAAATTGACATCGGGTGACAACATATAATAGGAATTGATATTTTTAGCCTTAGATTACATTTGACAGAGGCAACCCAAAAATTTAGCATTTTATAGAGAAATCCAAAAAAAAAGAAAAATACTTCCCTATTTAGCGAACCCTAATCTCCTTCGCCTCACTACCATTTCAAAAGCACTCTCCGCCTCATCACATTTTTTTAAATGAGCTTGAGAATTATTAGATAGACAATTCATATTGCAGGTGCAACAACAACATACTCAGTATTAGATAGCCTCATCTCATATATATATTTGTGCATATCCAAAAGAAATTATATGTTATACACTAATATAACATTGTTGTATATCGTGATATATATTGTTAGATTTGGCAATATAAGGTTAAATCGAAATCAAATCGTCCAATTGATATTAAGAGGGCGAAATTCATTCTGAATAAACTTACTTTAATGTTGTTATTGATCAGAAAAGGAAAATAAATTTTTGATATAACATGTTTAAACAAATTCTAAAATATAAAAATAATAAATATAATTATGGGAGTAAATAAAATTTGGGTATACAAAGAAAATAAATTTTTGATACACAGAAAGAAGAAAAATAAACTTATGATATGTATTTATATATAAATAATACAACATTTTTATTATGATATACATTGATATAAAGGCAGCAATAACTATATATATAATTTTATATTATTGATGTACAACTAATAATACTATTGATATATAAAGAATGAAAATAAAATTATAATATACATGTTTATATACACAAAGAAGAAGAAAAAAGTGATATACATATTATTATTGTGATATATATTTATTGGCTATTTGGTGCTAATATCTATAATTATGATAATTTTTTGCTAATTATATGGGTACGTTGTTACCATGCCAAAATACCAATTAAACGGCCTCTAACACCATTGAAAAGGAAGGTACTAAAGATTATGCAATAATAGTTCTGATATATCATATTGCTGAAATTCTTTTGACATTAATTGTTTCAGCCATTGATGCTATATACAATGAAAAAGAGCAATTCAATATAGCTGAAACATCAACTTATAAAACTTTTTGGATAAAGTGAGTTAAAGGACTTGTCACTTGGCAATTATATAGCAATGCATTATGTGCTTTGAGGATATACACATGTGAATTTAAGATTTGAAGTTAATGAGTTTTAACAGCGATCTCGTGTTAATTAATATTATTCCCTCCGTTTCAATTTATGTGAACCTATTTGACTGAGCACGGAGTTTAAGAAAAAATAGAAGACTTTTGAATTTGTGGTGTAAGATGAGGCACATATATTTTGTATAGATATAAATCATTGCATAAAGGTAAATTGTTTCCAAATAGGAAAGGGGTCATTCTTTTTGGCACGGACTAAAAAGAAAATAGGTTCACATAAATTGAAACGGATGGAGTATTATAATAATTAAATCCACATTAAAATATTTCTATATATTTTAATAAATTTCTTAATATTTCAGAGCAAAAATTATTGAATTCACGTGAATCCGTAAATAAACATCTAAATTAAATCCTGTATGAAGATGTTAATTAATCCGAAGCTAAGACTTGAGGACCGGGCCTTTTATATGAACTCATGTGAATATGCACATCTGTCTGCGTCCTTATCTTCGTATACTGTTATTATCCAACTTAGATAATGTATTAATGGATTACGGAATCGTAATATTCTCTGGCACCATATTGAATATGCAGTTTCTGATTTTTGCTTTGTTTGGCTTTACTTATTTTTATTAGCTCCTATTCGTCCTCTATGATTGGGCGCATTTAGTGAGAGCTGTAATAGGCCCTCATATTCCCTTTTCTTTGTCCTTCTTTTGTTTGATTGTTTTTTCCTTTTTCCTAGCAAACAGCGAGAGAACAGTATTATCCAATAAGAACTACTAACCTTTAGATTGGACAAAGTTAGATGAAGTGAAACAAGAATGACAATCACGCTCTTCAGTTCAATACTTCACTGTTCCAAAAAACAAATGAAGAAGATAAAAAATAAAAGAGAGATTAATGGTCTCGAATTCAAAAAGTAGTACTTTATCTGCTTTTTTAAAGGTAGTTATATCAAGAAAATTTATCAACAAAGAAAAAGAATATTAGATATATGTATTGGTTTCTTTCACGTATTAAATCGTTACTCAGCACCCCAAACCACATAGTCCACAACAATAAAGGACGTAAAAATAGCACGGGCTAGCTAATTTTCGGACAGGTCATTAAAAAATAGTCAGCGTCTGTCAAGTCATTGAAAAATAGTCACTATTTTGCTGCAACAGAGACCGGTCCAGCATAATATGCTGGAATTTGGTGCATCTGTGCATGAACTTCCAGCATATTATGCTGGAACTCCAACACGCGAAAAGTTCCAGCATAATATACTGGAGATTCGAGCACATATGTATGAACTTCCAGCTTATTATACTGGACCGATATACTTTGCTGGAACTCCAGTATATTATGCTGGAGTTCTAGTATACTTATGCTGAAACTCCATTATATTATGATGGAGTTCCAGTATACTTATGCTGGAACTCCAGTATAATATTGTTGGAAACTAAACCAAGATTAATTAGTATTCCTAAGTTGTCTAGGATTTGATATTTGGTAGTTTATTTAATTCATGTCTAGTTAGGTTTTGTTTACCAATTTTATATTGGAATAGGTTTTTGGTTTTGTAGTATTATAAATAGGGGTGCTACTACTTGTTTTTTTTTCTTGTAGAGAGATTCAAGAGTTTATGAGTTGTGAAAAACTCTCCTACCAAGTTCTCCCTAATTTAATAAATTTCTTCTATATAGCTTTTGCTAAATTTCTTGTTTGTGCCTAAATTGTTCTTCGGGTATTTTAATCCTTCAAATTGGTATCAAAGCCTGTGTGAGATTCTGTCAGAGTCGATAAAGATCCTAAAAAAAATTATGGATACTCCATATTTACATGATTGCCAAGTTTTCAAGTTTGATGGCAAAAATAATTTTGAAGATTGGCATCAATATATGAAATGTTTTTTCAATGTTGTTGGATTATGGTCCATTGTTGAAACAGGATTTGAGGAACCCCCAAAAGGTACAACATTGACAGGTGATGCAGCTAAGCAATTAGAGAAAAATAGACAATTGGATTATAAGGCACGTTACTATCTCACTAGCAAGGTTGAATTGCATGTATCTAACAAATTTTTGCATGCAAAATCAACTAAGGAAGCGTGGAGAATCTTGGTGAATTCACATCGAGGTTCCGCCGAAGTAAAGAAAGTCAAATTGCAAGACCTAAGGAGACAGTACGAGTTGGCCCAAATGAAACCAATAGAATCCGTTAAAGAATTCATTATAAGAATTACTAATAGTGTCAACGACATGAGGACCAATGGAGAAGTACTAGATGAAGTTAAAGTGGATGAAAAAATATTACGGTCCTTGGGTATAAAATTTTACACGAAGAAGGTGGTTCTTGAAGCTACCAAAGATCATAGCCCTTTTACACTTGATGATTTAGAAGGTGAATTGGTGACATATGAGATGTCCCTGACTCAAGACACCCCCGAAATAGTGGAGGAGGCGTTGCAAGCAAAGGTGAATCAACCTAAAGCAAAAGAAGAGATAAGTTATCCTAAAGAAACAAATCAAAGATACCAGAATTTCAGAGGTAGAGGTCGTGGTAGAAGTAACTATCGAGACAGACGTGGTAGAGATAATTTTTCTTATCAACAAAGAAATAGTAATAATTTCTGGAAGGAACAACAAGGTCATCAAAATTTTCAAAGACATGATAAATCTAAGATTCAGTGCTATAATTGTGGTAAATTTGAACATTATGAAAGCGAATATTGGTCTAATAAATTTGGTAATAAAGACGTACATGCTAAAATGGCTGAAATAATGGGGATAAACAAGAGACTTTATTGTTTTCTAATTCTGGGGTTGAAGAAACTAAAGGGAATGAGTGGTTTATTGATTCGGCTACATCAATCATATGAGTGGAAATAAAAAATTATTCACTGATCTGGATGAAACATTTAGGTACAATGAGACTTGGAAATAACGCAAAGGTGCCTGTTGTTGGAAAGGGAAAAATTCACGTTACTGTGAAAGATAATTCTTCTAATTTTATATTAGATGTATTTTATGTCCCGAGCCTTCATCAAAATTTATTGAGCTTGGAGAAACTATCCGAAAAAGGTTATGATTTGCGTTTTAAATATAGGATTGGCACAATTAGTGATGATGAATTTGGACTAATTGCAAAGTTTAACCTGAACAATAGTTGTGTGTGGCCTCTTTATCTCAATAGTGATGATTTACCTTACTTTAGTTTTATAAACTGTGATGATACTTGGTTGTGGCATCTACGTCTTGGTCATTTTAATTTTGGGAGTTCGAAATTTCTTGCAAGAAAGAAATAGGTTGATGGTTTGCCTTCTATTGATTTTCCTGACAAGAAGTGTGAGTCGTGTATTTTGGGAAAGAAGTACAGAGAATCTTTTCAGAAAGGCAGCGCTTGGAGAGCTAATTCACCATTGCCGTTAATTCATTCAGATTTGTGCTCAGTTGAAGTTTCTTCAATGGTGGTAGTAAGTATTTTAATACTTTTATTGATGATTTCAGTCGAAAGACTTTGGTATATTTTTTGAAAAATAAATCTGATGCATGTAATATTTTTAAGAGCTTTAAAGTTTATGTGGAGAATCAAAGTGAGTGTTTTATTAAAATATTGAGGACTGATAGGGGCACTGAATTTCTTGTTTGTGATGATTAATTGAAGAAGTATGGTATTAAGCATCAATTGACAGCTAGATATACACCTCAACAAAATGGTGTGTCTGAAAGAAAAAATAGAACAGTGATGGACATGGTGAGATCTATGATGCATTTCAAAAATATTCCAAAAGGTTCTAGGGCATAAACTGTTTCCTGTGCAATTTATGTACTAAATATGTGTCCTACACGGTCTAATTTTGGAAAAACTCCACAAGAGGTATGGACAGGTAAGAAACCAAATATTTCTCATCTAAAAGTATTTGGTTGTCTTGCTTATGCTCATGTTCTTGATGCTTTGAGAACGAAATTGGATGATAAAGCTGAAAAATATATTTTTATTGGTTATAGTCATGAGACAAAGGGTTATAAGTTGTTTAATCCAGATACAGGAAAAGTGATTATTAGCAGAGATATTACTTTTGATGAGCAGAGTTCTTGGGATTGGTCAAAGAAGGATCCTGAACCATCTAGGTCTCAACCAATAATTCCAGTCATAGAGGAAGGAAGTTCTAGCAGACATCAGGAAGAACATGTAGTAGATACTGTTCAAGCAGAGACGTCCAGTTGCCCGCAAAGACAACACGAATTATCGGTTTGTTTGCAAGATTATGTTGTTGGCAATGATAATGATTTATCGGATGAAGATATTGTAAATTTTGCCTTATTTACAGATTGTGATCCAGTTACTTTTGAGGAAACTGTTAAAGATGACTGATGGGTTCATGCAATGAATGAAGAAATTCACGTTATTGAGAAAAATAATACATGAGAATTGACTATTTTACCGCCCTCAAAAAGACCAATTGGAGTCAAGTGGGTATACAAGACCAAGTTCAAACCAACTGGAGAAGTGGATCGTTTAAAGGCGAGATTAGTTGTTAAAGGATACAAGCAGAAGCAGATAGTGATTGGGCTGGTGATACAATACAAATAAAAAGTACTTCTGGCTATGCATTTTATTTGGGTTCTGGTGTATTTTCTTGGTCTTCCAAAAAGTAACAACTTGTTGCTTTATCAACAGCTGAAGCAGAGTACATGGCTGCAATAAGTATTGCTACACAAGCATTGTGGTTAAGAAGAATGCTTGGATTCTTCAACACAAGCAAGACAGTTCTACAACAATATTTTGTGATAGCAAGTCTGCAATTGAGTTAACAAAGAATCCAGTTTTTCATGGGCATAGCAAACACATTGATATCAAATTTCACTTTATTTGTGACTTGGTTCAAGACAAAGAGATAGTTATTGAGTATTGCAAGACTGGAGAGCAAGTTGATGATGTTTTCACAAAGCCACTAAAATTGGAGTTATTCATCAAGTTGAAGAAGATGTTGGGCATGATCAAATTTGAAGATCTTAGTTTAAGGGAGGCTGTTGGAAACTAAACCAAGATTAATTAGTATTCCTAAGTTGTCTAGGATTTGATATTTGGTAGTTTATTTAATTCATGTCTAGTTAGGTTTTGTTTACCAATTTTATATTGGAATAGGTTTTTGGTTTTGTAGTATTATAAATAGGGGTGCTACTACTAGTTTTTTCTTGTAGAGAGATTCAAGAGTTTATGAGTTGTGAAAAATCTTCTTACCAAGTTCTCTCCCTAGTTTAATAAATTTCTTCTATATAGCTTTTGCTAAATTTCTTGCTTGTGCCTAAATTGTTCTTCGGGGTATTTAAATCCTTCAAATATGCTGGAGTTCCAGTATACTTATGCTGGAACTCCAGTATAATATATTGGAGTATTTTTCGGATTTTGAATAGTGTTTTCGTTCAGATTTATATTTGCATAAAAAATGACTACATTTCGATTACTTTTGAAAGTGTAGCTATTTTTAAATGACCACTTGTAAATCTAGCTATTTTTTAATCTCTCCCATAAAGGAGAGACGCAATGGTATTCTTTCGGCCCAGATTTATATGGAGAAAATCTCACTTTATACCCATTAATTTCAAACTATGTACCCTTTAATTCCCAGGAGCAAACTATATACTACTCCTACCTATGCTGCCCAAATTATTTATTGGGTTATTTTCCAATAATCTTACGCCTGTTTGCGACTTGTGGCTTTGGAAGTTCATCAACTCCTCGAACTGGCATGAGTGACTCATTCGGGTTTGGCTGATTGATTAACAAACTTGGTGGAGAATTCGGAATCTCCTCATGTCTTTTTTAAGAAATGAAGATTAACATAACTTCTGAGTAAAGACGACATGCACAAATAGTGAAAACTAAAATGTATGGAGAAGGAATGATGTTATAAATAGCTAATAAACATAGACACTTGATATTTTGACTATTGAATACCTTCTTCTTTCTCTTCATCCAAATTGGTTTTTGAAGATTTATTGAACAAAAATTCAAATCCACCATTAAAGTTTGAAACTCATAACTTGGTTTGTTTGGGTTTTTAATTATTCTTTATCCGATCCTATATGGGTTTGTTTGGAAAGTTGATTGGGGGTTGTAGCTAAAGTTTTAGTTAATTTGGTGGAGATTTTGTAGTAGATTTTAGAAGTTTGGGTTGAAATATAATTGAACAAGAGAAGAAGACGAATTTGTATTGTATACTCAAATAGTACACAAATATACCATTTTGGTATACAATTCATTCCAACTATATACCCTATTAGTATAACAATATACTATATTGGTATCATATGCTAGTGAATCATTTTTTGGTTGTATTAGCTGCATTTATTAGTACACTATTTAATTTTCTTTTAATAATATTAATATAGTACAATATCTTGAAATACTTTATTATATTAATATGTGGTACACTATTTTTTTTTATTTTTCTCATTATGCATGTGTGTTATGTAATAGTAGTATAGTCATATAGTTACCGGGAATTAAACAGTAAAACTGTATACCATGTTGGTATAGTTATATGTCATACTGGTATCATATGGTAGTTTGAATATTTTTTTGGTTGTTTTGGCTACATTTTTAAGTGAATTCTATTCTGAAATTATTTATATGAACGTGATTTGCAGTGCTGGAATTTTTTTGTGCTGATGGAATATAGATTATGTGTATTATGTAATAGTTTTTATAATTATAGGCAATTGTTGGAACAAACCATACAACTATATACCCTGTTAGTATATGGAATGAGCAAGTTGCTTTGCGAATATATAGCTTGCAATGCGAGCATATAATTTTCTCATACTTTTATTGTATCCTTTAATGTTTTGGTACAGTAGTATAGTCATAGATAATTGTAGTAATATTCTAGAGCAATCATATACTCTGGTGGTATACATGTATACCATATTGGTATCATATGGTACTAGAAGTCTTTTTTTCTACTTATATTTTTATTGCCTTTTCCAATATTTTATTATCATTTCTATTTTCACTAGTATATATGGAGATTTAGTGGCCGTAGATTATGTTTTCTTGCTCCATCACTGGTTGGTGCTACTGCTAATGGTAGAGTATGTACTGATATTTGTAGTGAAGGAGATCAAGGTTTGCATGACAATTATGTGGAATTAAAAAAAGAATAAGAAATAAGGAAAAAATAAAAATAAAAAAATAAAGAAGGAGTCAAATTTGAGTGTGAAATAAGTTATGGTAAAAATAACGATAATACGATTTGGGCAAAAATAAATGATAAAAGAGGAAAAAAAGAGAGGAAAAAAAGAGAGGAAGAAAATGAGAAAAAAGAAAAGGAGAAAAGAAAGAAAAAAAGGAAAAAAGAAAAGAAGCATAGAAATAAAAAAGAATTGGAGAATAAAGAAAAAATTCTCCACAAAAACTACTATGGATAGGAAATGTAATTAATTTATGGGTAGAAAAATAAATGGGTAGGCAAGAGTAAATAGTTTTGTTTTTGTGGATAATTGTATCAAAACTCCCATTTATATGAGGTCCAGAAGATTCTCCTGAGCCATTTAGCAGTCCTTTGAGGTGTACACAAAGGTACAGTATTAAGGCCCAAGACGTCAACTTATTCAAAACCCCAAAAAAGAAATAATGCGTCCAACGAAAAAGAGAAACGCCCACCGTGGGGCTCGAACCCACGACCACAAGGTTAAGAGCCTTGCGCTCTACCAACTGAGCTAGACGGGCTTGTTGTCCAACTACCTTATCATATGTCTAACAAAAGGTAATACCGTCTATTCTTTCACTTGAGAATTGCTAAATCCTTTTAAGTATCATTTTACAGTTTAACCACTTTTAGCTTTAACTTGCTTTAAAAACCTCTCCTTTTTGTCCAAGGGATTGTGTCGAAGATAGGATAGGGAATGGTAAGGGCAGTAGAGCAGAAATTACACATGCAGGAGGTAGTTTTAGGGAATAAAATTATTGAGGGAGTACTGTGTGTGCCGACTTCAAATTCAACATATTGTTAGTGTCTAAGCTCACTAGGCAATTATGTTGCTCAGTTGGATTTTATCCTGATTTTTGTATATTTCAGGGTCTCTATAATGGCAAGGTGATGGGGATTGGTAAAGAGAATAATGGGTTGTACCTAATAAGAGAAAATTTGCCAACAGCAACAATCAGTTTTTTGAAGGAACATGGAGAAACAACATTATGGCATCTGAGGCTTGGTCATGCATCAACCAAGGCAATGCAGCATATTTCAGAACTAAAGAATAAAATACAGACAGGAAGAGAAAATAACTGTGAAGTATATCCTTTAGCAAGACAATGTCGATTACAATTTCCAACTAGTAGCACTAGATCAAGTAGTTGTTTTCAACTCGTACACATGGTATAGCCATGTTTTTTTGTAAACCCGATTAGAGGAGCACATTTTGATTTCTTTTTATTATTTATATTCTTTTCTTGCAAACCCGATTTTTTTGTAAAAATAGCATGGTATAGCCAGTTTTCGAACTGATCATTCAAAAATAGCCAGCGTTTACAAAGTCAATGAAAAATAGCCACTATTTTGTTGCAACAGAGACCGATCCAGCATAATATACTGGAGTTCGGTGCACCTGTGTATGAACTTCAGTATATTATGCTGGACCGGTATACTTTGCTGACTTCAGTATAATATACTGGAAATTGGAGCACCGGTGTTCCAAACTCCAGTATATTATACTAGACAATTATACTTGCTGGAACTCCAGTATAATATACTGACGTATTTTCCGGGTTTTGATCAGTGTTTTTGCTCAGATTTATCTTTACATGAAAAGTGGCTAAATTTCTATTACTTTTGAAATTTGGCTATTTTTGCAGTTGTAAATCTGGTTATTTTTTATTTTCTCCCGATTTTTTTCCTTCCTACAAGTGCTGATTCATTCATCATTAATATTCGCAAAAAATTACTACTCCTACTATATTTCTCGAACTTCTAGTTCTACTAGAGAGCACGACAAGCACGAGGATTAAAACTATTATTGGAAGTGCTTATCAAAGTATTATCTCTGCTTGATCTAAAGTCTTAAAATCGAAACTTTATCCCAACCTGTTATTGGAAAAGAGGCCAGATGAAACGATAGGCGTAGAAGAAATGACGAAGTATTGCTACTTCCTCGTATACTTTTCTATGTGACATTCTTTCATTTTTACTCCGTTTCAAAAAGAGTAACACCTTCTTTTAATAATTAGGAACAATTTAATTTTAAACTTCTCATTCTATCTCCAATGACATAACTTTCTATAAAATCTCATTCTATCTCCAATGACATAACTTTATAGCTATAAAAACGTCATGTCATGCTTAAGATCATGACTTTCAAAAAGTTTTTCTTTTCTAAACTTCATGCCGGACCAAATATCTTCACATAAAATGATTAAACATAAAGAGTACATATTTAGATTGGCCCAACATCCAATATTCCAACAGAACAACGTTGCGGAGGCTCTGGCCTAGTGAGTACAGAGGCAAAGCCAGAATTTAAACCTAATGGGTTCGAAATTCTATTCATTCTAAGTTACTAGGTTCTATATTAATTTGTACATATTTAATGAATTTTCAAAGCTCTAGCTCCGCCCCTGAGCGAGTATTTGCTTGGTCAATACTGTTCAAGACACATAATTTAGCATGACCTTCAGGCAGTATACTGTTGCTTCGGTTTGGTCTGCAACATAACTTGTCAAGTGTAACTTTCTCCTGCATCCGAAACAATAACAATGAAAATAAAATTATTATTGACATATAATTTCTACCACATACATACGATGTTCCAATGATTTACCTCAGCATTATCTAAGTCGTAGCGAACGACAAAGATGCACGTGCATTCTGTATTATCGTGTAATTTCCTTTGGATCTCCACAACTTGCGCATCACCATATACTGCGAGATATTCATCTACCTGTGAATTTAAAACATAACATTACAAGATGGTCATAAAAATACTTGAGGCCTTAACTGTCCAGATACCACGCTTAATCGTGACATTATTGTTGCACTGATACACATCGACACCATTTTTGGAAAGTGGAAATTTCATGATTTCTATGGTGCTTTTTTTTAAAAAAACAGAGTTTTTATTCTTAAAAAAAGTTGGTGAAACGAAATGATACCCTGAAGCACATCAAGGGATCTCCAACATTCACCCTGTCACATTCTGAGGGCTTTAAAGGAACGGAACGTTCACGTACTCTCCTCTTAACATTCACCCATTCATCTTCTTCATGACCAAAGCCAGCAAATCTTACACGAACTTCCTGCATAACGAGATACTTTATATATGTCAGACTATAAGCGACAAATCTTTGTCTGACGTAAAATTCTGTTGATATGACGCTGATTGTTGCACCTTAATATGGACCCATTCCATTACATATATTGTTTTAGTAAATGCATTTCGACTTAAAAATATATGCTGAGTGACAAGTGAATCCACCATCAACAACAAAACAACACCAACAACAAACCCAGTGTATTCCCATAAATGGGGTCTGGGGAGGGTAGTGTGTATGCAGACCTTACCCTTACCTTATAAAAGATAGATAGAAAGATTGTTTCTGATAGACCCTCGGCTCAAGAAACAGTGGAGATAAAGCAACAAGTAGCAATAGTAACAACAATATATTAAGTTAGCGGGCACGAATGACACAGTATGTAATAGTAAAGAACCATGAATAAGATAATACAAAAATAATCCTAGTGGTACTGGTAAGCCTATGAGGAGCACACTACTATCTGTCAACCTACAACCTTAATCTTCGACCTCCACACCATTCTATCGTGGGTCATATCCTCGGTAAGCTGGAGCAATGACATGTCCTGCTTAACTACCTCTCCCCAATACTTTTTAGACCTGCCCCTTCCCTTACAATCCACCATCAACGTTTCGAATTCAGTTATCCATGCGTTTCTACCATTATTCCATTGTGTTCTGAGACGTGTCAAACTTATTTATCTCACATGAGTGTATCTGAAATTTCACATAAAACCTAAGGCCTGAGGATTAGTGGTTCTAATCTATGGAGTAGGAACTTCAAAAAACAGAACTGTTGCTATTTCACTCTCGTCCATGGCAATGTAAATCTTCCCTATTTCACAGTGGTCAAGGAGAAATCTTAAATCTCTCACATACACCGTGATCACTAGACTACTAAAACTTCCAAGTAAACAAGAACAGCCGGACATATTTAAATTTAAAACGACAGTGCACCCGGACATATACTTAGCTACCACGTCCATTGTTGTTTTTTTTTAAAAACTGCTACTGGAAATTGTTGCTCCTCGACTGTTACTATTTGATACTACCTTTTCTTCCCTTTTTCCTTATTGTCTTTTGTCTCCCTCTTCCCCCTCTTTCTTCTTCTTCATCCCTTTTCTTCCTTGCCACATTTTCTCGAGCCGAGGGTCTATTGGAAACAGCCTCTCTAGTAGGGGTAAGGTCTGCGTACACACTACCCTCCCCAGACCCCACATGTGGGATTATACTGAGTTTGTTGTTGTTGTTGTTGTAGTGCACCTAGGCAAATAGAAAAACCAGAAAAACGATCACAGAGAACAAAGAGCTTACAAGCTCGCCTGTGCGAAGAACTCTGAAGTTGAGAAATGAGGCCACATCATACCTGCAAAAGACAGAGAAAAGCTACTTGGTCAGGTTCTCTAAGTTACAAAAGTAGTTCATAGAAGACAGGGGGAATATCAATTTTGCCGCTGCGCTTAAGAGCCTGGCAGAGTATAATACAGTTTGCAGTATTTAATTTCACATTTAATTAGTTTAGGACTTCACTAATACTTAGCTTTAGTTGCAAGCGTCATTCTTTGTTTTCCTAAAATTCAGTACATAATCTAAGAATTGGAGAATAAGGACAAGACAAAGAACAGAAAAGAAAAGGAGAAAAAGAATAGTTGACAGCAAATGATAGTATCAGAAAAGAAGTCCAAAAGCAGAACTAGCAGCAGAAGAGGCACACACAAATAAGGAGAAGCAAAAGTCTTTTTGGACAAAAGAAATCAAGAAAGAAGCAAATCAAGAGAAGCAGAGAAACAGAAGTAGAAAAAGAAGGAAGTAACGAATATCAGAATCTAGTATTACTATCGAAAAGAGAGTTCTGCTACACAGCCCATCGACCTTTACGACATTCATCTTAACTTTCGGTAGAATTTTATGCTCAGAACATCATTAAGTTGCTTTGACCTAGAAACAACTCATCCTGTTAATGCCTGAACCATTCAGCCACTGAATATTGCCAACATTTACCCTCATACAATCCGAGGTATGAATGACGTGCCTCTACAGTATCGTATGCTCATTGGCTTCGACATTTCATGGTAGAAGTTGAGAGAATATGATAAATCAGTACTCATAATTCGTTTTGGCATTCCATGACTATGATGAGGAATGTAAATTATTATCTCGGGGTAATTTCATGGACGATATCCAGCCTCAACCACGTGATCGTTTTTCACTTATTAGTAGTTTCGTATTCTTCCAGACGTAACCGAGAACGCCTCAATACTTTGGTACTAGCTTCAACTTTTTAGACTCCAATTTCCAAGCTACTGAACTCAGATATTCATAAACCAGCACAAATCAACAGAAGAGACTCAAGCTGAAATGTTTATTCAGTAAGCCTTTTTCTAGACATAAGCCCCACGTGCAACATCACCACGACATTTTATCACCTTTGGCAATCTAACAATGATTAGTGAAGTATGTAAGAGACCAATAGTATTTAGTCACAATCAGAAACTACAAGACCATGAGATCTACAAGGAGAAAATAGAAACAGATTAGGGTCTTGAACTATCAACAAAATGTAGCATTATTTGTCATATAGAGAAGGATACAACAGTGTTAAATGCTCACCAAGCTAAATCCTTTGCTGAAAGAGCTTCAAAAGACAACTCTGCGAGCTCTGTGGCCATCTCTGCTGCAGAAACTGTAACAGAATCCACATTAGTCTAAGCTTGAGAGTAACAGAAACCAAGTAGTACGGCATTCAATGCACTATATCTAAAATATCTGAGTAAGTTACTTGCTCGATCATACGATACATCATTTTTATCATGACAATGTGCACGTGCATAACAGAGTACAAAACTGCAAAATGAGTAACCTCTATGTTCAACCATGACAAGTAAAACAGAGATAAATCAGATAAAAAATCAAGAAAAATGTCTCAAAACCACAGGATATCCAATTTGTATATTTTCTCCAGATTTCACCAAGATGTTGGCAACTGTTTACATAAAACTGGTGTATCTGAGCAATAAAAGCAATACGATTAGACTAAAGTTGGTAACGAGTACTTTAAAACAAAATCCGAAAGATTCGTTAAAGGGATACTCAAAAGTTGGCGAAGGAGCTCTATGTTGCCCGGGCCTAATATCTTAGTCTTACTTTAGCCATCAGTTAAGTATTCATGTAGTTAAATTTGAATTAAAACTTTTTGTCAAACTCATAAGAAGAGAAAGATTTCAACTGAATGGCAGGTTAAAACAGATTAACAGGAAAAGAAGACATCAGAGTGATCTTGTGCTAGTTACATTAAGAATTTATTTTATCTTTAATATTTTTAGCATAATTATCCACATTTGAACAACTGGAAAGTAGTTTCTTGCATTTCATACATTGATACAAATAGAGTAAACAACTTCTAATCCACTAAGTGAGGACAAAAATCAAACATATGAAGGTCAAGGGGAAATTGGTAACCTCTGGGCTTCTGAGGCCGGTCATATGCACATTCGGGGAGTCTTGTGTACCCGCAAGTATTGTATTTTCTGGAAAGCATTAGAGCTGAAAATTTCTTTTTAGATTTTGGTTTTTTTGCTTGTCGAGGTCGAGGAACATCAGATTCTTTCTTAACAACAATCGCTTTAGATGCTTGTGTTTTTTGCTCATCCGTAAACCAAGTTTGCACCTTTAACAAAGCCAAAACATACATAATAGATTTATAAGATAATCCAGATATCGTGAATACCTAAAAAGGGAAATAAATATTGAGAAGATAGTTCAGAGATAAACCTGTTCCCATTTTATGAAAGATTTTCCAGTACGATAAGGTGAACAACTGCAAATTAAAAATTGACAAACAAAAGAAAAAGCATATAAGTAAAGAATAAAATTCAATTTATCAAAGTGGAAGTAGTAGCATTTATTTTAGCCCAAAGGGAAACTTTACCTAAACTTTGTTGCAAGTTTTTGACAGAACTCTTGACTAATTGGTTTTTCTTTCATTCGCTTAAACAAGGTCGTCATTTTCATAGCCTGTAGAAAGTAACTGAAAATCCTCAGAAATAATTGCAGATTTAATCCACATTTGGTAATTTAATCTAAATTTGGTCATTCTTGATTTTAGTTCCCTGTATGTTACTGTTAGATAAGGGAACTTTCTAAGTAAAATGTAGCAAACAAAAAAAGGAACAAGATTAGATGAGAAATCAAAGGAATTGAAATCAGACAAAGAAAATGGCATGCACAATCAGAGAAAGGGAGAAAATAAGTTTGCTTGAAGCAGAAAATAAAAGATTGCTGACAATAAAGGGAAAAGCAAGAAAGTGAATTAACCTCAGCTAATGTGAACTCGGCCAATTCTTCTTCTGTTTCCATGGAGTCATCCATTTTTTCTGTCTCCCAAAAGTAGAGAGAGAGAGTGAGAAAAAGTGAGTGAGTGAGAGAGAGTGACGGTGTGTGTGTGTGTTTTATTGGAGTTTTGATGGGAGATGACCAGATTAAGAGGAGGTGGCAGACCTACTTTCATAAACTTCTAAGTGAAGAAGGGGATCAGGATATTATACTTGGGGAATCGAGGAATGCCGACAGTCACCATGAAGTAAGTAATTGTAGGGACATTGAGATCGATGAAGTCATGGAGGCAATGCGTAAGATGAGAAGGGGCAGAGCTACCGGGCCAGACGAGATTCCGGTTGAACTGTGGAGGTGTGTGGGTCAAGCAGGCTTGGAATGGCTTACTGCATTGTTTAGTGTTATATTCAAGACTAATAGAATGCCTGAAGAGTGGAGGTGGAGTACAATGGTCCCGTTGTATAAGAACAAAGGTGATGTCCAGAGCTGTAACAACTATAGGGGCATCAAATTACTAAGTCATACCATGAAAGTTTGGGAGAGAGTGGTAGAAATGAGAGTGCGAAGGACGGTGTCTATTTCAGACAACCAGTTCGGGTTCATGCCGGGACGATCTACCACAGAAGCTATCCACCTTATTAGGAGGATGGTGGAACAGTACAGAGATAAGAAGAAGGATCTCCACATGGTGTTTATTGATCTGGAGAAAGCGTACGATAAGGTTCCTAGGAAGGTCTTATGGAGCTGCTTAGAGGATAAAGGGGTCCCGAGTAACTATATTAGGGTGATTAAAGACATGTATGATGGAGCTAAGACTCGGGTTAGGACAGTAGGAGGCGACTCTGAACACTTTCCAGTTATTACGGGATTGCACCAAGGGTCTGCGCTCAGCCCATTCCTATTTGCCCTAGTGATGGATGCACTGACTCATCATATTCAAGGGGAGGTTCCATGGTGCATGCTATTTGCTGATGACATTATTCTAATTGACGAGACAAGAGGCGGCGTCAACGAGAGGCTAGAGATTTGGAGACATGCTCTTGAGTCTAAAGGTTTCAAGTTGAGTAGGACGAAGACGGAATACCTCGAGTGCAAATTTGGAGTTGAGCCGACGGAAGCGGGAGTTGAAGTGAGGCTTGACTCTCAAGTCATTCCCAAGAAAGATAGTTTCAAGTACCTTGGATCGGTTATTCAGGGGATCGGGGAGATTGACGAGGATGTCACACACCGTATAGGGGTGGGGTGGATGAAGTGGAGGTTAGCGTCGGGAGTTTTGTGTGACAAGAAAGTTCCACCGTTACTAAAAGGTAAGTTTTATAGAGCAGTAGTTAGGCCTGCCATGTTGTATGGAACTGAATGTTGGCCGGTAAAGAACTCACACACCCAGAAGATGAAAGTAGCAGAGATGAGGATGTTAAGGTGGATGTGCGGGCATACAAGGATGGATAAGATTAGGAATGCAGATATTCGAGAGAAGGTGGGTGTGGCCCCCATGGAGGACAAGATGCGGGAAGTAAGACTCAGATGGTTTGGGCACATTCAGAGGAGGAGCACTGATGCACCGGTGAGGAGGTGTGAGCGACTGGCTGTAGTGGGCACGCGGAGAGGTAGAGGGAGACCTAAGAAGTATTGGGGAGAGGTGATCAGACATGACATGACGCGACTTAGGATTACGGAGGACATGGCCCTTGATAGGGAATTATGGAGGTCGAGCATTAAGGTTGTAGGTTAGGGGAGAGGGTGAATATTTCTACAGCACAACTGAGAGAGACTATCTAGTTAGGAGTTAGACTAGGAATGTCAGTGATCGTCTATTGATGCAGGGCTTTACCTTCTAGTTGTACTATACCAGCCATCTAATTCGTATTTCGTATTTCGTATGTCGTATCATGTATTTCATATTTCGTATCTCCTATATATTGTTGTTATTTTATTACGCATTTTTATGGTACTGATATATTATCTCCTATTGCTTTTTTTGAGCCGAGGGTCTCCTGGAAACAGCCTCTCTACCCTTCGGGGTAGGGTAAGGTCTGCGTACATATTACCCTCCCCAGACCCCACTTGTGGGATTATACTGGGTCGTTGTTGTTGTTGTTGTTGTTGTTGCTACGTATATTTTATATCAAATCAAGCATTTATGTAGCACCAAGTGAGTAAATATTTTCCAATATGCACTAACTTAATCAACGGGAATAATTCGATTGAAATTTATAAGCACGCTCTTATGGTAATATATTCGACTATCTCATTATTGCAATTTAGATGCGTATAACTTTTCTTTCTTTTTATAAGTGCAAAGGCAACGAACTAATTTTCTGTGTTTAAAATAAATCTCGTATTATTAAGCTTTTGAACTATATGATAAACGTTGTACATTTATATGATTGACGAGAATCATAATTTGTTACATGGTATCAGATTGCTTAGGTTCCTTCTGTACGTTCTCCTCTTTTCCAGCTTATGTCATTATCTTCATCTCAATCCAGCTCTTCAACCTCTAGTGTTATGGTTGTCTCTTCCTCTCTTCCAGTTTCATCCCAATCTGCACTATGTCTCTCCAACATCAAAAATCTTCTCCCCACTATTCTTGATTACACCAACTACATGCCATGGAGAGAACTCTTTCTACCCGTATTCAAAGGTTATGGAGTTTAGGGTTTTATCGATGGGAGTTATTCTTGTTATTCACTCACTGTACTTAGTGATAATGACATCTCAACTATAAACCCAGCCTTTCAACAATGGATTCAACTCGACTCTATTTTTCTTTCGTAGATTCAAGCTACTATTTCATAAGAGATTCTTCAAGATATTATCAATATGATAAATATTGTCCATTTAAAGTTCCTTACTGGTGTACGTAGAGTGGGATAAGTATATTAATTTGTACCATTTTTTTGTAAGGATAGAATAGTCTTTACATACCAATGTATAATCTATATATACCTCATGCAAACTTTTATATGATTGACAAGAATCACAGTTTGTTACTAGTTAAACCTCCGCAACTAGGCCCACCTAATATAAGCCCAATGTGGGTCAGACCTGGTTAAAATTCAAACTGTGCAAGGGCCCCTGAGTTTCTTTTCTACTAGGCCAAATCGAGAGCCCAAATACAGCTTTCAAAGCTGAATTGCTTAAGTAGTGAGCTATTGTTGGCCCAAAAAAACTGTCCAAAAGCCTAGCCTTAAGTCAAGAAAACTTTAGTTTGAACTTCAATTAGGATCCTTAGTTTTATATAAAATACTCCTATAAAATCCCAAGAAAATGGATTTTTCGTTAATTATTTGTCATTTTAGTAATATTTGTAGAATTTTATTAATTGTTTGCATTTTGTGGCCGTTTAATTTTTATTTAAATCATGAAAATACCAAAAATATCATGCATTATATTTAGGCTTTATTTTTACATTTTTAGGATTAATAAGTAATTATTTATTTTATAAAAATGAAAATCACAAAAAATAGCTCATTTTACATTTTTACCTTTTAATTTTTAGGTTATTGATTTTTCTATTTTAGTTTAGAATTAAGTATCTTTTATAATTATTGTAATTAGGTAATTGGTTTAATTTTACAATTTAGATAATTTAAGATTTTTAATTAAAGAAAAAGAAAAAAAGGAAATAAAAGGGGTAATTGAAAAGATTGAATTTGTTTTGAAATTGGGTTGATTTTAATGCAAAACCCGTTCTAGATTTACCCAAGTCCAAGCCCAAATCACCAGCCCACCCGGTCCAACCCCTCACACCCCAAAACGACGCAGTTTGTGTCAATTTGATCACAGCCGTTGGATCTTAGCAATCCAACGGCTCGGAACTGAGGAGTCAATTATTATATAACTGTCCTAAAATTGGCCAACCCCCCCCCCCAAAACCCCTAACACCAGATCAGTTCATCTCTCTCACACCATCAGGTAAGAAACCCTAGCCGCCCTAAAATACCTCATCGGCTCCGCCCTCCTCCGCCGGCCGGAAATTGCCTCACGGCAGCGGACCACCACCAATCTTCCCCAAATTTATACTCTGAAACCCTCATTATCTACTCATGTTAAATCTCCAATCCGTTACTTTCAAATCGCCACCAAGAAACTCGAATTTCAAATCCGAGATTCAAGGTCAAAAACCCTAATTGCTCCAACTCTCTCCAAATTCACACCAGATACTCCTCACCCCATCCTCTTTCCAAATCCCCAAACTAGTCCCTTCAAACAAGCCCATAAATTCCCAAATATCAGATCTAAGATCGAAACCCTAGTTTATTCCGCCTTCAATTTTTGTTCAATTTCGGGCCATTTGAACCCAAGACCTTCATTAATCGATTGTTCTTAATTAGAGCAATCGATTGACGATAGTCTAAGTTTATTTTACCCCACCAAAATTTGTCTGAGTTCATGACTGGTCCAATTTGAAGCAAGCTTTGGTAATTTCTTTTCTGTTTCTCCTTTGTTTATCTCTTTTCTTCTTTCATAATCATCTCCTTTTTCTGCTTAGCTTGCATGATTTAGGATAAATTGTAAGGTTTGTTCTTTTTCTTTCCGTGTTAATTGTTTTTCTTTATGTTAATTTCTTCCTTCAGCCGCATGTTTTAGGGTTTTAATTTTAGATTTTCTTTTCTTTATTCACAACTGTTTAGTTGATTATTTGTTCTTGTTCAGTAAATTGGTTGAAGCATGCCTGAATTTCATTATGCAATTGTATGGGTTAGATTAATTAGGTTTTACTGTTCTTTCATGTTAGGTTCAAATTTGTTTAGGGTCTTTTTAGTCTATCTTTGTAATTCTGTTTTTGTTTAATTATAAATGCATTAGTCATTCTAAATCTAGTTCTTGTTTAGGTTTAATTAGGTGAACATTTCTTCTTATTGATTGATTTAGTTTTTCGTTTTAGATGGCAGCCTTATGATTCTGTAAGAATTTTTTATTTAAATTTTTTATCCTTCCTAAGTTTGTCTTTATTTGTCCTAATTTGAAAATCAATAGAAACCTTATGACCTAATTGAACCAAAAGAGTTTAGGATAGAATTGAAATAGGCAGTAATTTAGAGGGTAAAAATGGATTTTCACTTAGGCTAAAAATTAGAAGCTTCCTAGAAAATGTACAGTTGTCCAAGCTGTTATAAAAAAGATGCTGAAATATAGGACAGATGTACCAAGGGTTGAAAAAAGGACAGTACTATTTTGCTATAGGATAAGGAATATTTTCCAAAATATACCCTCCCTAGGCAGCCTATATATGTAGGCTATTCCATTCTGAAAAGGGGGATTCAATCATTAGCATTATTCTCTGCCTAAAAGTCCTGAAAAATAGAGTTTGAGCATCATCATTACTGCATAAAATTCCTCTTTCTCTGAAAATTTCAGATTTCAGAAAATCTTAGAAAACTTCCAAAAAACTTCTCCCTTTTGTTAACAAGCTGGAAATGGTTTGAAATAGAGAGTTTTCTAGGGTTATTTAGCTGGGATTTTTGGTTTCAAGTGGTTGTTTTTTTTGGTCTGAAACTCTGGGATTCATTTGGTTGTTGGGCTGTTTGATTTCTGCTGTTGCTCCTTTCTTCTTTTGAGTTTTTCAACCAGTGCTTCTCATCTTAGTACTTGCTGTTTTTTGTTGTTGTTTGTTCAAGGTACTGAACTCAACCCTTCTTCATGTAATATTTTGTTAAAAATGATATGAGATCAAAGTTGCAAGTTACTTGTAATGAATGGTTGTCTTTTCATGTTAGTTTCTGATTACATTGATATGTATCCGAGCTATTTATTATTATGTAAGCTTAAAACTTGAAGTAATTTGGTACGAATAAGCTGAGTTAACACATGGATGTTTAGTATTCCTCATTCTGAAAATAACCTTTGTTTGAAGATGCTTTTTAGCTAAATATTCTGTCTGCTAATGCTGATTCTGGATTCTTGTTCATTAGAGTCATGTCTTCCCTTCTTCTTTTATTTAAATGCATAATTTGTTGTTTACTTGATGTCATCTAAGTTTGGTTTGCTAACCATGAGCTATAATCTATGAGTTTGGACACTAGTTGGCCAAATCAGCAGGTTAAAAGGCTAAGAATTGAAAGTTTGATGTTGGTAGCATGCTCAGTTTGGACCAAGCTTTTTTTTTTTCATGGATAAATTATGTCCAAAAAGAGGCGGGTGTTCATTAGTTTATTAATTACGTAGAAGTTGTAATAGATTAGTTGTTAATGTAATCGTTCATGTACTAATAGGTTATACTGTAATGTTCTAATTCTGGAAAGTTTCATTCTTATTTAGAGTATTGTAATATGTTAATTTATGATTTCATGATATAAAACAACAGTCGCTAGATGTGTAATTACTTTGTTGTTGAATTTTTTGCAAGCATAGTAATGTGGCCAAGGCCATAGGCTAGATCTTCAAGGCTCGTTTCTGTGATTCAAGATGGGTCAGACTTGGGTATTAGCCCAGATGGGGAAAAACGAATCGCGACAAGTCTAGGCCTAGGCCATTGGGCCTAGGCATTGAACCCAATAGCTCGGCCCAGTCATAGATGCTTCTCTTGTGAATTATAGGATAAATACATGTCTTATGTCTTGCAAATCATGAATGATAAAATGAGAAACTATGAGGGATTTTTGCCCGTTTGAAACTCCATAAGAAGCATCTTTTGAAAGAGTCTGACCGAACCTTGCTTCAGAGGTTGCCTACATATCTTTGGCTATAAAGGAATCAGGTCAGTGTAGTTCTGGAAGTTTTGGTAGCTGAGACTACTGAGAAACTGTGGTTTCACTGTTGTTGCTACTGTTTCTGCTTGTTGAGCTCCTTATTACACCAAGATGAAAGATGAAAAGCCAAACTAGCTAAGCCTATCAACTACGAGTTAAAAGATTCTTATCTATAAACCTTCAAATGCTTGATCTTGAGTCTTAGATGACTTTTCCTGCAAACTCTGATCTGAATCTTGATGCTCGTTAATTACAACCGCTGGTTCATTCTTCTTCAGCTTCTCAGATCAAGGCGGGACATGCAGAACTTGTGACTTCAATCATATCTTGGGCAATCTGCATCTTTTCTCCACTTCTACACTTAGAGTTCAACTTCTTTTCTTGTTTTTTCTTTTCTTTTATTTGGGTTAAGACTTCTTCTTTTGATCATCTCAAACCTTGTGTCTCACGATGAAAACCTGTTCAGGTACCAAAGCAAAAAAACAAACAAACTTTTCTGCCCCAGTTTTCACTAGGAAAATTTTGTGAGTTATTGTAACCAAATCTAAACTATCTCTTTATTGAAAGCAATAAGATCAGGATTGTGTATCCTTGGAAAAAGAGATTAGTGAGTGGAGCCCTATATCTATACTAAAATCAACTAGGGAGTAGAGACCCTATGTTGGAAAAGAGACTAGGGAGTGGAGACTCTATGCCTAAAATAAAATCAACTAGAGAGTGGAGACCCTATGTTGGAAAAGCGACTAGGGAGTGGAGATCGTATGTCTAAAATAACTTCAACTAGGGAGTGGAAACCCTATAGTGAAAAAGCAGACTAGGGAGTGGAGATCCTATGCCTCAAATAAATTCAACTAGGATGTGGAGACCCTATATTGAAAAAACGGACTAGGAAGTGGAGACCCTATGCCTAAAATAAAATCAACTAGGGAGTGGAGACCCTATATTGGAAAAACGGACTAGGGAGTGGAGACCCTATGCCTGAAATAAACTCAACTAGGGAGTAAAGACCCTATGTTGGAAAGACGACTAGGGAGTGGAGACCCTATGTCTAAAATGGAATCAACTAGGGAGTGGAGACCTTATATTGGAAAAACGACTAGGGAGTGGAGACCTTATGTTAGAAAAACGACTAGGGAGTGGAGACCTTATGTTGGAAAAATGATTAGGGAGTGGAGACCCTATATCTAAAATAAAATCAACTAGGGAGTGGAGACCCTATGTTGGAAAAGCAGACTAGGGAGTGAAGACCCTATGTCTAAGATAACTTCAACTAGGGAGAGGAGACCCTATGTTGGAAAAGCGACTAGGGAGTAGAGAACCTATGTCTAAGATAAAATCAACTAGGGAATGGAGACCCTATGTTGGAAAAGCAGACTAGGGAATGGAGACCCTATGCCTAAAATAAAATCAACTAGGGAGTGGAGACCCTATGTTGGAAAAACGACTAGGGAGTGGAGACCCTATGTCTAAAATAACTTCAACTAGGGAGTGGAGACCCTATGTTGGAAAAGCAACTAGGGAGTGGAGATCCTATGTTGGAAAAGCGACTAGGGAGTGGAGACCCTATGTTGGAAAAAACGTAACTAGAGATTGGGGACCTTAGGCTACCATGTTTTTGAATTTTTTTCTTCTTATCTTTTTTTTTTTCCTTTTTTTCATTTTTCGTTTTTTATATATATTTCATAGAATTAGTAAATGCGAGAAAGAATTTTGGGAGGGGACTTCCCTTTATGGATTGTTGCTGCAAAGATGTTTTTAGCCCTTGTGCAGTTACTCTTTGGTTGCACCTGCTTCTTGCAAAGTTGCTTTGGATTGCACCTGTTTCATGTTTTCAAACAAAGAACAATTGTTAGTTTGAAACGGTGGTTGGTTTTGTGGCCTTGATTGTTTTGATCACTTGATCTAGGCCCAACTCTTTCGATGAAAATCTCTATTGCTCGTTGGCTTTCTGGAGATCAATCTCTCTTCTAAACCCAGGGATCTTGACCTTCCAAAATTTCACATGATGGTTCAACCCGTGTGGGGCTTTGGCCTTTTCATCTTATTTCGCCTTTATGGGCATTTGACTTTGGATTTCTTTCCCTTTTTCATAATTTTGACTTTGGAGCATCAACCATCATGGTCAGTCGAGACCGACTTGATGCACTTACTGAGGCTGGGTGCTTCCTTTGAATTTAGTTTTTGTTAAGCAGAACTCTATAAAACCAATCTTTTCATCTTTTCTTTGTATTAGTTCGGAGGAATTAAACCGAAAGAGATTTAAAGAAAAGTAAACAAAGGAGAGGATACTGAATTTAACAAGAGATGTCCCTTTAGGGGGAAGAAAGAAGGACTTATCTAGAGTGCATGCAGACTTCAATAGAGATGACATGCTTCTTGGACTGGATACCTGATTGGCGCAACCATCCAATTTCTCATAAACCCAACATAACTCGTGTCTTAAAAAACTGAGAAAATCTTGCCGGGACTACCAATGTTGATGGTTGTAGGGGATTCCTTCTTTTCGATCAATGGCGCCCTTTGTGGGTCTTCGCCAATTGACCTCGCTTATTTCTCTTCTTACCGTCGCCTTATAGTGCTCTTTGCGAGTTTTCACTAACAAGACTCTCTCATTTCAATTTCTCTGCTTACCATCTCCTTAAGGTGCTCGCGTGGGTTTTCACCAATAAGACTCTCTCATTTTATTTCTCCCATCTTGTTGCATCAGATCCAAGTAACTGCACTCTCCGATTCTTGAACATTCTCACCGATCAATTGGAAGGACTTGAACATGATTTTGGGGTACAAAGAATTTGGATTGAGTTACAACTTTGGAACCATTCAGGCGGGATCATCGTCGAACCATTATAACATCTTCCCCAATTTCACTTTTGGGGGAATTTGGATTTTGTTTTGGTGTGACTGAACCCTAAAGAGAGGCTGCCTACGTATCCTTTCGGAATCAAGTCGAACGTAGTTTAGGAAAACTTTGTTTTTGCTTTTGATTTTTTTTTACAAAAGCTTTCAGGTTCCAAAGTGGGTAATCAAAGAAGGGTAATCAGCTCAAAGGGTTAGCAAAGGGTTAGAGTGTTTGGGGTAGCGAGAATGAAAGCCTTCGTCATCCCAATCGAATAATATTGGTACCGCAGAAGGGTTAAACGTAAAACCTTTTGACCGCGTCTGTATTCACAGCTGTTTCAGGATCATTTCCTTCAATGTCTCCCAAGTACAATGCCCCTTTCGGCAACAATTTTCTTATAATGTATGGACCTTTCCAGTTTGGAGCGAACTTTCCTTTTGCTTCCTTGTGATGAGGGAGAATACGTCTCAAGACGAGTTGCGCCACTTCAAAGTTCCTAGGCCATACTTTCTTATTGTAGGCGCGAGCCATTCTTTGTTGATACAACTGCCCGTGACAAACTGCAACCATCAATTTTTCATCAATCAGGGTTAACTATTCTAGACGGGTCTTGACCCACTCACTATCCTCAATTTCAGCATCAACAATGATTTGGGGAGATGGAATTCCAACCTCTGCGGGTATTACAGCTTCAGTGCCATAAACCAACAGATAGGGTGTTGCTCCGACTGATATACGCACAGTTGTGCAATATCCCAATAATGCAAACGATAACTTTTCATGCCATTATCTCGAGCTTTGAATCATCTTTCTAAGAATCTTCTTGATGTTCTTGTTTGTTGCTTCAATAGCACCATTAGCTTTGGGCCGATAAGGGGTAGAATTCCGATGCGTGATCTTAAATTGTTCACATATCTCCCTCATCAAGTGACTAATCAAGTTTGTAGCATTGTCCGTAATGATAGTTGTAGGGATACCAAAACGGCAGATGATGTTGGAGTGCAAGAAGTCTATCACTGCTTTCTTAGTGATGGCTTTGAGAG
The DNA here is from genome assembly GCF_000393655.2 of Nicotiana sylvestris. Classification (NCBI taxonomy): domain Eukaryota; kingdom Viridiplantae; phylum Streptophyta; class Magnoliopsida; order Solanales; family Solanaceae; genus Nicotiana; species Nicotiana sylvestris. The sequence continues at coordinate 194,869,830 of NC_091059.1, read as the reverse complement.
TGACTGCTTCAACCTATTTCGTGAAGTAGTCAATGGCAACCAATATGAATTTATGCCCATTTGAAGCTTTTGGCTTGATTGGCCCAATGACATCCATACCCCAAGCAACGAATGGCCACGATGCTGACATAGGATGCAGTTCTGTAGGTGGTGCATGAATTAGGTCACTGAGTACCTGACACTGATGACATTTTTGGACAAAACTGAAGCAATCTTTTTCTATAGTCATCCAGTAATAGCCTGCTCGAAGGATTTTCTTTGTCAGGACGTATCCATTCATATAGGGTCCACACACTCATGCGTGTACTTCATGCATGATTCTTCCGGCCTCTTATGCATCTACACATCTTAGCAGGTTGAGATCTGGAGTCCTTTTGTACAAGACCTCCCCGATCAAGAAGAAACCGTTGGCAAGCCTTCTAATGGTTCTCTTTTGGTCTCCATTGGCTTGCTCGGGATATTCCTTTAATCTCTTGATATCATGATACCATGGTTGTTGGTTCCGCCTCAACCGTATTGCAATAACCATGCCTTTCTCGGATTTGGATTTCCAAAAGGTCAATGTAGACATTGCCAGGATATGGCAACATCGAGGCCAAAGTAGCGAATGCATCAGCTAACTCATTGTGAAACCGAGGAATGTACCTGAACTCGATTGACTTGAAACACTTGCTAAGATCTTCCACATGTTGCCTGTATGGAATAGGCTTGACATCCCGAGTTTCCCATTCACCCTGAGCTTGTCGGATAATCAAATCTGAATCTCTCATGATCAACAATTCTTCCATATCTTGGTCGATTGCCATGTTCATACCCATAATGTAGGCTTCGTACTTGGCAGTGTTGTTTGTGCAGAAAACCTGAAGCCGAGCTGTGGCCGGATAGTGTTGACCAATGGGTGAGATCAAGATTTCCCCAATCCCGACTCCTTTTTGCATTCACAGCTCCATCGAAGAACATTTTTCAAGCATTGGTGTCTTTTGTGGTTACCTCAACTGAATTTACTTCCTCGGATATTCATCATCAATAGGATTTTCAGCTAGGTGATCCGCTAAAGCTTGGGCTTTCATTGTCGTGCGGGTGACATAGACTATGTCAAACTCAGTGAGCAGGATTTGCTATTTTGCTAACCTCTCTGTGAGCATCGGCTTTTGGAATATGTACTTCAAAGGATCCAACCTGGTGATGAGATAGGTGGTGTAGGCCAACAGGCAATGCCTAAGCTTCTGAGCGACCCAAGTTAAGGCACAGCAAGTCCTTTCCAACAAAGTGTGTTTGGCTTCAAAGCTAGTGAATTTCTTACTCAAATAGTATATTGCCTGCTCTTTTTTCCTGGTCACATCATGTTGCTCGAGGACACATCCGAAAGAGTTTTCCAAGACTGTCAAATACAAAAACAAAGGCCTTCCAGGTTCGGGTGGGACCAAGACCGGCGGATTCGACAGATATTCTTTGATTTTGTCGAAGTCTTCTTGACACTCATCTGTCCATTTAATCGCCGCATCCTTAATAGCTTAAATATGGGCTCATATGTGGATGTTAACTGAGCAATGAACCGGCTGATGTAATTCAACCTTCCTAACAGGCTCATAACCTCTTTCTTGGTTCTCGGAGGAGGAAAATCCTGAATAGACTTTATCTTCGTTAGATCTAGCTTGATACCTCTCCGACTGACTATAAATCCCAAGAGTTTGTCAGACGGAACCCCAAATGCACATTTAGCTGGATTTAGCTTCAAGTCATACTTACGTAGCCACTCAAAGAACTTTCTCAGATCCCGAACATGGTCGTCTTGTGTTCTGGATTTGATGATCACATCGTCCACATACACCTCGATTTCTTGGTGCATCATGTCATGAAAGATGGCAGTCATAGCCCTTATATAAGTTGCCCTAGCATTCTTTAAACCAAAAGGCATAACCCTATAACAATAGGTGCCCCAGGGTGTGGTGAAGGCTGTCTTTTCGCATCTTCTTCATCCATAAAGACCTGATGATACTCGGCATAGCAATCCATGAAAGATTGTATCTCATGTTTGGCACAATTGTCAACAAGGATGTGGATGTTTGGCAAAGGGAAGTTGTCTTTGGGACTTGCTTTGTTCACATCCCGATAGTCAACACACACTCGAGTTTTCCCATCTTTGGTACGGGAACTACATTAGCCAGCCATGTGGTGTATCGGACCACTCGGATCACCCCTGCCTTCAACTGTTTGGTGACCTCTTCTTTGATCTTGTTACTGATATCAGTTTTGAACTTCCTCTGTTTTTGCAGGACAGGGGGATAATCGGGGTAAGTCGGCAACTTGTGGACCACCAAATCGACACTTAATCCTGGCATGTCATTGTAGGACCAAGCAAACACATCTTTGAATTCGAACAAAAGTTGGATCAATACATCCATAGTTCTTTCATCCGTGTGAATGCTTATCATGATTTCTTGGACCTCTTCTGAACTACCCAAATTAACCGGCTCGGTTTCATTTAAGTTTGTCTTAGGTTTATTCTCAAATTATTCCAATTCTCGGTTTATTTCCCTAAAGCCTCATCTTCATCATATTCCGGTTCTTGATTCATTATTTCACAATTAGACAACGTGCTATGATCTGGGCGTGAAGTCCGCAAGCATGTCATGTTATTTAAGTCTGCATTATTAGAACTGAAAGGAACAAATAAGAAAAGTAACAAAAATTAGAAAGAATAAAGAAAGAGATTCATAGATGATGAAATATTGATTTCATTTCATTGAATTTGAAGATAGCAGGGTTTACATTGGAATTTTAAAGACAATAAACTAAAAGAAACATTCGAGTTACACCCTGGAATAACTTGGAATGCAAAAAAGGTGGCAAGACTGGACTACCGGGATTCTCGCCTGACTGGGAATGGAGTAACCTTCCGATTTTGTAGCTTGGCATCGGGCCCCATAAATTGTACCTCAGTAGTGCTCGAGCCTTCACCAGATTGGACCATGTGAGCTTCATATAACATTTGCCTCACGGTTCCACATATGTCCTCAATTTCCTCAGCCGTGAGGGCCTCATCATCTTCTTCTTCTTCTTTGGTGTACTTGGGCTTGATGAATGTTTTATAAAGATGCGGGACTGGATGAGGTAGACCCTAACCATTGCTCATTTGTACATTTGCCCATGTCACGTCAGATTCTGTGGCATGAAAACCCACACCGAAGAACTTCTCGCTGGCAGCTAAAGTGATAGGTTCTGTGATACCTTGCAATGATGCCCCGAGTCCCTTCCCAAGCTTATAACCATGCTTGATCATTTCAGTAGCGACCTTGATGTACGCATTTGACAGAAAGGGCTAAGGATATGAGCTTCCCTCCTCACATTGATCTTCGATCACAACCTCAAAAGCCTGATAGACTATATGCTCTCTACCTTCCCTAGCTTCGAGACATGTGACTGACGGGTCCCGATAAATTGATTGCATATCTTATCCATAAACTATAATTTCCTGATATTCATATTCAAACTTCACCATTTGATGGAGGGTAGAAGGTATGACCCCCGTAGCATGGATCCAATGCCCTCCTAAGAGAAAATTATAGGAGGTATCTATGTCCAAGACCTGAAACGTCACTTCGAAATCCACAGGACCGATAGTCAAGATCAAATAAATTTCCCCTATTGTGCCTCTCTTGATGCCATCAAAAGCACGCACACAAACATTATTAGGTCTGATCCTCTCAATCTCAATTTCCATTCTTTGCAAAGTTGAGAGAGGGCATATGTCGACCCCTGATCCACCATCCACCATGAATCTTTTTACATAGTACCCTTCACACTTAACTGTCAGATTAAGAGCTTTGTTGTGGGCAACCCCTTCCATGGGCAAGTCATTCTTGCTAAATGAAATCTGGTTGACTGCGAAGAATCTTTCTTGCCATCCTTTCCAGTTGCTCCATAGTGATTTCAATCGAAACATAGGCTTCATTGAGGGTCTTTATCAATACTTTCTGATGCTCATTCGAGCTTATCAGTAGAGATAAGAGTGAGACCTGAGCGGGAGACTTACGGAGTTGGTCAATTACCTCATCGTCTGTAGTTTTCATTTTTCGGAAGAATTCCTCGACTTCTTCGGCACTAACTGGCTTTTTAAGCGGGAAGCGCTTCTGCTTGGCATTGTTCACTTCTTCCAGATTGAGGTACTTCCCGGATGGGTTGGTTTTATTTACTTACCCTATGATTTCTTTACCCTTGTACGTCACAATTGCTCTGTTGTAATTCCAGGGCACTGCAGTGGGGTCCTTCATGGGCTTCTGTGGTGCGCAGCTGATAACCACGGGCTAATTCAGCCTTGGTGAAATTATCAGCCCCCGCGCCACATAAGTCCCTCTTGGTACGTACATCTTAGGTCTTTTGTTTAGCTCAAACCTCTTGGGGGGACTCAACACCAATTGTTCTTTCCTGGAAGCCCAGGGAACATAAAGAATGGTATCCTTAGGGGGTACTGCCCCTATTTTGGTTTCCACCGCCTTTTCTACACCTTGAGGGGCAGAGTTACGTTTTTTCTCCTCCTTGTCTTGCTTTGCTGCCGCCTTTGGCTTCTTTTCAACATCGACGATGGCAATGATGGCTTTCAGAGCTGGGTCAAACTCCTTATCTTCACAAATCATCCTGATAACTGGCCCGTTGTTGTGAGCCGGTAATGGGTTATTGGTTATATTGGGGATCTCTTCATCTTTCAGCACTATGAGCACGTGATTTTTCCCCTATATGAATTACTCTCATAAATTCAAAACAAAATAATTTCTTTCAGTATTTATAATTTTGTGAATTTTTGTGGCATTTTATGTTAATTGTTTGCATTTTGTCTGTGCATTTTAATTCATAAAAAAATACAAAAATATGCATTACATTTAGGATTTAATTTTACATATTTTTAGAATTAATTAGTAATTAGGAATTTACAAAAAATCACAAAAATTGAGTTATTTTTGCTTTGTTTAATTTTAGCTTCGAATTTTGCGAATTTTCTTTAAATTTGTATTTTATTAATAACATTGATTGTTAATTGGAGTTTAACATGATTTGGTAGGATAATTTTGGTTTTTAGAATTAACTTAGGGTTTTTAGTTTAAATTTGAAAAGAAAAAAAAGAAAGAAAAAGAAGGAATTGAAATGAATAGAAAAAGAAAAATAGAGAAGAGGAAATCGGGTTTGCTTTAATTAAAATGACCCAAAATTGTGCTAGTTCTCGTCCTAAAAATCCTAGCCCAAACAATTTCGGACCCAGCCCAAGTCCTTTCTCTTCAGACGACTAAACGACGTCGTTTCCCTCCCCATTTGATCTGAGCCCTTGATTCATTTCAATCCAACGGCCCAAAACCTCTCCCCTCTTTACATATTAGTGTCTGAATCACAACGACAAATTCAGTTCCAAACACGCCCTCATCTCTCTCAACCCTTTCATCTCTCTCATCTCTCTCGTTCTTCAAACCCTAGCAGTCCAAGTTCCACCATTGTTACAGAGCAAAGGAACTCCATTTTTTCCTCCCAAAAAATCCGTCTCCACAACCTTCCTTCATCCCTGACTTTTAGTCTCTCACCATAACCCCCAAATCGTCACTAAGCGGAGCCAAGTCTGGACTTGAAAAGGGAAGAAGACGAAAAGATTTTTCTAGTTTGGGGCTGAAGATTAAAATCGAAACTGGTCTCGTTCGTCCGTTCTTGACAAGAACGCATGATTGAGACTAATTTCAGCTCAAAGTCGATGAGTTCGAGTTCCTTCAAGTTTGGTCCATGTTCAGCTGTTGAATAGGTACCATCATTTTCTCCTTTTCCCCGTTCTTTTGATTCTTCACTCCGTCGTCATATCCCTCCATGCGTTTTTTTCTTTTCTTGGTCAGTACTTGTTTATTGAAACAATTTCTGGTGGTGATTAAAGTAAGAGCATGCTAGCTACATTTATTTAATCCTCGTGCTCAGTGTTAGTAGTTCTTGTTTTCTTTCAATTATTTCTGCTTTCAATTCAAAACTGCTTGGTTCATAGTCAATCAGGAGTTACTGAATGGGTTTGGGTTTTGGGTAAATTGAAAGCCTAAAGTGAAAGAAGATCAGTCCGGCTTGGGGCTAAACTCTGGGTCAACTTGGCCCGCCTGGTTTCATACAGTAATTACAGGGTACTAGGAGGGTAGTTTAGGTATTTGGGGTTAGGGAATTTTGCTATAACAGAAATAGAAGCTTCTAGGGTGGGGTTTTAATTTGAATTTCAGGATCTGGGTAGTATGAACCTGGTGAACAAGTCAAGATTCTAGAGACTTTTAAGTAAAATGCATAAATTAAAAGGGATCTAAGAGTGTAAATTAAAATTTGAGAGGTGCCCTACTTACTTGCCTATAAAAGCATTCTTACTTGCCTTAGAAGGCAGTGGATGAAGAACTGAAAAATAGAGAAAAATAGAGACGGCTACAGTGTCTGGGTAGATTCTGTGTTCTAGCTACTGTTTCATTGATTTTGAGTTGATTTCACTGAAAGTTGGCTGAATCTGGGTTGTTCTACCGCTGTTTCTGAGCTTACTGATCCTTATTTCCTCTTTGTTACTTCTTTTTCCAGGTATTCCTGATTCTCTAAGAGATGAAATGCAAAAATGAAAGTTGTAATTGCCAGAAGTTTTTCATGAATAAATGACTGTTTCTCTTTAAATCTTTAATGTCAATTATTTGTTTAAGATTTCCTCGAATCATATAGAGTAGAGTAATGATATTCAGCCTAGTTTGTTCATCTTAGTATAGTAGTAGTATTTTGGGGATTCATGCTGCCCTTTTGTTTAGTCAGAGATTTGTGGACTGTTCGTTGGTTTGAACATGTGAGGGACTGTATATATGGACTGTTTGTTTAAGACATTTTGGTTATGCATATGTTCAGTTATATGATTAAGTTTGTTTTTATCTCTAGTTTGTCATCTTCATTCAAAGCGTTAGGATTCATTCAATTAAAAGATAATGTCTCATACATTTGCATGAAAATTAGGTTTGTTTTGTCAATGGATGTAAAGTTTTTGCTATAGGAGCAGAAATGGTATGGTTCATTGAAGCACAAGTCCAAAAATCGATTAAATGTGTTTTCATTATATCACTTTATATGATTACGCCTACTGCTTCATGCGGGTTTAAATAACATTGAAGTCTCATGGTTCTTTTATGTAAAGCTAGTTACAGATTTGAAATTAAGTATATCAAACCAATAAGTTGATAATTCAAGAGTATTTGATTAAATTGATTATCTGTTATTCCAACTGCTTTAAAACCTTATAAATCTGGAAACCCGAATATGCACACTTATCCTGGAATTGAACTCAAATGGGTATGTGTTGTTGTTTTGGTCTATGGCTAATGACTGATAAATATGTGGCTTGTATGATATTAACCGTAATTTTCAATCACCAGGCTGGCCTTTCACTAGTTTCTTATGGCCCAATTCGCGTGTCAGAATGCAGTTGGCAGTAATGGCTTCGAGATTTTGGGACATTGGGCCTTTCTTTCAGGCCCAGTTGTTGGGAGTAATTATACAGGGATGCTTATTCACTATAACATTTAGATTAATTACACTCATAGCCGCCTTTAAACAATTTACCTTTTATCTAGACGGAAGTGAGCCATAGAAGATAATCAAATAGCCTATGGCCCTTCAAGCTTAGATTCGAATGCCTATAAAATATAGAATTGAGGCACACCACGTCGAACAAGATCACAATGGCATGGTCCTCGTGTGGATTAATTTTTAACTCAACCTTAGAATCCGAGACGTGCCATTTAGTAAATCTCTATGGCCCTCACAAAGTGCAAACGCGTAATTGCTTTAGGCGCGTACTTTTAATAATCTACTTTCTTAAACTCGGGTGCGCATTTATGTGACCCAAATCCAAATCTCAATAACGTTAGGTAAAATGTGTCGTGGACCGCGGGTGCATTTATGTGATATGGTTCAAAACATATTTTAAATGACGTTGCAATTTTCTTTAAAAATGAATAAAAGCGGTTAAAGGTTTAAAATTGCACCATAGGTTAAAACATGTACTAAAATCATATGATAGACCAATTATAACAGTTGAGCGACCGTGCTAGAACCACGGAACTCGGGAATGCCTAACACCTTCTCCTAGGTTAACAGAATTCCTTACTCGGATTTCTGGTTCGCGGACTGTAATACAGAGTCAAGTTTTTCCTCGATTCGGGATTTAATCGGTGACTTGGGACACCATAAATCTCTCAAGTGACGAATCTGAATCTTTTAGTAATAAATCCCATTTCGATTGCCACTTAAATTGAAAAAACTCCCTTATACCCTTACGGGGTGTAAAAAAAAGGAGGTGTGACAAGCACTACCCTCTTTTGCTCTATCAAGTTTTCGATTGCCCTTTTGAGAGTCCAAAAATCTTCAGTGTCATGCCCTTCCGTTCCTGAATGGTAGGCACATCGAGTACCGGGTCGGTAGGAGGGCAACTCTGGGTTTTTCCTGGTTTGGGGTACGGGTAGCAACAAACCAATTTGGACCAGTTTAGGGAAAAAACTAGAGTATGATTCACCATTAGGCGTGAAGTTTGTTCTTCTGGGTGGTTCCCGAGCACGGTCATTGTATGAAAAATTATTTTGAGGGGGATGGGGATTATATGGAGCTTGGTGAGGAGGGTTATTTCTAGTAAGTGGAGCTCGATTTTGGTTAAACTGTTGTTGTAGCCGAACGTATGGCTGGGTAAGCCACATCCTGATGATGATAATAATGTTGTGAGGTACTTGAGGGAAGTAACCTCTGGGTGGATGGAGGTTTCCCAGACTTGAAGCCTCCATCGCCACCTCTTCTTTCTTCTTTCTGTTTGCTACACCTCTTGACCAGCTTTGGATTGCTTGGGTTGTAGCTCTTATGGAAGATTGGCTCAATATGCGACCTGTTTTCAGAACATTTTCGACCATCTCACCAATCTTGATAGCCTCAGCAAACAGCTTTCCCATTACAGACATCATATTCTGAAAGTAGTCAGCCTCTTGGGCTTGCAGAAAAACACTAACCCTTTCGGTCTCATCCATCTTTTGCTTGACTCTGGCCGCTTGTTCGCGCCACTTAACAGCATATTCTCGGAAACTCTCCGAAGACTTCTTTTTGAGATTAGACAGGGAATTTCTATCTGGAGTTATGTCTATGTTGTATTGGAATTGTCTGACGAAATCTCGAGCCAAATCATCCCATATGTGCCAGTGAGACATATCTTGATCCATGTACCACTCAAATGCAATGCCAACTAGACTCTCTCCGAAATAAGCCATTAGGAGCTCTTCTTTTCCGCTTGCCCCTCTTAATTGATTGCAATACCTCTTGAGGTGGGATATGAGGTACTCGTGCCCGTCATACTTTTCGAACTTGGGGGTCTTGAAACCGAGGGGCAAATGCACATGCGGGAACATACATAGATCAGTGTAGGATACGCTCTTTTGGTCGTTCAAGCCTTGTATATTCTTGAGGCTCTGACCCATGCTCCTCATTTTCCGAGTGATTTCCTCTTGCTTGGGGTTCCTTGTAGTCTTTCTTGTTCCGCGGTAAACTAGTACTGGGGTTGTTGAGGGTAAGCATTGGTGCTGAAATGGGTAGGGTCTGGTGGAAAAAATGGTACTTGGAAAGTGAAGGATGATGGATCAAAGCTTGGCCTGGGAAAATTTGGTTGTGCCGTAGCCGAAATTAGTGGTGCGGTGAATATGTTAGAGGACACTCCCGAAATCACCTGGGGGCGGACCTCAGAAGGTGTTCCGGCGAAGTAAGCTGAGATGGTGGGGTATCCAAGTGGGGTATTTGGGTAACTTATCGGGACGTTGCAATTTCCACTTGCTCTAGGAAGTAGCTCGAGGAAACCAGGTATGGCATTTGGCGGCTCTCTACCATTGGACCAAGCGTCCCACATTTCCAACACGCGGAGGTGCAGTGCCCTATTCTCTTCAGCAACCGCTGACTCTAAGGTTGGGATAACCGATAACGGGCTATCCTCTGGGATGAGAATTGTTGGTGGATGACCTCTTGATGACATTTCTACACTGCCCTTGGATCTTGTAAAGTAAGGGTACAAAGCCAGGTTACCACAAAACCAACCACCTTAGAACAGAACCTATACTCAATAGTATACACAACAAACCGGTTAGTTTGAAGCAATTAACCCATAGGGAATCACATATTGGGGTGTGATGCACCTATATAGTTAAACGTGTTTCTACATGTTTTGCAACGATTGCATGTCTCATCCCGGCTTTTATTTATCTCCCTGATCTTTCTCTTACTCTCTTTTGCATTCTCTCACTCTTTTCTCTCTTGTTTTCGTTCTCTTTTCTTGTTTTCTCTCTTTTCTTCTTTTTCTTTTTCCTTTGGGTTTTCTCTTTCCGTCATTTTTCTTTTATTAGAGCTATTCAAAACTATGACCGGATCCGATGGGGATTGCCTACGTATCACGAGGTCGCGTGAATCAGATCATCACGTAGTTCAAGGAATAAATGCATTGAATAAATAAACACAATTTTGGTTTTTCTTCAAATGTCATTAAAAATGAAAAATTCTAATTTTTTCTATTATAAATGAATCCATCATACTTTTCTAGGAATTGAAAAAACAGACTCGAAACAGACTCTAAAACTGGAAATTGAAATACAGACTCGATACGAAAATCAAGAATACATAAGTTCTTCTACTCCGTGGGCCCGTGGGACATCAGTCGGTCTCACCACGGGCCTATGCGCAAGATCCCTTGGAGACGATCCAGGTCACTCATTATTTGTCGAACAAAGGTCATCACTGCGGCAAAGAAGGTAGTTCTAGTCATGTCTTCACATTCATGGCATTTTATGACGATGTAGTCAGCAATTGTTCTAACCCTTTCCCTGATGATACTTTTCTCTTGGAGAAAACGTCCAATTTGTTGAGACCTAGCTTCTATCACTTGGGTGTCGTGATGGTTTTGGCCCTGCAGTTGTTGCATATCTTCCTCTAGCAGCGACATTAAGGCATAACAATGTTCCCTCTCGAGTTTTAATCTCTTTGTTTGTTTGGCCATCTCATTCTCGAGGGTGGTTAGCTTTTTCTTCAAGTTCATGACTTCTCCATCATATTTCCTTTTTAATTGCTGGACAAACTCTGCCCGTCCCTCTACGTTCTTCGCCAACTGTGCCCGGGCTCTTTCCAGACTACCCTGAGATTTTTCCAAATCATTTTTGCACTCAGATATTTTCCTCCTAAGACCATTTATGAGTTTTTCGTCCATTCGGCTCCTTTCCTGATTTTCAGTAGCTATCTTCATTTTTTGGATCTGGACTCGAAGGGTGCTATTTTCTTGGGCCAACTTCTTTTTTTCCCTTCATCGGCAGCAGTTTGTACACTACTATCAAATTTGAGATCCCTGATTTATCCCTCTAATTTGCTTATCTTGGCCCTGTAACTTACCTCTTTTGCCAACCAATCCCATTGCTCTTGCGCTCCATCAGTGAACTGCTGGACATGGGGCCTCTTGGCGGGCCGTTCAGGCTCTTGATGGAGTGGAAACCTTTTACCGTACCAAGCCGTGTATCTAGGCTCTAATTCACTTTTGGACAAATCATGCACCTGAGTCTGTGGCTCCAGGAACCGACACTGATGCCAAATCTGGCGAACCCTATCTTCCGGGAATGCCGCTTTTGGGCCTAGTTCGATGACTTGTTAGCTCAAATCTTCATCATGGGGGATAGTTTAATACCGGCCTAGCTGGCGTAGAACCCTGTGTAGAGCATATGGCTGAATACTCCGAAGACCCATTAATAGAAGAAAACATACTTCGGCCGACATATAAATGATTTAGTGACCGGGAGCCAACCAAATGTCCATTCAATTTTGCCTGCAGTCAAATAACTCAAATGTGCGAACCATGCCTCAGCACCCTCTGGAAACTCATGCCCCTCCATCCGATTTTCATGTTCTTCAATGCAGTTAAGACCGGTCATACCGTAGTTCATGTATCCCGGACGATGGCAAAGGTGTTCTTCCATCCAAAGCTGTAGAAGCATGTTACATCCCTCAAAGAATTTTCCACCCGTTCGGCAAATGGTTAGAGCTCGATAAATCTCCGCCAGGATCATTGGTACAATGGTTCCATTAGCCTTTTTAGTCATGAAGTCGGCTATTCCCACGATCCCCAACTCTATGTTTTTGTCCTTTCTTGGGCAGATTAAGATACCCAGGAATGCCACTATAAAAGACAGTCCTCGACGTGCTTCCCATTTACTTTTTTTCCCTGAATGAGTTAGGCCAGTATCTGGAGTCTCAAAACCGTAGGGATTCCCGTAACGTTTGTACAAGAAATAGAATGTGCAAAATCCCTCAGTCAAATTTCCGTTTTTAACTTCCCTACTGATACTTAGAAGGTCCAGGAACTTATGAGGAGTCACTGATCTAGGTGCCACTGGGTATCGATTTCTGAGATTCCCACTAAGACCAGCATAGCCCGCTATTTCCTCAAGCGTAGGGGTTAGCTCAAAATCAAAAAAATGGAACACATTATGCGTCGGGTCCCAAAAAGGTATCAAAGCCTCAATTATATCCAGACTCAGCTTAACCTTCAAAAGACCAATGAGACCGCCCAAAGCTTTTACCACGGTCTCTTTGATGACTTTCCCTAAATTATTCCACCACATATGGAGTTCTAACGGAATTTCCTCGAGGACTGTAAAGGGTTCATTTTCAATAGTGCTCATCCTGCATATTTATTTAAAGTGATTAGTTAAAAGATCATGATTTATTTTGACTCAAGATCAAATTATCAATTTTTGAAAATTGCAATTCAAAACAAAACACTTTTTGCAGATACGACCCTTCAGCACCTCGGGAAAGAAGATTTTAGAGCTGTGTTTGCTAATCGGCCAAAAATTTGAAAAAGGACCCTAGGTGAATATTCTTGCAAAAACAGCTTTCCGACGCCCTTTTGGGAACATTTTGTCTACTTAGACAAGAACGACATCACCTAATTTTATTGATAACAAAACAACAACATTTTTCTTTTTGGATTATTTTAGCAAAAATGGAGTCGGAGTCGGACCCGGTGAGGGTTGCCTATGTATCCCACATCCGGTGAGAATCAAACTTGCGTAGTTCGGGCAGTTTTGACGTAATAAAAAGACATGAAATATTTTGAAACCATTTTTCCTTCACTTTTTTCAAAATTTTTGGTAGAGTTTCGGTATATTTTGGACACCAGATTTTCTGAAGATGGGTAATTATCTCTCTCAGACCTCAATTTGATTTTCTCCAATTTTTTTTAGAAGCCGGTCAACATGCAATCCGAAGCAAATAAATTTACAAGTAGCAAGTAAAATGCATTATGATGGTCTTTTTTATTTCGGGTATACCTGTCCTAGACGGACCTAACCCCTGTGTTGAGTCCTCAAAGTCAAATGCACGTGATGCAAACAAGCGTTCCTACTAGGGATCCGGCATGAGGCTATGTTATACTAGGTTTAAAAACCTGGGTGTGTTGTTCTAGACCTGGCTTACCTGAGCGGACAACTCGAGACGAGGGGGGCAGCATACCGGGAATACAGAAACTTCACCGGTTTTGCAACTTATCAGAACCTCATTCTAAAATTGGGATATGACTCTAACAGAAAAGAAGTTACACGAAGTGCACACTTCCCAGATGATTTAGAAGACTCAGAGAGAGGAGAGTTTCGTAACAATTTATATGCAGTTCAAACAATATCAAGCGGTAAAAAGTGGTAATTAGCACATTAGGCTCAACATGTAAAAATCAGATAAAAACAAGCCAACTATAATAGTTATTCTAAGCTCGAATTCTTGAACCCTGAACCAGAAATTCTGGGTTCGATCCCCAGTAGAGTCACATGAGTTGTCACACCTCCTTTTTCCACCCGAGAGTATATGGGAGTTTTTCCAATTAAAGTGACATTATTCGAAATGGGATTAATTAATTTATCAGAGTCGCCACTTGGAATAGTTTATTTGGTGTCCCAATCACCGATTTATTTTAAAATCCCAAATTGAGGAAATTTCGACTTCTATTTAAAAGTCCGCGAACCAGAAATTCTAGATAAAGAATTCTGTTAACCCGGGAGAAGGTGTTAGACATTCCCGGGTTTCATGATTCTAGCACGGTCGCTTAAACTATTAATAATTGGCATATTATCTGATTTGCTACATATTTTAAACTATTGTGCATTTTTACAACTTTTAAAAAAATCGCTTTTAATTGTTTTCTAGAAAATCCAATGCTATTTAAAACATGTCTTAAACTGCGCTACATGAAATGCACCCGCGGTTCATGTGACCCCGGGTTTTAGTTATTAAAAATCACAACTACGTTGCGGGAATCGTACTTGTAGCTATGATAAATTATTTAAATAACGCGCTTAAAGCAACTACAAAGATTCAATTTTTAATAGTAACATTTCTGAGGGCCATGGATGATTTATGGCATGCCTCAAACCTTTTTTTATAAGTATTAGCTCTTGGTCTAAATTTTTGAGGGCCATGAATTATAGGTGTTTGGCATGGCACGCCTCAAATTAATTTAGCAAAGGAAGTTTATTTAAATAAGGCTAAGGATCCTAATTGAAGTTCAAACTAAAGTTTTCTTGACTTAAGGCTAGGCTTTGAATTAATCTTGGACAGTTATTTTGGGCCAGCAATGGCTCACTACTTAAGCAATTCAGCTTTGAAAGCTGTATTTGGGCTCACGATTTGGCCCAGTAGAAAAGAACCTGAGGGGCCCTTGCACAGTTTGAGTTTTAACTAGGTCTGGCCCACATTGGGATTATATTAGGTTGGCCCAGTTGCAGAGGTTTAACTAGCTGGGCCTATCTACCTTTGCATTTTTAGCCATAGTATATGTATCAATCAAAAGCTGTAAGTGAAATTCACTTTTAAATGGAAAAATCAGAATCAAAACACAACTCAAGTTTGAAAATTAATTATACTACACATGATTTGCAAGACATAAGACATGTATTTATCCTATAATTCACAAGAGAAGCATCTACGAATGGGCCAAGCTATTGGGTTCAATGCCTAGGCCCAATGGCCTAGGCCCAGACTTGTCGCAATTCGTTTTTCCCCATCTGGGCTAATACGCAAGTCTGACCCATCTTGAATCACAGAAATGGGCCTTGAAGATCTGGCCTATGGCCTTGGCCATTGCATTATTATGCTTGCAAAAAATTCAACAACAAAGTAATTACACATCTAGCAGCTGTTGTTTTAAATTATGACATCAGAAATTAACTTATTACAGTACTCCAAATGAGAATGAAACTTTCCAGAATTAGAACATTACATTATAACCTATTAATACATAAACGATTACATTAACAACTAATCTATTACAACTTTCATGAAATTAATAAACTAATGAACACCCGCCTCTTTTTGGACATGATTTATCCATATAAAAAAAAAGGCTTGGTCCAAACTCAGCATGCTACCAACATCAAACTTTCAATTCTTAGCCTTTTAACTTGCTGATTTGGCCAATTAGTGTCTAAACTCACATATTATAGCTCATGGTTAGCAAACCAAACTCAGATGACATCAAGTAAACAACAAATTATGCATTTAAATAAAAGAATAAGGGAATACATGACTCTAATGAACAAGAATCCAGAATCAGCATTAGCAAACATAATATTTAGCTAAAGAGCATCTTCAAACAAGGTTATTTTTAGAATGAGGACTACTAAACATCCATGTGTTAACTTAGCTTATTCATACCAAATTACTTCAAGTTTTAAGCTCACATAATAACAAATAGCTGGGATAAATATCAATGTAATCAGAAACTAACATGAAAAGACAACCATTCATCACAAGTAACTTGCAGCTTTGATCTCATATCATTTTTAACAAAATATTACATGAAGAAGGGTTAAGTTTAGTACCTTGAACAAACAACAACAACAAACAACAAGTACTAAGATGAGAAGCACTGGTTGAAAAACTCAAAAGAAGAAAGGAGCAACAGCAGAAATCAAACAGCCCAACAACCAAATGGATCCCAGAGTTTTAGACCAAAAAAAACAACCACTTGAAACCAAAAATCCCAGCTAAATAACCCTAGAAAACTCTCTATTTCAAACCATTTCCAGCTTGTTAACAAAAGGGAGAAGTTTGTTGGAAGTTTTCTAAGATTTTATGAATTCTGAAATTTTCAGAGAAAGAGGAATTTTATGCAGTAAAGATGATGCTCAAACTCTGTTTTTCAGGACTTTTAGGCAGAGAATAATGCTAATGATTGAATCCCCCTTTTCAGAATGGAATAGCCTGCATATATAGGTTGCCTGGGGAGGGTATATTTTGGGGAATATTCCTTATCCTATAGCAAAATAGTACCATCCTTTTTTCAGCCCTTGGTACAGCTGTCCTATATTTCAGCAGCTTTTTTATAACAACTAGGACAACTATACATTTTCAAGGAAGCTTTTGATTTTTAGCCTAAGTAAAAATCCATTTTTACCCTTTGAATTACTGCCTATTTCAATTCTATCCTAAACTCTTTTTGTTCAATTAGGTCCCTAAGGTTTCTATTGATTTTCAAATTAGGACAAACAAAAACAAACTTAGGAAGGATCAGAAATTTGAATCAAAAATGCCTACAGAATCATGAGGCTGCCATCTAAAACTAAAAACTAAATCAATCAATAAGAAGAAATGTTCACCTATTTAAACCTAAACAAGAACTAGATTTAGAATGATTAATGCATTTATAATTAAACAAAAACAGAATTACAAACATAGACTAAAAAGACCCTAAACAAATTTGAACCTAACATGAAAGAACAGTGAACCCTAATTAATCTAACTCATGCAATTGCATAATGAAATTCAGGTATGCTTCAATCAATTTACTGAACAGGAACAAATAATCAACTAAATAGTTGTGAATAAAGAAAAGAAAATCTAAAATTAAAACCCTAAAACATGCAGCTGAAGGAAGCAATTAACATAAAGAAAAACAATTAACACGGAAATAAAAAGAAAAAAATGCTGCAATTTATCCTTAATCATGCAAGCTAAACAGAAAAAGGAGATGATTATGAAAGGAGAAAAGAGATAAACAAAGGAGAAACGGAAAAGAAATTACCAAAGCTTGCTTTAAAGTAGACCAGTCATGAACTCGGACAAATTTCGGTCGGGTAAAATGAACTTAGACTATCATCAATCGATTGCTCTCATTAAGAGCAATCGATTAATGAAGGTTTTGGGTTCAAATGGCCTGAAATGGAACAAAAATTGAAGGCGGAATAAATTTCGATATTAGATCCGAGATTTGGGAATTTCTGGGCATGTTTGAAGGGACTGGTTTGGGAATTTGGAAAGAAGGGGGTGAGGAGTATCTGGTGTGAATTTGGAGTGGATAGGAGCAGTTAGGGTTTTTGACCTTGAATCTCGGATTTGAAATTCGAGATTCTTGGTGGCGATTTGAAAGAAACAGATTGGAGATTTAGCATGAGGAGGTAATGGGGGTTTCAGGGAGTAAATTTGGGGAAGATTGTTGGTGGTCCATCGCCGTGAGGCGATTTACTACCGGCGGACCACGGCGGAGGAGGGCGGAGCCGGCGAGGTATTTTAAGGCGGCTAGGGTTTCTTACCTGAGGGTGTGAAAGAGATGAATTGATCTGGTGTTAGGGTTTTTGGGGGGTTGACCGATTTTAGGACAGTTATATAGTATTGACTCTTTAGTTCCGAGCCGTTCGATTGCCAATATCCAATGGCTGTGATCAAATTGACACAAACAACATCGTTTTGGGGTGTGAGGGGTTGGACTGGGTGGACTGGTGAATTGGGCTTGGACTTGGGTAAATCTGGAACCTGTTTGGCATTAAAATCAGCCCAATTTCAAAACAAATTCAATCTTTTCAATTACCCCTTTTTATTTCCTTTCCTTTTCTTTTCTTTTCTTTTTTCTTTTTTTTTTAAATTAAAAATCCTAAAATTAAAATCCTAAATTATCTAAATTGTAAAATTAAACTAATTACCTAATTACAATAATTATAAAAGTTACTTAATTCTAAATTAAAAGAGAAAAATCAATAACCTAAAAATTAAAAGGTAAAAATGTAAAATGAGCTATTTTTGTGATTTTCATTTTTATAAAATAAATAATTACTAATTAATCCTAAAATGTAAAAATAAAGCCTAAATGCAATGCATGGTATTTTCATAATTTAAATAAAAATTAAACGTGTACAAAATGCAAACAATTAATAAAATTCTACAAAAATTCCTAAAATGGCAAATAATTAACGAAAAAGCTATTTTCTTGGGATTTTATAGGAGTATTTCGTATATGGCAAAAATCACATGCTCACAACTACATGGTATCAGATCGCTTAGGTTCCTTCTATGCGTTCTCCTCTTTTCCATCTTCCTGTCGTCATCTTCATCTCAATCCAGTTCTTTAACCTCTAACATTGTTCTTGATTACACTAACTACATGTAATGGAGAGAACTCTTTTAATCCCAATTCAAAGATCATGGAGTTTATGGTTTTATCGATGTGAGTTATCCTTGTCATTAACTCGTTGTTCTTAATGATAATGACATCTCAACTATAAACCCAACCTTTCAACAATGGATTCAACTCGAATCTATTGTTCTTTCGTTGGATTCAAGCTACTATTTCACAATAGATTCTTCAAGCTATTATCAAACCCAACCATATATACTCTAACCTTTCGTGAAGCTCAGGGGCAGATCTATATTGTAGGGAGGGGGTAATACGCCACCCACAAGCTTCGAGGTGCAATGTGCCACTGGCAAGGGCAAGGTTTCCTTCCAAATGACGGAAATTCGAACCCAGCCTGCAACGTGTATTTTGTTGTCTTGTTGCTTTTTTGGCTTACTGCAAATAATTATTTTTACTTGTATTTTTGTTCTTTCGGCTTGCCTCAAATACATGTTTTCATTATACATTTTTTGTGTATTTTGCTCTTTTTGGCTTGCTGCAAATACACATTTTTACATGTATTTTACTATTTTGGCTTGGTGCAAATATACTTTTTTTTGGAAGAATTCCTCTTTTTACTATCCTTTATTAATCCTAGTTGATTATTTTTTAATTAATTATTGACTTTTTTCTCGCTATTTTAGGTACTAGTCTCACTAAATGCTAAATTTAAAGAATCACATAAGTATTAATAAAAATGTGTTTAAATAGTAAAATATAAATAGAAAAAAGGTTTAAATTTTGAAAATGATGAATGTGAATTATATCAGTCTTTTAAATTTGCAATGATTTTTTTATCTTTCACCAAAAAGAGTGAAGTATTTGTAAATGTGAGTAATGATGACGTTATTGACTGTCTTCAGATTTTGAAAACTCGTCGAGGACAATTGCAAATAAAAAATCTATATTATTAGTAACATTTTGAAAGTTTTATGATTTGTGCAAAGTTATCATAATTATTATATTCTTTTTTCAAGCGATTTGCCTATATAAACCGAAACGAAGAATAATCCGAACATAAACCTAAAATGGATTAAACTGACCAATATTTACCCTACTTCGATAGTGAAAATAGTAATTCTATGCTCAAAGTAGTGTGACACCCGGAAGCTTCAAGTCTCGAATCCGCCTCTTGTGAAGCTTGGCTTCAAATAGAACGTTTTTTTCGTGATCAAGTTTCCCCTCGTACTCTATAACTTAAATTTTAGTTTCATAACCTTAAAAAGGGCAATCTCTCCATTAATGAATATGCTCATCGCCTCAAATCTATTGCAGATGCCTTAATCTCTATTGACAATCCCATTTCTGAGATAGATCTTGTCCTTCAAATCCTCTCTGGCATGCCTTCTCAATATATTTTCGTTAGTACCTCTATCTTCACTCGTGTCCCTCTTCCTTCTTTTGTCGAAACTCGTTCTCTTCTTTTTGTTCATGAGTCTCAATTGGCGAGTATCTTTACTCCTCCTTCAGATCAATTAACCATAATTTGTTGCAAAATAAAAAAATTCTACTTCTTATGGTTGAGGTCATGGTATAAATTACAATAGAGGTCGTAACTTTAGTGACGGACAAGGTATAGGTCGTCATAACCATGGATACTCAAAGCCTTTTGTTGCCATGCTTCATCAATTCAACCCTCGACCTCGTGTTGACTTTATTTGACCAAAAGGTTTTAAGCCTTTTTTGTTAAGCCAATTTATTAAATAGACAAGGGGTGAATCCAAGTTAAAAGTAATAAATTCCAGATCTGAAGTTCAACAACTTGATGGTATGAGATCGTGTTCAAGTCAATGAATGTCGAGTTAATGCTCAATGTCTATTAGTAAATACGAGAATGAAAACATGCAATAAATGTGACCAATGGCACAAAATGTAATAAGAATAAATTTGTCACCCAAATGGTAGATGAGATGGATGATTCCTTCCTCTGACTAAAACGTGTGAACATAGACAATTGGAAGTGAACAAAGAGTTCTTGGATATTGTGAACTAAGGAGGAATATTTTGTAATGGAATCAAACAGGGGAGACAAGACAAGCTTTTTGTATAGGGAAATGTTCGTTCCTATACCATATAGGAAACTATATTACGAAAAATATTCATAATTTGCAAATTACCCACCCTGCTAACAGATTTTCTACAAAATATAAACAACTCGTTAAAAATAGAATCCTGTTAGTTGTACAATTCCTTTAATAGGCGCGCGAATGTTGGGATATTAAGGATTCTTCCAGATTTTATCCAACGCAAATGTCAATATTAAATTTCGCCTGTTTCTCTCCAAAATTCACTACTTTGTTTTTACGACAATACTCTGTTTCACTGATTTTTCTGATTTCACAAATCAAAAGCGACTAAATTAGCTACAATTCTTCTGTAACAAGCACAATTATGTTGAAAATCACAATTATGCTTCAAGTGAATGGGAATTGGGATAGCTATGGAAGATATAGAGAATTTCAGACCGATGGAATTATAGTCGGAGAGGATGCGAGTTATAGCCTATTGAATTCTACAATAGCAGAGCATCTAATGATAGATACATCCGAAAAAATAATAGAAATCAAATACATTGTCAATGAACATTTTCCTCCAATAGAAATTAGGAACGATATGGGTGTCCGTGTATACATGGAGACGAAAAAGGAAAACAAAAGCTTAGGAACATATCCGCTATGTATAACAGTACGTGATTTCAATTTGGAATTGAGTATCACCAATTCGAACATAGTTGCAGGTTTGTTCTGTTACATTACTATCAAATTTTAGTTGTATCTTACTGATCTACAATTTATCTACAATATTTCTACAAAAAAACTACATGTCAAAGTCTATATATATATTAGTATTGAATTTCATTCTATCTATAATATTTCTACAATAAAACTACATATCATTTATAGCTCAATATGAAATATAGAATTTTAATATTTCTACAAATTAACTACAAAATATCTACAAAAGACAATGTAGATAATTTGTAGATATTTTGTATTCTGATTGTATATGAATTATTTTTTGTTTATAATATAATTGTAGGTAAGGGCTTCAATAGATTATATCCATACAGTGATAGATAGTGTGAAGCGCTATATTGTTTGTCTTGAAAACAAGAGATGTAGTTGTGGGCAATTCCAGCTTGATGAACTTCCTTGTGCACATGTTTTGGCTGCTTTAAGGCATAGGAATGAGTCTTATGAAAACTATTGTTCTCCTTATTAAACAAGGGAGATCCTCTTGCGTACTTATGAAATACCAGTAAATCTCCTACCTGATGAAAGCAAATGGAATGTGACATAACATATAACTGAAGAAATTGTAAATCCACCTTCGGGTGGGAAAAGACAACCAGGAAGACCTCAAAAACAAAGATGCAAAACATATGATGAAGTAAATTCAAAGAAGTACAAGGTTTCATGTGGCAACTGCGGAGTAGAAGGGCATAACAAAAGATCTTGCAAGAATGCTCCCAAAAAGAAATAAAATTTTATGTAGTAAACTGAATTTTTCATAAAAATTGCTGATGAGTTCAGGAGAATTATATTTGATGTGTAATAGTTTAGGCATTTTCAACTCTTAATGTAGTTAGTTTGAAATTGTTTTGTTTAATTAGTATTATGTATTGAGTTAATACTTTCATAGCTTGATTGGTTTGTGAATGATTTCTATATATATATATATAATACACATTTGTTTTATTATCTCTAGCACCCATCGATAGTTGTTAATGATCCTTACAATTTATCTACAAAATAACTACATAATCTGGAGTTGACAGAGTAACTACATAATAATTAAGTTGAAAAAGAGTTAACCAGTAACAATAATTAGAGTACTGTTTACTTTCAACAAGTGAATATAAAAACAACCGAATGTTTCCCCATTGTTCGAACTAGTATACTCAATAAAATAAAAATAAAAAAGGTAAAATAATTCACACACAAATATTCTACAATTAAACTTCAATAATCTTGTTCATAAACTTGTCTACTATCTTTCTACAAAACTAGCTGCAACTAAACAATTTAACTACATGTTCCATACAAAAAATTACAACTAATTCTTCTTCCTCCAGACTTGTGTTTTCTCGTTCACAACTGGTGCACCTTTTTTCGTTGCTAATCTGCCAGTCACCTAACTTTCACTAATTGCACCATTCTCTTACTTCTTCCTAGCGTAGTCCCATAGTAGCGCTCCATAGCGTCTACGATATTGCACCAATCTCTTATTAATACACTGCTCCAATCTAAAAAATAACATATCTACATTTGTCATACAATATATCTACGACTACATAATACAGTTAAAAACAAAAACAATATAACTACAATTTTTTATAATATATCTACAAGTTTAAACAGATTCAGAAAACTACAACTAATCTTCTACAAGTTTAATGACATGTTCATCTTCTACAAAATCATCATCAAAATCTATCTCTTTGCCTTTCCTTTTCGCTGAATTGATTTACCTTGAAGATTCACCAGCATCAAAATCATGTTTTTGTTTAGTTCTAGCTTCTATCCTAGCTTGACGAGGGGAAAGCCTATGCTTCCTCTCTTCATTTGCATGAGCAGATTTCTCATGCTTTTTCGGTGAATGTAATGATAAAACACCCAAATCAAAAGAAGGAACATCTGCTTCTTTAACTTTTTTAGGGCTGTTCTTTGAAGCTCTGTTCTTCTTCATTGAAAATCTTTGAAGCCAGTCGTTAATAGGTGAATGAACTTTGAAGAATAGTAGAAATTTTGACTGATTTTAGAAGAAAGAACTTGAGAATAGTCGTTAATGGATGGTTACTAATTTTCGCTAGTTTTAGAAGAGGATATAGTGGGTGATTGAAGAGGAAATCGTTGGCTTGATACGTGGGTGAGGGGGTGAGATTTGGAGAGAGAAACGTGGGGGAGTGGGAATATACGGTAGAGTTAAATTAGGAGACTAATTAATACCATTAAAACCCCTAAAATGTACATAAATGATAATTAGGTATATAAAAGGTAATTATATTAAAAGTTAAGCATGGATGAAAATATAGTTTGTTATATGACATAGGAATGTAAAAATCCCTTTTGTATATTCTTGATAGTCAACTCTTTACCGGATGTTCTTTAATCAAAAGTCCAGGAGCCTTTTTGTTCCCCCTCTTATTTATAAGAGATATTCCTAGAAAACCCTAAAAAGTACAATTGGAGGAATATTCAAAATCCTAGGAACATTCTAAACGTTATTGCTGTTTGTTCTCTACTCGACCTTGGCGCCGGTTTCTCTCTGGGCGACTCCTCACCACTGAACCGTGCTTGGTTTCGACCTCGACCTTCACTCGTCCGTTTGCATTCACTAAACTCGACCTAATTTTGAGCCATACAGACTAGGCATGCAAAATGTTTTGACTGGTTGTAATTGTCTCTAATTTGGATGAAAGAGATCGTGAACTGTTATAAATACCGATAGTATTATTAATAGCATGCATGACATCATCAATATGGTATTACGATTTTTTTTCTTCTGATTTCTGAAGATGTTATCTTCAGAAAATAGCTTATGCGAATTACATAAAACTGAAGCATATTAAACAAATAACCTTTTAGTAACTATTTTGGAAATCATTAGATTTGCGGATGAGGTGGGTTTGGGCTGGCAAATCATTTGCGTATTGGCACCTTTTCCTTTTTTCCCCTCTAGAATCCACTTAGCATTTCTTTATTTTTTTTATATCCATTAATAGAAGTAAAGGACCTGCCATAATCAAGAGCGGATGCACCATTGAAGTGGTGTGAAGTGATATCACTTCGTTCAAATTTTTTATTAAGTATATATATTTAATATTATGAGGAAACGGATAAGTAGGACAAAATGACACTAGTTAACAAAAATTATTTCTTTGTGCGTTGGTTATGTGCTTGATTTTGCTCTAAGAGGTCAAATGTTCTAACCCCAAATAGTACACTTTTTTGTAAATATTTGAGAGAGCTTCCGTGGTTAAAGATTATGATGAAGTAGAATTGAAATCAGCACCTTTTCTAACCTAAGACTCAACAAAACCAATAGACTAAGGCTATTTTTTATTTAGAAATATGATAATTAAAGTTATTATTTTTGTTCTTTTATAAATTTCGACACCACTTATAAAAATTTCTGTGTACGCCCCTGGCCATAATGTGATGGATTATTATATGCAGCGGAAGCAATCCCAGTATCAAAATCACATGTAATTTAGACAACTAGCATAAACGAGATTTCACGGGTTACCTCTTGAAGCGTGAACATATCTCTTCTACCACGTGAGCCTTCAGTTCCATAACTTCTCAATGGAATCTCCATCACCCGCACAATCGTGATCCTCGAACGTTCCACGGTCTTCTACTGTGTTACCCAAATAATACCCGAAAATAGCAATTTCGTGTGGGCGAAATTTCTAGGAAAACTTGGCTGAAAATTTCAGCCACCATGTACTCATCCCTCTAGGTGGAAAACCTTATGTATTTATAGCACAAGTTTTAAGGGTTAAGACCCTTTTCCAAAACCTGTTAGGTTTTCTTTTCCACCAGAAAAAGGATTCCTTTATTTCCTATTATTTAGGCACAGTAGGGACCACAAAATTTAATTAACAAGGCTTCCAATTATGGAATTAATTTGTAATTTTCGAAATTAATATCCACCATAATTAATTACGAATTATTCCACTAAAAATTCGTAATTACACTCCTTATTCAATTTCGAAATTCATCCATTAAATCTTATTTAACTCCCCATGTTAAGATTCAGATACGAATCAATTAAATTAAATTACTGACGATTTAATTTATTGATTATTTCCTTTAGACTTTCGCTTAACTTATTTCATGTGTCGGATACAAAATCCACCGGCCGGGTTTACACATGAAAACTTATAAGCTTTCATAAAGGTATATCATCAATCTCTAAACCGAGACATGGATTCCATCAACTAACTATTACTTCGCCAATGTATATTATTATTATCCAATTTACCAGGCATATTGACCCACGAAAGAATCTCGCCTTTTAATAAATCAAAACAATAATAATATACACAACTAATAATAATTATATCAAGATTAAGAGTATAAGTACATTTAATGGCTAGAGAGTTTATTTTATTAAGTCAGTATAAAATACTTATCTCTACCTGGTCCGTTCAATACATACAAAATGTACTAGCACAAGAAGTTGGAATGAAACCATTCCCATAATCAAGATTAATTATATTTAATCTTGTGCTACAATCATTCCTGATGGTTTGTCCAATTCCATCATTAGATTGTGAACTCAAACTTTATACTTATAAGAACCGATGATTTAATCTTCCGTGTATAAGCTAAACTCTATACACTAAATCATCTACTATATAAGCAAAGGACACAGACTATTATATGATCTATTTAAAACTTTATTAAAACTGAATAAACAATTATTTCATAATAAATACTATATCTAAACCAAACTCATGGTTAATAGTATATATCCCAACAATCTCCCACTTAGACTTTTAACCATGATAATTATTAGAATATACTATATCCAAATGCATGGTTAATAGTATATGCCCCAACAATATCTCCCACTTAGACTCATAACCATGCATCTACAACTTTCTCAGACATTCTTTTACATGACTGTCACACCTCCTTTTTCCGCACCCGAGGGGCGCAGGGGAGTTTTTTCCAATTAAAGGACAATCGAAACGGGATTGGTTTAATTATTTCAGAGTCGCCACTTGGGAGATTTAGGGTGTCCCAAGTCACCAATTTTAATCCCGAATCGAGGAAAATAATGACTCTATATTATAGTCTGCGTACCAGAAATCCGGATAAGGAATTCTGTTAACCCGGGAGAAGGTGTTAGGCATTCCCGAGTTCCGTGGTTCTAGCACGGTCGCTCAATTGTTATATTCGGCTTGATTATCTGATTTTATACAAGTATGAACTTATGTGCAAATTTTAACTTTTAACCGCTTTATTATTATTGTTTTTACAAGAATGTGAACATCGCTTAAAACACGTCTTTGGACTGCGTCACATGAAATGCACCCACAATCCGGAACGCATTTTATTTGATGTTTTGGGATTTGGATTCGGGTCGCATGAAATGCACACCCAGGCTTAAGAAAATAAAATATTAAACACGCGCCTAAAGAGACTATCGCGCTATTATTTTGGGAAGACCGTGAAATTCGCTAAATGGTCCTTCCGAATTCTAAGTAATTTAAAACAAGTATTTACTGAGGGCCCCGCAATTTGTATTTTGATTCGGCGAGGCTCATCTCATTCTTATTTTTTTTAAAAAAAAAGAATTTGCAACGTCATGGAAATGCATCTCGGGCCACGCCACAATCAATGCGCCCGTGACTAGAGACATATTTCGACTCCGTTGAGATTTGGATTTGGGTCACATAAATGTGCACCCGAGTTTAGGGAGATAACATTATTAAAGGCGCGCCTAAAGCAACTAGCGCATTATTATTTTTGGGGAGGGCCGTGAAATTTGTTAAACGGCCCATCCCGGAATCTAAGTATTTAATACATATATTTTGTGAGGGCCCCGCAATTTGTCCCTTTTATTCGGCGAGGCTCGTCTCATTTTATTCTTTATTATTATTGTTATTATTTTTTATTTTTTTAAAAGGATGCCATTTTTATGTCTTTAACAATACTAAAACTTACGGCCTCTTTACAACTAAAATCCCATGACTTGTTAGAAGTTTAATAAAAGGAGTTTAGTGAATGAGTGTTTCGGTAGTAGTAACAGCATGCGCTAATACTATTTTTTTTCGAATGACCTAACCGAAGGAAAGGACGAACAGATTAACGTCAAACTTGTGTCATAGAACGACTAGTCCAACTTAATTAAACGACATCAAA
The DNA here is from genome assembly GCF_000393655.2 of Nicotiana sylvestris. Lineage (NCBI taxonomy): Eukaryota > Viridiplantae > Streptophyta > Magnoliopsida > Solanales > Solanaceae > Nicotiana > Nicotiana sylvestris. Next base: position 194,842,473 of record NC_091059.1, on the reverse strand, counting down.
TAAACAAGAATAACATAACATGAAAATGAACCAAAATGCAGACAATGAAACATAGGCAGAAAATTTCCATACCAATTTTTATATTGCATCTCAAACATTCAACGTAAAGTTTATTTATCTAATACATCGAGGTTTACTAACCTTTGCACCTCGACAAACTCAGAACGACAAACACGATTCCGACGGAACTCAAGCCGGACCTCTCTGAACGAAGAACAACGACGGAACCTCGGACAGCATCTCGATGTACCGGACCTCGACGAACCAAAGTCGACCTCGACGGAAAACAGAAAACTCGGCAAGGCGGGATCGCGGCAACCCACAACTGCTCGCGAACCGCAGCTACGACTGCTTGGAGGTTGACGACGTTGGACTGAAAATGGCGGACTGGTTCTGGAGGTTGACGACGGGGGGAATCTGTTGGTCGTGGTGTTGGGTGGTGACGGGAGGTAGTGGTCGACGGAGGGAGCTCGCAACGGCAACAATGGCGGATTCAAGGAGGAGGAAGGCGATGGTCGTCACTGTCGCGACTGGTTTTAGTTACGACGGGGTGAGGGACTGACTTGTCGTGTTTTCCGGCGTTCGTTTGGACAGTGGTGGTTATGGGCGATGGAGGAGTTGGTCCGTGAGGGTGTCGGAAGGGATGGAGGGAACTCGTTTGGTCCCGTTTTTTGTTGGTTTTGCAGTAGGGTTTGTTAGGCGTTGAGGAGGATGACGGGGTGGTGTTTGGTGATGGTTTTGTGGTGGTCGCGAGGTCGTTAATGGTGTTTGGGCGATGGTCTTTGGGCGGTGGTGAGACGAGCAGTGGTTTGGCTGGTAGTCCTCCTCTTTCAGGGTTTTGCTTCTTCTTCTTTTATGAAGAAGAAGCGTGAACAGTAGTATATTTTAAAAAATTCCAAAGTCCCTCCTTTTTCCCATTCCTGTCCGTGTTTTTGTAATACAATGCCCATAAAAATGAGCCCCACGCGTGGTGGGGTTCAAGGCATATGTCCCCCACGCGTGGTGGGGTTCCCCACGTGTCCTGGACACGGTTTATTATGGGTTAGGTCCGAAAATTAGGCCTAAAACCGGGTAGTTTGAACCCGAATATTATTCTTTTGCCCGGACCCGAGAAATAGGAACACGTTGCTTAACTAGTCCTATGTAAGTAAAATAACTACCAAAAATAAGACTAGTATTTAAACAAAACTATATCTTTTTAAATATTTTTTCAAGATTTAAAATAGCTACAAAATATTAATGAAACTATTTTTTTTGTAATTTTCGTTTTAAATATTAAGATAAAATATGAGGTAATATTTTTGTATTTTTCAAAGTTAAAATGACTATAAAACCTTAATAGAACTATATTTTTTGTAATTTTCGAATTTATATAAAGTACCAAAATAAAGTACAATTTTTTTTGTATTTTTCAAGTTTATGAGAAATACATAAACTAAAATTATATATATATTTTTGTGATTTTTCTTTTTGCAACGAAATAAAGTAAAATAGTTAAAATGACTATATTAGACCCAATTACATATTCATCTACAACTTTCTCAGGCATTCTTTTACATGACTATTAAAAGTCTTCACCAAATAAGGTTTTGTTAAAGAATCTTGCCAAGTTATATCTGATGCAATATTTGTCCAGTAGTACTTTGTCGTAATTATCTAGTTTGGTATTAAACTCTTCAGAGATCCTGTTACCGAAACTATCCCAAGAATGAACACCGAACTATAATTTTCTTTAGCTTTCTCCCACTAAGACGAAGTACCACTAATATTACCTTCGTTACCTCACGACATTGAAATATTAGTGACTTCTTACTATAGTGTTCAATGTTCAAACATCACTCCCACTCGATAAAGGCATATTATGTCTATTAACGTTCTCCCACTACTTAAATGCAATGGAACGTCAATTCTGACGTGTGGGTTTTGATGTTCTTGAACATCTAGTTATTTCTTTGCCCAGTTCCTGTAAAAATAGTTTACTTCTAGGAACATGTTTTATTAAACAGTCCTTATCTAGAAAAATGCATTTGTTTTAACAATTGCCTTATTTTCTTTAGGACAATAAAATAAAGCTTCATTCGTTTTCTTGGATATTCGATAAACATGCACCTATCCATCCTTAGTTCCAACTTACATATCTGCTTTCCCTTTCAGCACATATGCGGGATAATCCTATATCTGAACATGCCACAGACCAAGCTTACATTCAGTCCACAGTTCTATAGATGTCCCAGGTACTAGCTTAGAAGGAACTAAATTCAGAATGTAATTTGAAGTTTCCAGGAAATATTCCAAAAATAAATAAGGCAAATCTGAATAACACGTCATTAGTCTATCCATATCCAAAAGAGACTTATTTCTTCTTTCTACTACACGACTCTATTATGGAGTTTACGGTGTAGTCAATTGAGATGTAATCCCTATTCTGATATGTAACTAAAAAACTCTTTAGAGAGATGCTCGCCACTACAATCAAATTGTAGTAACTTAATATATTTCTTTGGTGCTTCTCTATTTCAAGTCTTAAAAACCTTGAATTACTTAATTCATTAAGACTTACAGTGCATCAAATAAATATATTAATATTTTGAGTAATCATTTATGAACGTCATAAAATACTCAAAATCTATCTCTTACGAGTATGTTCATTTAACCATACAAATCAGAAAGGATTCATTCTAGCTTATCACTAGTTTTATTTCCTTTTAAAGGGAAACATCTTTTAGTCAAATTTCCTTCCAAACAGGATCCACAAGTTGGTAGTGCCTCTACTTTCAATGAACCTTAAGGTCCATACTTGACCAACTTGAAATCCTATCCAGATTAATATGACTTAGATAAAAGTGCACAGATAAGTTTTACTCAATTTTGAAGAACATATTCTCTTATGAGGTAGACTAATATTGTTCTGTTCAGGAGAGACATCAATATATAATAACAAGGTCATGCATTCATGTACCACAAGAGATAAAGTGTTTATTAAGCTCAATAACTCAAGAGTTATTCGAAAAATAAAACAAATATCCATCTCTTATTTTGCCCAGAAACCGGAATTAAATTCCTTCTAACAAAAGTACATATATTGCATCCTTAAAATTAATGCCTTATCACTAAAAGAAAATTTTAACAAGTAATACGACAAATTGCATAAAATCATTGTGGAGTTGAGATAAAAATATTAAATAGATCATAATAAGTCAAAACACTGAATAGTAAAATTCAGACTGCATTCAATATTTATATACATACATGCATCTGGAATAATAAATTTCGATGGGAAAAGAATTATTCATGCAAAGTATATTATATAATGCAAGAATTATACAATCCAAAAATAAATAGAACCAACTCAGATGGAGAGCATACTATTATTTTCAGTCAATTGTATATAACTTTTTAATACAAAAATTTTAAAACACACTACACATATATGTCATGCATCTTGAATAGCAATTTCGATGGGAAAGAACTACTCATGCAACATACATATGCAATGCCAGATTATTCACTCCAATAATTAAAACAGACCCAACTCAGATGGAGAGTATACTGTTAATTTAAGTCAAGTGAACATCATTTTTAATAGCTCTAGTTTCATTGATCCAACATGTATACTCAGATGGAGAGTAAGTACACGATATCAATTACTAGTATTTCACCTAGTGAGCTTACAATAAATTTATCCGATATGGAGGAAGACCTAAAGTCAACGCATAAATTTATTACTCACTTGAAATTAATAGTGGAAGACCATAGAAATATATTTCTATCACCACTTAATCATGATTGTATTGTAGTTACAAAATTGATTCAACCCTTTAAGCTCAGATGGAGAGTTAATACTGGTTATCAATAACTAGTAACTATAGCCAGTGAGTTCATAATAAATTTATCCGATATGGAGGAAGACCTAATGTCAACGCATAAATTTATTATCTCACTATAAATAAAAAAAATGAAGACCATAGGGGTTTATTCCCATCACCACTTTATCACAACCACGAACTTTTCTCTGAGGATTAAGTTCCATATTAAAAAAAATGCTCAATACCCATTTAAACAGTCTTAAAATACTAAAATTAATATTTCACACTGTATAGTGGTGATTATTGTTGACTGGACTATTTCTGATAAATCTACCAAATTTCATATCAATCAAAAATTGCGACCAAATTTGGAAAATTATCATTTTAAGCATTTTTTTAAGAATTTAAAATATGACCTACATTTTTTTTATCATATACCAATTCATGTCAAATCAACATGTGTTATCATGTTCCAGATTAGACATATAAAATGATAGAAAGAATGACTTTTCGTATGTAAATCACATTTTAATCCGTCAAACCTCCAAAAAACTCACCTAAACGATCCCAAATCGTCAAAATACGATGTGATTCACTGCATAGCAGTGAGTTCTTCTTAAATGATCGTTTCCAATGATTCTACCGAATTTCAGGTCATTCGGAGATCGTGAAATTCATGATAGCCAAAAACTAGACCAAATTCGAATAAATTATTTTTTTTGGCGTAGTCAGGATTAAATCCATGTGATTTGCATTCTTGCTATATATCATATCAAGTTAAATCATCATGTTTCAGATTTAACACAAATATAGCCGATATATAAAGAATAATTTTTCATATTTATAACAAATTCAATTTAATAAACTGCTTGAAAACCCATCTAAACGACCTCAAAATGCCAAAAAAACAACATGATTCACTGCATAGCAAGGAGTTTTTTTTCACTAGATCGTTTTCGATGAACCCACCAAGTTTCAGGTTAATCGGAGTCCGTCAAATTCATGACCACTAGCCTGTAACCAAACTCGGAGAATAACCGTTTTAAGTAGTTTCATGAATTAAAATAAATATGATATTGATTTCCATTCTCCTTATAATTACACTATGAGCTCAAGGCATATATTATTTTCTTCCTATTTCTAGGATATATAATATCTCCTTTTGCAATAAATTATCCTTTTATTAAATACATAAGAACCTGAGATATTATATTTTCTCCCGTTCAGTGAAAACCCCAATATCTCTTCTCATGGGTGGAGTTAGTTTCACTAGTACCCAAAGATAAATACTCTTTTTCTAGTTATGAACCTCCACCATTAATGTAGATTTCTCAAGGATAATTTTCACATGGTATATTAAACATATTTCAATGACTCAAATAAATAGACCATTTTGTGGATCCTACTTATTAATCATAATGCTCAATCCATGAATAGATATAATTTCACATGTACAAATTTACTAAGAATTTTTCATGAGTTCAAATAAACAAACCACTTCAGTGGTAACTATTTATTACTCATAAAATTCTCAATTTACAAGTGAATATATATTTAGCTCATAAAATTATTTTATGGTAGACCATAGCTTAAAAGTCATACCAACATTATAAAACTCATACAACATACCGTCATATTTCACTTAATTAGAACCTCCAATCAGAGAACAAAATTCTTCATCGAAAATCCAAACTAGTAATCACGTAGGGCATGAAAATATAAACTTAAATTTGAGAAATTTTTTATGCACAAACATGCCAAACGCTCCAATCATTAGTCATCCAGGATATCAAATAGAGAATTTTACTTTCTTACAAAATAATTATATCATTACACAATATGAATTATACCTTGTAAGACCTAGTCAATAAAATCTTACACCTCTATTATTGAATTTAATACAACAACACGTTTATTTGCTAATAGTCAATATGTAAACCTATTATATGACTAGTATTTAATCATGGGGACCATGGGGAGTCATCCCCAACACCATTGAATTAAAAAAGAATTAAAATTATTAAGAAATAATTTCTAGAAAATAGAAAAACGTCCAAAACACAGTTCAAACGACCTCAAAAAGCCGAAAAATACCATGATTCACTGCTAAAGAAGTGAGTTTTTCTCACCACGGCGTTTCCGATGGACCCACCAAATTTCAGCTCAATCGGAGTCCGTCAAATTCGCTGACCTCCGAAAATTCCGGCTATTCGGTCAAAAACAGGTTTTGCGTTTTTCTAGGGTTTACCCCAAAAAATTCAGATAATCTCAATCAAATATCAATAAGAAAACATATATCTCATGATTATAAGAATAATCCATAAATTATGCACAGTTAATTCACAAAACAGCAGTGCAGTTTTTCAGAAAACCACATATATATGTAATTCAAAAAATGCACATAAACACCATATTCTTGTTTCATGAAAAACTTAGTTATCTAATTAGATGTGAGTGAGCTCTGATACCAATTGATGGATTATTATATGCAGCGGAAGCAATCCCAGTATCAAAATCACATGTAATTTAGACAACTAGCATAAACGGGATTTCACGGGTTACCTCTTGAAGCGTGAACATATCTCTTCTACCACGTGAGCCTTCAGTTCCATAACTTCTCAATGGAATCTCCATCACCCGCACAATCGTGATCCTCGAACGTTCCACGGTCTTCTACTGTGTTACCCAAATAATACCCGAAAATAGCAATTTCGTGTGGGCGAAATTTCTAGGAAAACTTGGCTGAAAATTTCAGCCACCATGTACTCATCCCTCTAGGTGGAAAACCTTATGTATTTATAGCACAAGTTTTAAGGGTTAAGACCCTTTTCCAAAACCTGTTAGGTTTTCTTTTCCACCAGAAAAAGGATTCCTTTATTTCCTATTATTTAGGCACAGTAGGGACCACAGAATTTAATTAACAAGGCTTCCAATTATGGAATTAATTTGTAATTTTCGAAATTAATATCCACCATAATTAATTACGAATTATTCCACTAAAAATTCGTAATTACACTCCTTATTCAATTTCGAAATTCATCCATTAAATCTTATTTAACTCCCCATGTTAAGATTCAGATACGAATCAATTAAATTAAATTACTGACGATTTAATTTATTGATTATTTCCTTTAGACTTTCGCTTAACTTATTTCATGTGTCGGATACAAAATCCACCGGCCGGGTTTACACATGAAAACTTATAAGCTTTCATAAAGGTATATCATCAATCTCTAAACCGAGACATGGATTCCATCAACTAACTATTACTTCGCCAATGTATATTATTATTATCCAATTTACCAGGCATATTGACCCACGAAAGAATCTCGCCTTTTAATAAATCAAAACAATAATAATATACACAGCTAATAATAATTATATCAAGATTAAGAGTATAAGTACATTTAATGGCTAGAGAGTTTATTTTATTAAGTCAGTATAAAATACTTATCTCTACCTGGTCCGTTCAATACATACAAAATGTACTAGCACAAGAAGTTGGAATGAAACCATTCCCATAATCAAGATTAATTATATTTAATCTTGTGCTACAATCATTCCGGATGGTTTGTCCAATTCCATCATTAGATTGTGAACTCAAACTTTATACTTATAAGAACCGATGATTTAATCTTCCATGTATAAGCTAAACTCTATACACTAAATCATCTACTATATAAGCAAAGGACACAAACTATTATATGATCTATTTAAAACTTTATTAAAACTGAATAAACAATTATTTCATAATAAATATTATATCTAAACCAAACTCATGGTTAATAGTATATATCCCAACATAATGATCATGCTAACTTGAGGCTTACACTTTATATCTGATTCATGCTCTGGTACAATGTTCTCTTAGATGGCAAAAGGGAAAAAAGAACGATAGAGACATCAAATTCTTAGTATCATCATTTAACTAAATAAACATATCCAGAAACCTTGTACAATTTAACGGGAAAAAAATACAAAAGAAAATGAAACTGATGACTCCATGATTTCACTGTGGAATTTCCACAGCCTGTATATGCAAAAACATAGTAAAAAATCTTCAAAACCTCTTATAGATATAAATCAAGAAATGGTAAATAAGCGTAAATGCTATAGCAATAATGATTTGTTGCCCAATTGAAATGCTCTTCTCTTTTTCTTGCTTATTAGAGTCTTCTGTCAACTTAGGAGGAGAAAATAGTAAAGCCATAGAAATGCAGTCCTCTGTTTGACCTTGAAAAACTGGTCTTCCTATCACATGCTTGTATTGTCCACCGCTCCATGTCTAAAATAAATCAATATGTAAAAATTGAAAAAGAAAAAAATAAAACAATTCATAATTCATTTATACTTGAAGATTCATATTGCAAATCCAAGAAAGATTTTAATGATTGTGTTTTCGTTTAATCTAAAATGCTGATAGGACAATGTGGTTAGGGTGGGGGCCGTAGTTGTTCGAAATTTTCTATTGAAAATGGAAAAAAGATACTAAAAGAAAAAGGCTGTGAGTGTAAATGGAAAAGTGGTCGTCTTGGTGCTGCTGGTAGGGCTTCTATAACGGAAAAAAAAAAAAAATAGCTAGGTTTTCAACTAGTAATTAAAAAATAGTCAGATTTTCAAAATTAATCAAAATTTAGTTAATTTTTAATGTAAAGATAAAATTTAAACAAAAACACCCTTAAAATTCCGGAAATATTCCAGCATAATATGCTGGAGTTCCAACATAATATGCGAGAAGTTTATATGTAGGAACTCCATAATTCCGCATATTATGCTGAAACTTTCCGTGTTTCAGCAAAATAACTAGCTATTTTTCAAAGCTATTTTCAATTACTAGTCCGAAAATTAGTTAAGCCGTGCTATTTTCACGCATAACTGAAACATATGATGGCCCGTCATAATGGCCCATATGGGATATTTGCACAAACAGCCTTTTATGAGGTCACTATTTAAATTTTGTCACGGTTAGTCAAGTGATTAAATTTGTAAAAAAAAATAATTACCTGTAAGAGATCTCCAATGGTGACTATAAGGGAGTTTTTATCAGGCTGAAAAGAGACCCAGCCTTTCTTCGAATAAACATGAAACTCTGAGCAACCATTGCTAACATGCAAACACAATGAATGAGGAAACTCGGATCCTCTTATCAACATTCTAATCACATCATATTTCAAGGTGTTCATGTACTCTTCATCTCCTTTTATACTTCCCTTGTGCTTGTGGAGATAACAGATGGAGTTTGCTGGCAATTCTCCGAATTGCTCCTGCATCTCCCCATTTTCATGGATTAATTTTCTAGGCGTATTCTGCTGCAGGAATTGTAGTATTCGCCCAGCTTTGTCTTCCATGTCATCCAAAAGATTTCCCATCTTTACACTGTCGATATTAAAGTAATCTAATTAGTTTACTTGTGTAATATGAAGTGGAGCCTTAGAGCAACAGTAATGTTGATATATAAGTCACGGGTTCGAACTGTGAAAGCAGTTACTAATGAGCATTAGGGTAGACTGTTTATATCACACCCGTTAAGGTGCGGCCCTTCCCGGACGTAGTGCACGGAGCTACCCAGGCTGCCATTTGTACGACATGTCAAGGTGAATTATCAGCTAATATAATAGAATATCTCACGTTGAAAGTCATCATCTAGCATGCACGCGAATCATGAAGAGTAAGAATAAAATGAAAGAAAAAAATAAGTACTAGTACGTGATGCTAATGATTTTAGTTTGTGCATGCATACTATAAACAATGTAATTAACAAAAAGATTGTCGTTAGTGTAATATGCAGCAACTAATCAACTAAGGGGTCATGTTTAACATATCAATATATGTTCGAGTCAATAATTAATTATGCGTGAATGCTTGTTTACTTCAATGTTTTAAAAGGCGAGGGCGTAAGGCAAGACGTTATAATACAAGGCGAGGCAAAAGCCCCGAGACATGAAATATAAGCCCCATAGATTATTAGTTTTTCAAATTTATGTATTAATAATGTATGACACAAAAAATATAAAAGATACATTAAAAGTTCAAGAAAACTAAAAAGAATTAAAATAAACTCATATAAAATAAAATATCTAAGCATGTTTTACAAGTATAAATAATACAATATTATTAAAATTACTATAAAATATAAATTAACTACAATGTCTTAACTTTTAAATAATTAACAATCACAATTTCTTAAAAAAATATTATCAAACTGCATATTTTACCTCCTTAAAAGTAAATAGTTAATAAATTTTATCAACGCCGTAATTTAAAATATTACTCTTTCATGAATATATATAAAATTATTTTTAAATAGTAAAATAATAAATATATGATAATTTTGAGAGACATAGAACTAAGACATAAAGGTTTATCAAGTAAAGATATTATAAATTTGGTTATCTATTTTTAGAAGAAATATTCAAACAATATTCACCCTCACGATGTTCTCAATTAGTAAATATGCAATATTATGGTTCGTTGTTTGAGTTATTTACAATTTTCATGTTCCTATAGAAAAAAAAGAACTTTAATGATTCATTTGTTAAAGAATATTGAGAGTCATAGTGCAAATTAATGAATTCAACCTATGATTTGCATAAGAAATATTGGACGAGTCCCGAGCGTAGCGCGTTAAGCACGTTTAGATCGCACAGTCGAACGCTTGGGGGCGTAAACCTCACAAAACTAAGTCCCACACATGAATCTTAAGATGTTTTGATAGTGCCTGCCCGGGGTGAGCACCAAGGCGAGTCCCAAGAATCCTTTTAAAACACTGGTTTACTTACACAATTACATCATAGACACACAACCATTAAACGAAATTCGAACAGAGATATCATGACAATCCAGCTTCGACAATGAGAGTGATTGCATTAATCACTGTCCTTCAACTCAGAATATATTCGTATTATATAAATAGCACACTCTCTAAAACCATTTACTGTAAAAATTGTATTCATCTCTAACATAGAGGCACACAATATGTAGTTCCTCAGAAAATTCAAGCTAGATGCTTTTACCATGCAGACATGTGTCCTTTTTTGGGCTGTTTCGAATAATGAGTTATGTTGTTTGGATTGTTCAAAAATATTTATTATATATTATTTTTACAATTCACACTTAAGTGCTAAAGTATCTTTGAAGAATTTGAGCAATACAATTGATTCCTTAAATGACTAAATGGTAAAAATGATATAAAAAATTTCATACTTGCGTCTAAATCAATCTTAGTACAAACGATTGAGTAGTAAGTTTGTAAATTTGAATTACCTGAAATTCGAAAATCCAATAGGCCAAACTCCCTCCATTTCCTTGTTGAAATTTTGATCACCTCTGCACCAAACGAACTCTTCACTCGTCTCTCTATCTTCCTCTCCATGAAACTCCTCAAATCCATAGGGATTCTCTGATGACCTTGTCAATTTCGCCTTTCCCTCCGATGAAATCCTAAAGACTCCGTCGGCGACGGAAAAAACTGACTTGATCAGATCTCCTGAAATTCCATGGTTAACTACCTCAAAGCACCCAATCGTTGCGACCGAATCCAGAATTTTCGAAATTGAGTCATTGCTTAACGACTCTAATGACTCATAATTGAGTTTTGATGGATTGCGAATGGATTTTTGTCTGGGGAAGACTCGATCAGGAAGCCTGAGGTCTGGGACTTTGAGCGAATTTTCTAGAAATTCCGTGAGGATTTCATCGTTCGTGACGCAGGATCGCCGTCCAGAGGCGATCGGAGATGGCGGCGGTGCACGGAAGTCGATGACAGAATTCTCCGGCATTGTTTCAGGTGAAACTGCCATCTTTTTTCTTTTTTTCTCTCACTGAATCTAAAACACAGTGCTGATCATTGTGGCGAAAATGCTAGAATTATAAAAGAGGAGAAAAGAGGAGGAAGCAGTAATGATGGGAATGTTTGGAAAGTCGCATACAATTGGAGAATCGGCATGTCCTTTCACTTTTAATATGCTCTGCTTTTTCAAATCTTAACTCTGCTTTACAGGTATGATGGTTTCTCTTCTTCCTTGTTAAGTACCTTTTGCTACTTTAGAATTGACTACTATATTGCCAGCTTGACATGGACATGGAGCTTGGTTAAATTGACTGATTCTGTTGTTTTAGTTTCTTTGTGGCCTTTACGAGTCTTTGATACTTTAGAGTTTAGAGTTTTACGACAGTTGAAGCTGTTGATTCATAGATATCCACATTTAAAAGATAATTTTCCTACCTTGAAATCAATGTATAGATTTCACGAGGGAATTTTCTCAGATATTATAGTATTTCCTTGACATAGTAAAAATGGTTTAGAAATTAAAAAGGAGAAAAAAAAGAAGTATTTAGTGGGATTTGATCCCTAATCCTCTAAGTAAATAACTCAACATTCAACCAAGTGCACCATTTAGCCTTTTTGGAACATGGGTGCCAGCAGATAATATTAGACAAATTCTAAAAAATATGTACATAAAATACCTAGTTTGACGGAAAGACCATGGGTTCACATGCCCCGTATAAATACCAACAAATCCGCCTCTGACCCCTCCCACCTAAGATCCAAGGTTGTGGGTTCGAGTCAACAATAAGCAATAACTCTAACAAAGAGATCAAAGGAGACGGAAAAAAAGTAGGAGTAGCATAATACAAAAACATTTATTTTGGTGGCCCAGGGCGCACATCTCAAGCACATGTGTACTAAAGCCAAGGTTTAATGTGAGGTTTAATTTTTTTTTTTTAAGGTTATAATGTATATGTTATTTGAAGTATATTCTTCTAGTTTTTGAGATGCAAAGTTGTTAATAATATTTTTATAATAATTTTTTTCAAGTTATTTCTTTCAACTAATTTAGCCAATCCATTTAATCTTTCATGAAGCATTATTGATCTTAGCTAAAATGTTATAAACTTTAATTTTAAAAAACTTCTTTCGTTGAGGCAACTATTATAAGAACTTTTGACAATATTCTATAAGCAATTTAAGCATTTGAAAAAGAAAAGTGTTTATTTGATTGGATATATCGATTATAATATTATCTTCTATTTGTACTATCTTGTTAAATCAATCTCAATTCATAACTATTCATGCTACCTATTTTTAAGTAGGACAACCAATTACTTTATTTACGTAGCTAGCCAAAAAAAATTCTTTTCTTTCATATGAGAGTCTACTTTTGTACTTAAAGTATTAAATATTATTTTTTAAAATATTTATAAATCTATTATCTCTATAAAAATGGGGTCTCCCAAATTTGGGGCCTAAGGCACTAGCCTTATTGACTACAACATTAGAGTCGGCCTCGTCCGGTGCTTGTACGGGAATTTGCAGCTATACTCTATATTTGTGCTACCTTTTAATCTGTATCCTATTTTTAAAAGTTATTGATTTGGTTGTCAGCTGACAAAAAATTCGTAATAATATGACAATTACCCCCCTGATAAATTTGCCGTTATTCATCGACATAACGTAACACGTTCAAGATATGCACGTATTAGCTTCAGCCATTGTTTTACTCTTTTTTTTTATACTTTGTCAAATTTTACGTATTTATATAGTATTTCTTATGGGGTTTTTTTTTTGGATCTCATATGTTGAAGAGTTTTTGGGACATACTTGATTACATGGCAAAATGTCAATGAATATCTGAATCAGCAGCTACTCACAATACATGCTATTGTGTCAACATATAAATGATTCAGATTCTAAAATTATTCTACATGTATATGGATTTATTATGATTTATTGGCTGCTAAAACTTCATGCTAATATAGCATGAAGTTGTTTCACATTGAAGCTAAAACTTCATGCTAATGTATGCTGAAGTTATTTATCATGCAGTCTATAGTTTTGCCATGAGTTTTATCCGAAACTTCAGCCTAAACATGCTGAAGTTATTTATCCTGCAGTCTACAGTTTTGTCATGAGTTTTGTCCGAAACTTCACTCTAAATATGCTGAAGTTATTTAGTTCATTTGCAAAAACTTCAGTTTAAACATGCTGAAGTTATTTAGTTCATTTGCAAAAACTTCAGACTAAACATGCTTAAGCTTTTTAATTCATTTGCTAAAACTTCAGACTAAACAGGCTTAAGTTTTTGTCTTGCAGTATGTAATATTCTAATGAGTTTTTGTTAATGCATGTTGAAGTTATTTAGTTCATTTGCTAAAACTTCAGAATAAACATGCTTAAGTTATTTAGTTCATTTGCTAAAACTTCATACTAAACATGCTTAAGTTTTTTAGTTCATTTCCTAAAACTTTAGACTAAACATGCTTAAGTTTTTGTTCTTGCAGTATGCAATTTTCTAATGAGTTTTTTCTAATGCATACTGACGTTATTTAATTCATTTGCTAAAACTTCATACCCAAAACATGCTGAAGTTTTGTTCTGCAGTCTACAGTTTTGTCAATAGTCCTGAATGGCAATATCGCCTTTTTAAAACACTTTTAACAAAAAATGGGTACGGATGCAAACGAAAAAATAAAATGGGTATAAGTTAAAAGGGGACAACCAAATAGGCCGTCCCATGCAATTTTGGGTGCTTGTACTATATATCTTGAAAGCATAAAAATTGTGTGGGGTAGCCACTTTTTAAAGTGGTATTTACTTTTTATCTAGTAGCCATTAGTCTATTAAAATTAATATCAAAAAACTGTGTTACCCTTTCTTCTATCTCTTTCATGTTAGGGAGAAGAACGGTGCCGCCGTCTGTGAGACGGCGACTGTCGTGGACCCTATTGGATTCTCTTTTTGTAAGGTATCTTCGACTCTGGATGATAATTTCTCATATAATTAGTGGGTTTACAGAGGATATCCACTGATGACAAACATCTTCGTTTTGCATACTACTACTTGATAGTGTGTGCATAAGACACTTGGTAGAAAAGATTCATTAGCAGAAGTTGGTACCTTTCCAAGACAAATTAGAACTATTTCCTCTTAAGATAGTTTGAACGAAGCACTTGCATGAGAAATACACTTGGCAACTAATTTAAAGGATAAACTAGAACTTTTTATTTTGTAGATGGCGATAATTGTCTGTCCCGCATATAGCAGGTAATAGTTTCTCTACTTTTGAACTTTTCATTACAAGTTCAAAAGTTAAGGACACTTGGTCCTGAACTTCGAGTTCCAAGTACAAAAGTTAAGGAGACTTGGTCCTGAACTTAGAATTATAAGTTCAAAGTTCAAAAGTTAATGATACTTGGTCCTGAACTTAGACTAACAAGCTCAAAAGTTAAGGACAGTAGGTCCTGAATTTACAGTTACAAGGTCAAAAGTTAAGG
The DNA here is from genome assembly GCF_000393655.2 of Nicotiana sylvestris. Lineage (NCBI taxonomy): Eukaryota > Viridiplantae > Streptophyta > Magnoliopsida > Solanales > Solanaceae > Nicotiana > Nicotiana sylvestris. The sequence goes on along the minus strand of NC_091059.1, from coordinate 194,827,393 downwards.
ACAATGGGTCCTAAAGTCCTTAACTTAGACTAACAAGCTCGAAAGTTAAGGACAATAGGTCCCGAACTTAGGCTAAGAAGCCCAAAAGTTAAGGACAATAGGTCCTAAACTCAGACTAACAAGCTCAAAAGTTAAGGACAATAGGTCCTAAACTTACAATTACAAGTTCAAAAGTTAAGGACACTTGGTCCTGAACTTACAGTTACAAGCTCAAAAGTTAAGGACACTTGGTCCTCAACTTAGACTAACAAGCTCAAAAGTTAAGGACAATAGGTCCAGAACTTAGACTTACAAGCTCAAAAGTTAAGGACAAGTAGTCCTTAACTTTGAGTTATAAGTACAGAAATTAAGGACAGGTGGTTCTGAACTTCGAGTTCCAAGTTCAAAAGTTAAGGACATGTGGTCCTGAAGTCCTGAACTTAGAGTTGCAAGTTCAAAAGATAAGGACGTGTAGTCCTGAACTTAGAGTTGCAAATTCAAAATTTAAGGATACTTGGTCATGAACTTTATGAGCAGAAGGGTGTTTTCGTTCGGACGGGTAAAGTTTATTTAAGTAATGGCTAAAGACTAAAAATATTTTAAACAGTGGTATCACACCTCCTTTTTCACTACACCGAGAGGTATAAAGGAGTTTTTCCAATTAAAGTGACAAATGAAACGAGATTTATTTTAATTAAAGATTCAGAGTCGCCACTTGGGATAATTTATGGCGTCCCAAGTCACCGGTTCGAATCCCGAATCGAGGAAAATATTGACTCTGTTTACAGTCTGCGAACACAGAAATTCGGGTAAGAAATTCTGTTAACCCGGGAGAAGATGTTAGGCACTCCCGAGTTCCGTAGTTCTAGTACGGTTGCTTTGATCATACTTGGCTTATTAAAATTGTTTAATTACTCATTTTAGAACCTATGTGCATTTCCCTTTTTACCGCTTTTAATTAAGAAATTAACCTGAAACTAGTCACGCGTACGTGTACTCATTTTGTTTGGCGCGTTAAAAATCATGTCACGCGTACGTGTACACGATTAACAACACTTTATTATTATTACCAAAAAAACTTGGCCAAAATCGCGCGAACGCGTACCTTGATTTATTCTAAAAATCGTAATTATGTCACGCGAACGTGTACACAATTACGATAATAGATTATTAAGAGAACGTGGGTACATGCATACTAGTATCGTTGAATAATTCGACGTTCTTGATTATCGAAGAAATAGGTCAGCATTTAACTAAAACGCCAAGTTGCAATGTGATTTATTTCAACCAAAACATCATTCTTATACCAAGCTTATGTCCGATTTCCAATACCAGTGGCCAGTTATTTGGCTCATTCTATAGCAACTAGCCTACACGACTTTTAGCTCTAACAAATTTCAGTTTGTTGTTTCCCTTTAGATCTAATAAAGGAAATAATATTCTTTTATTTATACCTAGGACATCAGATTATAGAAATAGTATGTATATACATTCATGACTTTAACACACTTGCAACTACATAACAACAAGAATATCATTTAACTTACTCATTTAACTTAAACAACAAGAATTTCACTTAACTTAAACATTCATAATGTAAATAAAATTGTAGCAAATATCATGGCACCAAGTTAAAGGATCAAATTAGACTTTAAAGCATGGCAAAAATATGGCATGCAAACAACCTGTAGTTAACGGAATTTTCTTTTGCTAGATCCAAATGCATTTGAAGGATAAAAGATCAGATTGGGAATGGACCTTTATATTGACCGGATCAAACTTTACATTTCTGTAACTCAACCATCAAGCCTATAACAAAGGCCACCACCACAAACCTTTGTCGGCGGCAACCTCGACAGACCTCTCGAACCACAAACAGAACTAACAATCTGTAACCTCGAAACTCCAAAATTCTGACACTAGCACTTGGTGGTTATGGAGCTATTTTGTGAGGTGTGTTTGGACTGATTTTCTTGGTTGATTTTTTTTTTTTTGAGTTTTTCCAGTGGAGAAGATGAAAATCGAAGTGGGGGGAGGGGGTCCTTTGGAGAAGACGAAGTCAAGGGTGGTGGTCTGGGGTGAGGTTCATGACCTTGTATTTTTCAATGGCTTCCCGTGTATATCTAGTGTATATCGAGAGTATCTCTAGTGTATAAAAAATGTATAGTGACTGTATATCGAGTGTATATACCTTGTCTCCGTTAAGAAGAAGCCATCCCTTTTTTCGTCTCTGTGTTTTGAACTTCTCCTCTCGTTTCTTCTTACTTAAATTATTGTTTTTTTCCTCTATTTTTTCTTTTTATTTGTGAAGTGTATTATATAGATGTGTATGTGTGTTTTTGTGTAAGATCGTGTCTGTGTGTGCCAGTGATTGTGTGTGTGCGCATGATGTGAGATGTGAGGGAATGAGCACTAACATGAGGAAGTGGGGAAGTCACTAATATGAGAAAGTGGAAAAGTCACTAATATGAGGAAGTGGGAATGTCACTAACATGAGGAAGTGGAAAAATGGGAGTTAGGAGGAGAAATCGTGGGGCGGTTGAGGAGATCATGGGTAAAAGGGATATTATTTTGTATCTTTCTTAATTTACTGATTCTTGTTCTTCCGTTAGTTTATTATTTATTTTATTTTAACTTTTCTTGGCACCCCTTTTTTCTAAAGTAAAACATATTAAAAGTAAGATAATTTTTTTAAAAAAATATTAAGATTAGACCTAAAAGAAATATTTACATTAAACTAGTTGCCCCTCTTTGCTCAAAAAAACGAAGAGTTTTTGGGCAAAGATAAAGTGAACCATGTGACTAATTTTTTGACCATATCGGTATTCAAAAGAGGAAAAAAAAAGAAAAGGTGCAACCGAGTCCTGATTTTGGACAGCCTACATATCCCGGATTATAAGGGAATCAGGTCGCGTGTAGTTCAGAAATAGATAAGGTGATGAAGTGATGTTCGAGAGTCGAGTGAGGTTCCGTCCGAGGCTCCGATCCGTGGTCCTGTTATTACATCAACATCAAAACATGAAAAAGACTAGCTAAGCCTATCAATTACGAGTTACAAGATTCCTATCTATAAGTCTTCTGAAGCTTGATCTTGAGTCTTGAGTGGTTCTTCATGCAGACTTTAGATTTGAACCTTAACGCTCGCCAGTTGCAGGTGCTAGCTCGTACTTCTTTAGATTTTCAGACCAAGACCGGACATGTATTGCTTGTGACCTCGACCATGTCTTGAGCAGCTTACATCCTTCAGCAACTTCTGTATTTGGATTAACTTGTTACCATTCTCTCTTTTCCTTTATTGATTAACTTCTGTTGATCATCTAGGACTGCTGACTCGCATTCTTGACACGAGCTTCTTTCGTTACTGACTTGAATTGCATTCTGAATTGAATTCCCTTTTTTCCAGGTGGGCGCCTGATTGCAGAACTTGAACCGTCTTATCTTGTTACTTGACACTGTTTTCCTTTGCACCTTGAACCATTTTCCCGTGAAACTTGAATTGTCTTCCTTTTAAATTTCTTTCCCTTGAAACTCGAGTTGTCTTCCTTCGACACTGCTTTCCCTAGAAACTTGAGTTGTCTTCCTTCGACACTGCTTTCCCTAGAAACTTGAGTTGTCTCCCCTTGTTCTTCAGGTGGGCGCCTGATTACAACAAAATAGACAAAACAAAGAAATTTTTCTGCCCAGTTTGCACTATGAAGATTTGTGAGTTGTTAGCAAAATTGTAAACCACTTGTACTATTGATGCAATGATGAAATTAAACTAAAGAATAGACTAGGAAAACTATAAACTAAGCTTGACTAAAGTAAAAACTGACCCTATTCTCCAGGCGGGGCTCCCTGACTGCTAACTTGAAATGTATTCCCTACTCTCCAGGCGGACTCCTGACCGCTGAACTCTACATATATTCCCTGCTCTCCAGGCGAGCTCCTGACTGCTAACTTGAAATGTATTCCCTACTCTCCAAGCGGACTCCTGACTTCAACAAAATAGACAAAACAAAGAAAATTTTTTGCCCCGGTTTGGTGGCTGGGCACAGATGTACGTGTAAAATGGATCACATTACCAAATATCAATAAGAACTTGAAAGCTAAAACTTGAATTGTACTCCCTTGTTCTCCAGGCGAGCTCCTGATTGCTGACTTGAAAGTATTCCCTGCTTTCCAGACGGGCTCTTGATTGCTGACTTGAAAGTATTCCCTGCTTTCCAGACGGGCTCCTGACTTCAACTTGAAAGTATTCCCTGCTCTCCAGGCGGGCTCCTGATTCAAGATAGACAACACAAAGAATTTGAAAGCTAAAATTTAAATTGTACTCCCTTGTTCTCCAGGTGGGCTCCTGACTGCTGACTTGAAATGTATTCCCTACTCTCCAGGCGGGCTCCTGACTGCTGAACTTGGATGTCTTCTCCCTGTTCTCCAAGCGGGTACCTGATTTCAACAAAGTAGGCAAAAACAAAGAAAATTTTTCTGCCCCAGTTTGGTAACTGGGCATATATGTGAGTGTTAAACTGAATCATATTACCAAATATTACTAAGAATTTGAAAGCTAGGTCCCATTATGCAGGGAGGTCCTGACAACTCTTAACTGAATGACAATTTTAAATCTAAGTTATATCTTCTACAAGTGTGACTTCTGCTAAATCTTGCTATCTAAGAGAATCTTTAAACTACTCCCCATTATCCAGGGGGTCCTGAAAATCAAAAATAAAGTCTTATCTTAAGAGTGACAATTTTACGGCTAAATTGTACTCTCTTATAACAACATTTACTTATCTAATGGAATGCTTAAAGTTACGTCTCATTATTCAAGTGGGTCCTGAAAACTCTTATGTGAACTTTGAAGCCAACTTATATCCCTTTTGGTGCACATTTATCCTATATTCACTACTTATGTTTGTTTTGGATTTTAACCTAGGTCCCATTTTCCAGGAGGGTCCTGAAGTTTTGAATTGAGTCTTGTCTTAAAAAATGAAAAATTCAAACCAACTTATATTTTCACGAAGTAGGGCTTATGCTAGATCTTGTACTCATGAATGTTTAGAATTAAAGCTAAGTCCCATTTTCCAGGAGGGTCCTGAGAATTTATACGATCAAACCTGCATGGTACTTGTTTTCCTTACAGGGTGCTTCCTGAAATAAATGCCATATTTGCCCTTGTTTCAAATCAAAGAAAATCTTGTCAGTTTAAAACGTGGTGGTTAGTTGTGGCATTCTTGCTGGGGGTGATTTTCTCTTTTCCATGCTTTGCTTCAACAGACTGCCTTGAACTGGTTGAAAGGATTGTTTTGACCTCATGACTGATCCTTAACTGTAGGATCCCCAACTGTTGTTTTTCACTCTGACCCTTTTATTCGTAACCATACATCTCTCATGACATTACTGAACCATTCCACCGATTTAACCTTTGCTTACACCTTAGATCCCACTTTTCATCATACTATCTCCAGCATGTCCTAGCCGTATTTTGCTTTGTGCAATTTTGAATTTGGTAGTACATTTTGACATTCCTTCTTATTTATTGGAACAAGGCTAACCTTGGAAGAGCTTTAGAGGAGTAAAAATTAACAGCAATGAAATGCGACGATTTTGAGAATTAAGAATAAAGAAGAAAATCCAAATTTGGATGACTGTTGGAGATAGGAAAAAAGAACTTATCTGAGTGGAGTAACTGGCACCAATGATCATGGTATGCATTTTGGATTAATCAGCCCAGTCTATTTAACCAATCTCCTTTCCAATTGTTTTACTTTATTCTCCAAGATTTCCACAACCCAATTTTACTTTCCGCCAACTTACGGACCTTGTTCGACTTGCAGTGCCCTGAAGGGTTTTTACCGACAAACCTCTCTCATTTGTTTGTTCCTCAATTCCTTGTCGCCTTATGGTGGCCGCGAAGGTTTTCACCGATAAGACTCTCTTATTTTTACTTTCTTTCGGCTTTCGTCGCCTCATGGTACCTGTGAAGGTTTTCACCGATAAGACTCTCATTTTTACTTTCTCTCAGCTTTCGTCGCCTCATGGTGCCCATGATGTTTTTCACCAATAAGACTCTCATTTTTAATTCTCTCAGCTTTCGTCGCCTCATGGTGCCCATGAGGGTTTTCACCAATAAGATTTTCTCATTTTCATTACTTTTCCTGCTTGGACCAGAGTGTTATCCTGATATGAATCACCTCTATTTGCTCAACTTGGCATCTCTCGAAGACTGATCGGAAGGTCTTTCTTTGGACCGTAATGTGGGCTTTTGGATGGGGTTAGAAAGAAAGGGTATCAAAGGCTCAAAACAATTTGACATGGGTTTAAAATTACAACTCCTGGAATCACATTTCTTATTACAAGTACAACTTCTGCCCCAGTTTCTTGCTTGGGGATCTTTTGATATTTTATTTTACTATGACCGAGCCGTGAGGCTGCCTACGTATCCTTAACAGGAATCAGGTCAAACGTAGTTCACACTTGAATTTCCTTGTTGTTATACTTTCTCTTTTCACTTCTTTTCTTTTCTCTTTTCTCTTTTTCTTTCTTTTCTCTCTTTTTCGTCATTGATTCCAAAATAGGGGTATGAAAGAAATTTTTAAAGATCAAAAGGGGGAACAAAGGGTAATGTGTTTAGATAGCAGAACTAATTGCCTTCGTCATTTCAATCTTTGAAACAATGCCCGGTACAAACAATCAACAATTATAACAAAGAAATCATACATAATATCTCTTGACTGCATTGGAATTGATGGCCATGTCTATGCATTTTCCTTCGATATCTGTTAAACATAGAGCACTATTGGACAATACTCTGGTTACAATAAATGGCCCTTGCCAATTCGGGGCGAACTTGCCTTTTGCTTCAACCTGATGTGGAAGGATACGTTTCAACACTTGCTGACCCTCTTCAAACTTTCGAGAACGCACCCTTTTGTTGTATGCTCCTGCCATTCTCTTTTGATATAACTGGCCATGACATACTGCTGCCAATCTTTTTTCATCAATCAAGTTCAACTGCTCCAAACGGGTTTTGACCCACTCATCATCATCAATCTTAGCCTCAGCGACAATCCGAAGGGAAGGGATTTCAACTTCTGCAGGTATTACTGCTTCAGTGCCATATACCAACAAATAAGGAGTTGCACCTACCGAAGTACGAATAGTAGTGCTATATCCCAACAATGCAAATGGTAATTTTTCGTGCCATTGCCTCGAACCTTCTACCATTTTCCGAAGTATCTTCTTTATGTTTTTGTTGGCTGCCTCGACTGCTCCATTCGCCTTGGGACGATATGGGGTAGAATTGTGATGTGTAATCTTAAACTGTTGACATACCTCTTCCATCAAGTTACTGTTAAGATTAGCACCATTATCTGTGATGATCACCTTTGGTATTCCGAATCGACAAATGACATTTGAGTGAACAAAATCGACCACTGCTTTCTTGGTCACCGATTTGAAAGTTTTGGCCTCAATCCACTTGGTGAAATAATCAATGGCTATGATAATAGGTGAATTTAACTATAATTAGGCCCTAAATAACCACCTTCTTGTATAGTTTGGATGATAAAAGTGATAACAAAATGCTCTTATTAGTGTTTTTCATACTTTGCAGGTTATATATGACCAGAGTAGGCTATGAAGTACTTTTGGGATCAAATATGGAGAAAAAGAGGTCGATCGTAAAATTCCGTCAAGTAAACCACGCGAAACAGCTCAAGTCAGAACTGAAAGAGGACTGTCGCGGTTCCACCGCGACCACGGCAGAACCGCGGTAGAAGATGGCTGCAGACAAAGTGAGAATCAGAGAGCATGTTTAGCCACGATTTGACCGCGACCGCGGCAGAACCGCGGCGGAGGCGGAGAACTTCAGGGACTAAAGTGCAAAACACGGGATTTTTAGCCCAAAATCCTATTTCAAACACTAGACTTCGCCCAAGAGAGGCATGTAATGTTTTAGAGAGTACTTTGGCAAGAAAAACAATTGTGAGAGATCACCCAAAACATCTTTCTTCTTTTCTTTGATTTTTCTTGCAAGTTTTATGATGAATATTATTTTAGTTTGTTTACCTATAGTTATGAGTGTCACACCTCCTTTTTCCGCACCCGCGAGGGTATAAGGGAGTTTTTTCCAATTAAAGGACAATCTAAACGGGATTTATTTATTTATTTCAGAGTCGCCACTTGGGAGATTTAGGGTGTCCCAAGTCACCAATTTTAATCCCGAATCTAGGAAAAGAATGACTCTATATTACAGTCTGCGTACCAGAAATCCGGATAAGGAATTCTGTTAACCCGGGAGAAGGTGTTAGGCATTCCCGAGTTCCGTGGTTCTAGCACGGTCGCTCAACTGTTATATTCGGCTTGATTATCTGATTTTATACAATATGAACTTATGTGCAAATTTTAACTTTTAACCACTTTGTTATTATTATTTTAAAAGAATGTGAACATCACTTGAAACATGTCTTTGGATTGCGTCACATGAAATGCGCCCACAATCCGGAACACATTTTTATTTGATGTTTTGGGATTTGGATTTGGGTCACATGAAATGCACACCCATGTTTAAGAAAGTAAATTATTAAACACGCGCCTAAAGGGACTAGCGTGTTATTATTTTGGGAAGGTGGTGAAATTCGCTAAACGGCCCTCCTGAATTCTAAGTAATTTAAAACAAGTATTTACTGAGGGCCCCGCAATTTGTATTTTTATTCGGCTCATCTCATCTCATTCTTATTTTTTAAAGGAATTTGCAACGTCATGGACATGCATCTCGAACCACGTTACAATAAATGTACCCGCGATTTAGAGACACATTTCAACTCCGCTGAGATTTGGATTTGGGTCATATAAATGTGCACCCGAGTTAGGGAGGATAAATTATTACAGGCGCGCCTAAAGCAACTAGCGCATTATTATATTGGGTAGGGCCGTGAATTTTGCTAAACGGCCCGTCCCAGAATCTAAGTATTTAATACATATATTTTGTGAGGGCCCCGCAATCTATGTGTTTTATTTGGCGAGGCTCGTCTCATTTTATTATTTAAGGGCAAACTTAAAACAACTACGATTTTCTATCAATGAAGTCATCCGAGGCTAAACGAAAACAACGATTCTAATAAGTAATAATATCCATGATAAAACGAGAAAAAAAACAATTTAACAAAAACGATTCACAAACCGTTCATATGTTCTCACATTTACCTTAAGCATACAGTAACTAACCATAAGGTAAACATTTTTAGCAAAAACAACAAAAATTGCATTGTTGACATTCATCAATATCAAATACTCTTATTCGCCTTGAATCATAACATGCGAAACGAACAAAATGAAACAAAGGATGAAGAACAATAACCTTTGAACCTCGACAACCTCAGAACGACAAACACGACCCCGACGGAACTCAAACCGGACCTCACTGAACAACGACGACCTCGATGGAAGCAGAGAGCTCGGCCAAAACTATCAATGCATGAGATATCGGTTGTTGCTGGATTTTTCTCGACGTAGCAGGTACGTGAAGATAAGCAGAAGGGGTCGTTCGGATATGAGGAGGAAACATCTATGAAGGGTCGTTTGGGGTTGTGGTCGACGCGGCTACTGGTTGCAAAGCTTACGAGGGGTCGTTTGGGCAGTGGTTTATGACGGGAGGCGTTGCTGGACTAGGGGTCATTTGGCAACGTCGGAGTTCAGTGGTCGACGACTGGAGCTGGGCATCGCTTGTGGTCGACGAAGGGAGTTTGGACAGGACGATGGTTGACGGGGGGTGCGACTGGATTTTCCATCGAAGGTTGGTGGTTATGGCGTCGGGGGGGGGGGGGAAGCTGGTCGGAGATGGTGTTTGGACGGTGTCGATGGAGATTTCTGGGTGGCAGCAATGGTTGTTTTGGTGGAGCTGGAGCTGAGGGACAGTGACGACGGGATGATGGAACTAGGAGGAGGAAGAGTGACGATGGGCTAGTAGTTTGGGCAGTAGTCGACAGAGAAGCTGGACGGCGAGCTGAAGCAGCAATGGTGATTGCCGGTGGTTGTAGGCGACGGGGAAGGTGACGATGGGCTAGTGTTTTTGGTTGGGTTCTTGCTAGGGTTTTTCTTTTTCTTCTTTAGGAAGAAGAAGTTCCACAGTATCCGTTCCAAATTTTTCCCAAAAAAGTCCTCGTCCGTGTATTAATGCCCATTTGTCCAGAAAAATGAGCCCCACGCGTGGTGGGGTTCGAGGCTTGTGTTCCCCACGCGTGGTGGGGTTCCCCGTGTATGGGATTCCGTCCGTGTTCCCCACGTGTGTCCCCTCATGTGTGGTGGACTCGGATTATTATGGGCTAGGTCCGAAAATTAGACCTAACAACGGGTAATTTGAACCCGAATATTATTCTTTTGCCCAGAACCGATTAAGAACACGACGTTGTTCGACTAATCCTATGTAAGCAAAATAACTACCAAAAATAAGACTAATATTTAAACAAAACTATATCTTTTTAAAATATTTTTTCAAGATTTAAAATAGCTACAAAATATTAATAAAACTATTTTTTGTAATTTTCGTTTTTTATATAAAGATAAAATATAAAGTAATATTTTTTAATTTTTAAAAATTAAAATGACTATAAAACATTAACAGAACTATATTTTTTGGTAATTTTCGAAATTATATAAAGTACAAAATAAAGTACAATTTTTTTGTATTTTTTCAAGTTTATGAGAAATACATAAACTAAAATTTATATATATATTTTTTGTAATTTTTCTTTTGCGAGGAAAATAAAGTAAAAATAGTAAAAATAGCTATATTAGACCTAAATTAAATATTTAAGCTAAAAATGTAAAAATTCCCGGGGAGGGTCAAAAATCAGGTGTCTACAGCTGCCCTCTTTGATTGGAAACACGAAGAGTTTTCCGACAAAGAACGACTAGACATGTTTTTGACCCGACCATTACTTGGACGGACTACACTACGGAAAGGGAGGGAATGTGACTGAGCCCTGGTATCTGAGCTGCCTACATATCCTTGGTTTTATAGGAATTAGGCCACGTGTAGTTCGGAAATGAGAGAGAGATGGTAAAGTGTACCGAGGTGAAGAGCCGATCGAGGTGTCGTTCCGTTGAAGTTCCGGTCCGCGGTCCTGTCATTACAACAAAAATAAAAACTGAAAAAGACTAACTAAGCCTATCAGCTAATAGTTACAAGGATTCCTATCTTTAAGTCTTCTGAAACTTGGTCTTGAGTCTTGAATGGTGCTTCATACAGACTTTGGATTTGAACTTTGATACTGCTAGTTGTAGGTGCTAGTTCTTGAGCAGACCACATCTGTTCTCCACTTCCGTACTTTGGGTTCTTTTCCCCTCTTTTCTCCTCTTGTTTTTGTTTATGTGACCAGCTTTTGTTGATCATCCCAGACTGTTGACTCGCATTCTTGAGGCGAGCTTCTACTATTTCTAACTTGGTTGAATGTTGGGGACTTCTGTTGTAGCCTTCTGCTTTATTGATTCTAAGGGTGCTCCTTTGTCATATGAGCGGACCTTTGACTTCAATACTTCAATTGTATTCCCTTATTCTCCAGGTGGGCGCCTGATTTCTATTTCTTTTATTTATCCTTGTTCTCCAGGTGGACGCCTGATTTCTTCCTTCCTTTGTCCTTGTTCTCCAGGTGGACGCCTGATTACTTCCTTTCTTTGTCCTTGTTCTCCAGGTGGACGTCTGATTTCTTCCTTTCTTTGTACTTGTTTTCCAAGTGGACGCCTGATTTCTTCCTTTCTTTGTCCTTGTTCTCCAAGTGGACGCTTGATTACTTCCTTTCTTTATCCTTGTTCTCCAGGTGGACGCCTGATTTCTTCTTTTCTTTGTCCTTGTTCTCCAGGTGGACGCCTGATTTCTTTCTTTCTCTATCCTTGTTCTCCAGGTGGACGCCTGATTTCTTCTTTTCTTTGTCCTTGTTCTCCAGGTGGACGCCTGATTTCTTCCTTTCTTTGTCCTTGTTCTCTAGGTGGACGCCTGATTACTTCTTTTCTTTGTCCTTGTTCTCCAGGTGGACGCCTGATTACTTCTTTTCTTTGTCCTTGTTCTCCAGGTGGACGCCTGATTTCTTCTTTTCTTTGTCCTTGTTCTCCTGGTGGACGCCTGATTTCTTCCTTTCTTTGTCCTTGTTCTCCAGGTGGACGCCTGATTACTTTTTTCTTTGTCCTTGTTCTCCAGGTGGACGCCTGATTTCTTCTTTTCTTTGTCCTTGTTCTCCAGGTGGACGCCTGATTTCTTCCTTTCTTTGTCCTTGTTCTCCAGGTGGACGCCTGATTTCTTCCTTTCTTTGTCCTTGTTCTCCAGGTGGACGCCTGATTACTTCTTTTCTTTGTCCTTGTTCTCCAGGTGGACGCCTGATTTCTTCTTTTCTTTGTCCTTGTTCTCCTGGTGGACGCCTGATTTCTTCCTTTCTTTGTCCTTGTTCTCCAGGTGGACGCCTGATTACTTTTTTCTTTGTCCTTGTTCTCCAGGTGGACGCCTGATTTCTTCTTTTCTTTGTCCTTGTTCTCCAGGTGGACGCCTGATTTCTTCCTTTCTTTGTCCTTGTTCTCCAGGTGGACGCCTGATTTCTTCCTTTCTTTGTCCTTGTTCTCCAGGTGGACTCCTGATTTCTTCCTTTCTTTGTCCTTGTTCTCCAGGTGGACGCCTGATTTCTTCCTTTCTTTGTCCTTGTTCTCCAGGTGGACGCCTGATTTCTTCTTTCTTTGTCCTTGTTCTCCAGGTGGACGCCTGATTTCTTCTTTTCTTTGTCCTTGTTCTCCAGGTGGACGCCTGATTACTTCCTTTCTTTGTCCTTGTTCTCCAGGTGGACGCCTGATTTCTTCCTTTCTTTGTCCTTGTTCTCCAGGTGGACGCCTGATTACTTCTTTTCTTTGTCCTTGTTCTCCAGGTGAACTCCTGATTTCTTCCTTTCTTTGTCCTTGTTCTCCAGGTGGACGCCTGATTACTTCCTTTCTTTGTCCTTGTTCTCCAGGTGGACGCCTGATTACTTCTTTTCTTTGTCCTTGTTCTCCAGGTGGAAGCCTGATTTCTTCTTTACTTTGTCCTTGTTCTCCAAGTGGACGCCTGATTTCTTCCTTTCTCTGTCTTTGTTCTCCAGGTGGACACCTGATTACTTCCTTTTTTTGTCCTTGTTCTCCAGGTGGACGCCTGATTTCTTCCTTTCTTTGTCCTTGTTCTCCAGGTGGACGCCTGATTTCTTCCTTTCTTTGTCCTTGTTCTCCAGGTAGACGCCTGATTTCTTTCTTTCTTTGTCCTTGTTCTCCAGGTGGACGCCTGATTTCTTCCTTTCTTTGTCCTTGTTCTCCAGGTGGACGCCTGATTACTTCTTTTCTTTGTCCTTGTTCTCCAGGTGGACTCCTGATTTCTTCCTTTCTTTGTCCTTGTTTTCCAGGTGGACGCCTGATTACTTCTTTTCTTTGTCCTTGTTTTCCAGGTGGACGCCTGATTTCTTTCTTTCTCTGTCCTTGTTCTCCAGGTGGACGCCTGATTTCTTCCTTTCTTAGTCCTTGTTCTCCAGGTGGACGCCTGATTACTTCTTTTCTTTGTCCTTGTTCTCCAGGTGGACTCCTGATTTCTTTCTTTCTTTGTCCTTGTTCTCCAGGTGGACGCCTGATTACTTCTTTTCTTTGTCCTTGTTCTCCAGGTGGACGCCTGATTTCTTTCTTTCTCTGTCCTTGTTCTCCAGGTGGATGCCTGATTTCTTATTTTCTTTGTCCTTGTTCTCCAGGTGGACGCCTGATTTCTTTCTTTCTCTGTCCTTGTTCTCCAGGTGGACGCCTGATTACTTCCTTTTTTTGTCCTTGTTCTCCAGGTGGATGCCTGATTTCTTCCTTTCTTTGTCCTTGTTCTCCAGGTGGATGCCTGATTTCTTCCTTTCTTTGTCCTTGTACTCCAGGTGGACGCCTGATTTCTTTCTTTCTCTGTCCTTGTTCTCCAGGTGGACGCCTAATTACTTCCTTTTTTGTCCTTGTTCTCCAGGTGGACGCCTGATTTCTTCCTTTCTTTGTCCTTGTTCTCCAGGTGGACGCCTGATTTCTTCCTTTCTTTGTCCTTGTTTTCCAGGTGGACACCTGATTACTTCTTTTCTTTGTCCTTGTTCTCCAGGTGGACGCCTGATTTCTTTCTTTCTCTGTCCTTGTTCTCCATGTGGACGCCTGATTTCTTCTTTTCTTTGTCCTTGTTCTCCAGATGGACGCCTGATTTCTTTCTTTCTCTGTCCTTGTTCTCTAGGTGGACGCCTGATTACTTCTTTTCTTTGTCCTTGTTCTCCAGGTGGAAGCCTGATTTCTTCTTTTCTTTGTCCTTGTTCTCCAGGTGGACGCCTGATTTGTTCCTTTCTTTGTCCTTGTTCTCCAGGTGGACGCCTGATTACTTCTTTTCTTTGTCTTTGTTCTCCAGGTGGACGCCTGATTTCTTCTTTTCTTTGTCCTTGTTCTCCAGGTGGACGCCTGATTTCTTCCTTTCTTTGTCCTTGTTCTCCAGGTGGACGCCTGATTACTTCCTTTCTTTGTCCTTGTTCTCCAGGTAGACTCCTGATTTCTTCCTTTCTTTGTCCTTGTTCTCCAGGTGGGCGCCTGATTTCTTCCTTTCTTTGTCCTTGTTCTCCAGGTGGACGCCTGATTACTTCTTTTCTTTGTCCTTGTTCTCCAGGTGGACGCCTGATTTCTTCTTTTCTTTGTCCTTATTCTCCTGGTGGACGCCTGATTTCTTCCTTTCTTTGTCCTTGTTCTCCAGGTGGACGCCTGATTACTTTTTTCTTTGTCCTTGTTCTTCAGGTGGACGCCTGATTTCTTCTTTTCTTTGTCCTTGTTCTCCAGGTGGACGCCTGATTTCTTCCTTTCTTTGTCCTTGTTCTCCAGGTGGACGCCTGATTTCTTCCTTTCTTTGTCCTTGTTCTCCAGGTGGACTCCTGATTTCTTCCTTTCTTTGTCCTTGTTCTCCAGGTGGACACCTGATTTCTTCCTTTCTTTGTCCTTGTTCTCCAGGTGGACGCCTGATTTCTTCTTTCTTTGTCCTTGTTCTCCAGGTGGACGCCTGATTTCTTCTTTTCTTTGTCCTTGTTCTCCAGGTGGACGCCTGATTACTTCCTTTCTTTGTCCTTGTTCTCCAGGTGGACGCCTGATTTCTTCCTTTCTTTGTCCTTGTTCTCCAGGTGGACGCCTGATTACTTCTTTTCTTTGTCCTTGTTCTCCAGGTGGACTCCTGATTTCTTCCTTTCTTTGTCCTTGTTCTCCAGGTGGACGCCGGATTACTTCCTTTCTTTGTCCTTGTTCTCCAGGTGGACGCCTGATTACTTCTTTTCTTTGTCCTTGTTCTCCAGGTGGAAGCCTGATTTCTTCTTTTTTTTGTCCTTGTTCTCCAGGTGGACGCCTGATTTCTTCCTTTCTCTGTCCTTGTTCTCCAGGTGGACGCCTGATTACTTCCTTTTTTGTCCTTGTTCTCCAGGTGGACGCCTGATTTCTTCCTTTCTTTGTCCTTGTTCTCCAGGTGGACGCCTGATTTCTTCCTTTCTTTGTCCTTGTTCTCCAGGTGGACGCCTGATTTCTTTCTTTCTTTGTCCTTGTTATCCAGGTGGACGCCTGATTTCTTCCTTTCTTTGTCCTTGTTCTCCAGGTGGACGCCTGATTACTTCTTTTATTTGTCCTTGTTCTCCAGGTGGACTCCTGATTTCTTCCTTTCTTTGTCCTTGTTCTCCAGGTGGACGCCAGATTACTTCTTTTCTTTGTCCTTGTTTTCCAGGTGGACGCCTGATTTCTTTCTTTCTCTGTCCTTGTTCTCCAGGTGGACGCCTGATTTCTTCCTTTCTTTGTCCTTGTTCTCCAGGTGGATGCCTGATTACTTCTTTTCTTTGTCCTTGTTCTCCAGGTGGACTCCTGATTTCTTCCTTTCTTTGTCCTTGTTCTCCAGGTGGACACCTGATTACTTCTTTTCTTTGTCCTTGTTCTCCAGGTGGACGCCTAATTTCTTTCTTTCTCTGTCCTTGTTCTCCAGGTGGACGCCTGATTTCTTATTTTCTTTGTCCTTGTTCTCCAGGTGGACGCCTGATTTCTTTCTTTCTCTGTCCTTGTTCTCCAGGTGGACGCCTGATTACTTCCTTTTTTGTCCTTGTTCTCCAGGTGGATGCCTGATTTCTTCCTTTCTTTGTCGAATTTTCCAGGTGGACGCCTGATTTCTTCCTTTCTTTGTCCTTGTTCTCCAGGTGGACGCCTGATTTCTTTCTTTCTCTGTCCTTGTTCTCCAGGTGGACGCCTAATTACTTCCTTTTTTGTCCTTGTTCTCCAGGTGGACGCCTGATTTCTTCCTTTCTTTGTCCTTGTTCTCCAGGTGGACGCCTGATTTCTTCCTTTCTTTGTCCTTGTTCTCCAGGTGGACGCCTGATTACTTCTTTTCTTTGTCCTTGTTCTCCAGGTGGACGCCTGATTTCTTTCTTTCTCTGTCCTTGTTCTCCATGTGGACGCCTGATTTCTTCTTTTCTTTGTCCTTGTTCTCCAGGTGGACGCCTGATTTCTTTCTTTCTCTGTCCTTGTTCTCCAGGTGGACGCCTGATTTCTTCCTTTCTTTGTCCTTGTTCTCCAGGTGGACGCCTGATTTCTTCCTTTCTTTGTCCTTGTTCTCCAGGTGGACGCCTGATTACTTCTTTTCTTTGTCCTTGTTCTCCAGGTGGACGCCTGATTTCTTCTTTTCTTTGTCCTTGTTCTCCAGGTGGACGCCTGATTTCTTCTTTTCTTTGTCCTTGTTCTCCAGGTGGACGCCTGATTACTTCTTTTCTTTGTCCTTGTTCTCCAGGTGGATGCCTGATTTCTTCTTTTCTTTGTCCTTATTCTCCAGGTGGATGCCTGATTTCTTCCTTTCTTTGTCCTTGTTCTCCAGGTGGACGCCTGATTTCTTCCTTTCTTTGTCCTTGTTCTCCAAGTGGACGCCTGATTACTTCCTTTATTTGTCCTTATTCTCCAGGTGGACGCCTGATTTCTTCTTTTCTTTGTCCTTGTTCTCCAGGTGGACACCTGATTTCTTTCTTTCTCTGTCCTTGTTCTCCAGGTGGACGCCTGATTTCTTCTTTTCTTTGTCCTTGTTTTCCAGGTGGACGCCTGATTTCTTCCTTTCTTTGTCCTTGTTCTCTAGGTGGACGCCTGATTACTTCTTTTCTTTGTCCTTGTTCTCCAGGTGGACGCCTGATTTCTTATTTTCTTTGTCCTTGTTCTCCAGGTGGACACCTGATTTCTTCTTTTCTTTGTCCTTGTTCTCCAGGTGGACGCCTGATTACTTCTTTTCTCTGTCCTTGTTCTCCAGGTGGACGCCTGATTTCTTCTTTTCTTTTTCCTTGTTCTCCAGGTGGACGCCTGATTTCTTTTTTTCTTTGTCCTTGTTCTCCAGGTGGACGCCTGATTTCTTCTTTTCTTTGTCCTTGTTCTCCAGGTGGACGCCTAATTTCTTCCTTTCTTTGTCCTTGTTCTCCAGGTGGACGCCTGATTTCTTCCTTTCTTTGTCCTTGTTCTCCAGGTGGACGCCTGATTTCTTCCTTTCTTTGTCCTTGTTCTCCAGGTGGACGCCTGATTTCTTCCTTTCTTTGTCCTTGTTCTCTAGGTGGACGCCTGATTTCTTCTTTATTTGTCCTTGTTCTCCAGGTGGACGCCTGATTTCTTCCTTTCTTTGTCCTTGTTCTCCAGGTGGACGCCTGATTACTTCTTTTCTTTGTCTTTGTTCTCCAGGTAAACGCCTGATTTCTTTCTTTCTCTGTCCTTGTTCTCCAGGTGGACGCCTGATTTCTTCTTTTCTTTGTCCTTGTTCTCCAGGTGGACGCCTGATTTCTTTCTTTCTCTGTCCTTATTCTCCAGGTGGACGCCTGATTACTTCCTTTTTTGTCCTTGTTCTCCAGGTGGACGCCTGATTTCTTCCTTTCTTTGTCTTGTTCTCCAGGTGGACGCCTGATTTCTTCCTTTCTTTGTCCTTGTTCTCCAGGTGGACGCCTGATTTCTTCTTTTCTTTGTCCTTGTTCTCCAGGTGGACGCCTGATTTCTTTCTTTCTCTGTCCTTATTCTCCAGGTGGACGCCTGATTACTTCCTTTTTTTGTCCTTGTTCTCCAGGTGGACGCCTGATTTCTTTCTTTCTTTGTCCTTGTTCTCCAGGTGGACGCCTGATTTCTTCCTTTCTTTGTCCTTGTTCTCCAGGTGGACGCTTGATTTCTTCCTTTCTTTGTCCTTGTTCTCCAGGTGGACGCCTGATTACTTCTTTTCTTTGTCCTTGTTCTCCAGGTGGACGCCTGATTTCTTCTTTTCTTTGTCCTTGTTCTCCAGGTGGACGCCTGATTTCTTCTTTTCTTTGTCCTTGTTCTCCAGGTGGACGCCTGATTACTTCTTTTCTTTGTCCTTGTTCTCCAGGTGGATGCCTGATTTCTTCTTTTCTTTGTCCTTATTCTCCAGGTGGATGCCTGATTTCTTCCTTTCTTTGTACTTGTTCTCCAGGTGGACGCCTGATTTCTTCCTTTCTTTGTCCTTGTTCTCCAAGTGGACGCCTGATTACTTCCTTTCTTTGTCCTTATTCTCCAGGTGAACGCCTGATTTCTTCTTTTCTTTGTCCTTGTTCTCCAGGTGGACACCTGATTTCTTTCTTTCTCTGTCCTTGTTCTCCAGGTGGACGCCTGATTTCTTCTTTTCTTTGTCCTTGTTTTCCAGGTGGACGCCTGATTTCTTCCTTTCTTTGTCCTTGTTCTCTAGGTGGACGCCTGATTACTTCTTTTCTTTGTCCTTGTTCTCCAGGTGGACGCCTGATTTCTTATTTTCTTTGTCCTTGTTCTCCAGGTGGACGCCTGATTTCTTCTTTTCTTTGTCCTTGTTCTCCAGGTGGACGCCTGATTACTTCTTTTCTCTGTCCTTGTTCTCCAGGTGGACGCCTGATTTCTTCTTTTCTTTTTCCTTGTTCTCCAGGTGGACGCCTGATTTCTTTTTTCTTTGTCCTTGTTCTCCAGGTGGACGCCTGATTTCTTCTTTTCTTTGTCCTTGTTCTCCAGGTGGACGCCTGATTTCTTCCTTTCTTTGTCCTTGTTCTCCAGGTGGACGCCTGATTTCTTCCTTTCTTTGTCCTTGTTCTCCAGGTGGACGCCTGATTTCTTCCTTTCTTTGTCCTTGTTCTCCAGGTGGACGCCTGATTTCTTCCTTTCTTTGTCCTTGTTCTCCAGGTGGACGCCTGATTTCTTCTTTATTTGTCCTTGTTCTTCAGGTGGACGCCTGATTTCTTCCTTTCTTTGTCTTTGTTCTCCAGGTGGACGCCTGATTACTTCTTTTCTTTGTCTTTGTTCTCCAGGTAAACGCCTGATTTCTTTCTTTCTCTGTCCTTGTTCTCCAGGTGGACGCCTAATTTCTTCTTTTCTTTGTCCTTGTTCTCCAGGTGGACGCCTGATTTCTTTCTTTCTCTGTCCTTATTCTCCAGGTGGACGCCTGATTACTTCCTTTTTTTGTCCTTGTTCTCCAGGTGGACGCCTGATTTCTTCCTTTCTTTGTCCTTGTTCTCCAGGTGGACGCCTGATTTCTTCCTTTCTTTGTCCTTGTTCTCCAGGTGGACGCCTGATTTCTTCTTTTCTTTGTCCTTGTTCTCCAGGTGGACGCCTGATTTCTTTCTTTCTCTGTCCTTATTCTCCAGGTGGACGCCTGATTTCTTCCTTTCTTTGTCCTTGTTCTCCAGGTGGACGCCTGATTTCTTCCTTTCTTTGTCCTTGTTCTCCAGGTGGACGCCTGATTTCTTCCTTTCTTTGTCCTTGTTCTCCAGGTGGACGCCTGATTTCTTCCTTTCTTTGTCCTTGTTCTCCAGGTGGACGCCTGATTACTTCTTTTCTTTGTCCTTGTTCTCCAGGTGGACGCCTGATTTCTTCTTTTCTTTGTCCTTGTTCTCCAGGTGGACGCCTGATTTCTTCTTTTCTTTGTCCTTGTACTCCAGGTGGACGCCTGATTACTTCTTTTCTTTGTCCTTGTTCTCCAGGTGGACGCCTGATTTCTTCTTTTCTTTGTCCTTGTTCTCCAGGTGGACGCCTGATTTCTTCTTTTCTTTGTCCTTGTTCTCCAGGTGGACGCCTGATTACTTCTTTTCTTTGTCCTTGTTCTCCAGGTGGATGCCTGATTTCTTCTTTTCTTTGTCCTTATTCTCCAGGTGGATGCCTGATTTCTTCCTTTCTTTGTCCTTGTTCTCCAGGTGGACGCCTGATTTCTTCCTTTCTTTGTCCTTGTTCTCCAAGTGGACGCCTGATTACTTCCTTTCTTTGTCCTTATTCTCCAGGTGGACGCCTGATTTCTTCTTTTCTTTGTCCTTGTTCTCCAGGTGGACACCTGATTTCTTTCTTTCTCTGTCCTTGTTCTCCAGGTGGACGCCTGATTTCTTCTTTTCTTTGTCCTTGTTTTCCAGGTGGACGCCTGATTTCTTCCTTTCTTTGTCCTTGTTCTCTAGGTGGACGCATGATTACTTCTTTTCTTTGTCCTTGTTCTCCAGGTGGACGCCTGATTTCTTATTTTCTTTGTCCTTGTTCTCCAGGTGGACGCCTGATTTCTTCTTTTCTTTGTCCTTGTTCTCCAGGTGGACGCCTGATTACTTCTTTTCTCTGTCCTTGTTCTCCAGGTGGACGCCTGATTTCTTCTTTTCTTTTTCCTTGTTCTCCAGGTGGACGCCTGATTTCTTTTTTCTTTGTCCTTGTTCTCCAGGTGGACGCCTGATTTCTTCTTTTCTTTGTCCTTGTTCTCCAGGTGGACGCCTAATTTCTTCCTTTCTTTGTCCTTGTTCTCCAGGTGGACGCCTGATTTCTTCCTTTCTTTGTCCTTGTTCTCCAGGTGGACGCCTGATTTCTTCCTTTCTTTGTCCTTGTTCTCCAGGTGGACGCCTGATTTCTTCCTTTCTTTGTCCTTGTTCTCTAGGTGGACGCCTGATTTCTTCTTTATTTGTCCTTGTTCTCCAGGTGGACGCCTGATTTCTTCCTTTCTTTGTCCTTGTTCTCCAGGTGGACGCCTGATTACTTCTTTTCTTTGTCTTTGTTCTCCAGGTAAACGCCTGATTTCTTTCTTTCTCTGTCCTTGTTCTCCAGGTGGACGCCTGATTTCTTCTTTTCTTTGTCCTTGTTCTCCAGGTGGACGCCTGATTACTTCCTTTTTTGTCCTTGTTCTCCAGGTGGACGCCTGATTTCTTCCTTTCTTTGTCTTGTTCTCCAGGTGGACGCCTGATTTCTTCCTTTCTTTGTCCTTGTTCTCCAGGTGGACGCCTGATTTCTTCTTTTCTTTGTCCTTGTTCTCCAGGTGGACGCCTGATTTGTTTCTTTCTCTGTCCTTATTCTCCAGGTGGACGCCTGATTACTTCCTTTTGTTGTCCTTGTTCTCCAGGTGGACGCCTGATTTCTTTCTTTCTTTGTCCTTGTTCTCCAGGTGGACGCCTGATTTCTTCCTTTCTTTGTCCTTGTTCTCCTGGTGGACGCCTGATTTCTTCCTTTCTTTGTCCTTGTTCTCCAGTTGGACGCCTGATTACTTCTTTTCTTTGTCCTTTTTCTCCAGGTGGACGCCTGATTTCTTCTTTTCTTTGTCCTTGTTCTCCAGGTGGACGCCTGATTTCTTCTTTTCTTTGTCCTTGTTCTCCAGGTGGACGCCTGATTACTTCTTTTCTTTGTCCTTGTTCTCCAGGTGAATGCCTGATTTCTTCATTTCTTTATCCTTATTCTCCAGGTGGATGCCTGATTTCTTCCTTTCTTTGTCCTTGTTCTCCAGGTGGACGCCTGATTTCTTCCTTTCTTTGTCCTTGTTCTCCAAGTGGACGCCTGATTACTTCCTTTCTTTGTCCTTATTCTCCAGGTGGACGCCTGATTTCTTCTTTTCTTTGTCCTTGTTCTCCAGGTGGACACCTGATTTCTTTCTTTCTCTGTCCTTGTTCTCCAGGTGGACGCCTGATTTCTTCTTTTCTTTGTCCTTGTTTTCCAGGTGGACGCCTGATTTCTTCCTTTCTTTGTCCTTGTTCTCTAGGTGGACGCCTGATTACTTCTTTTCTTTGTCCTTGTTCTCCAGGTGGACGCCTGATTTCTTATTTTCTTTGTCTTTGTTCTCCAGGTGGACGCCTGATTTCTTCTTTTCTTTGTCCTTGTTCTCCAGGTGGACGCCTGATTACTTCTTTTCTTTGTCCTTGTTCTCCAGGTGGACGCCTGATTTCTTCTTTTCTTTGTCCTTGTTCTCCAGGTGGACGCCTGATTTCTTCTTTTCTTTGTCCTTGTTCTCCAGGTGGACGCCTGATTTCTTTTTTCTTTGTCCTTGTTCTCCAGGTGGACGCCTGATTTCTTCTTTTCTTTGTCCTTGTTCTCCAGGTGGACGCCTGATTTCTTCCTTTCTTTGTCCTTGTTCTCCAGGTGGACGCCTGATTTCTTCCTTTCTTTGTCCTTGTTCTCCAGGTGGACGCCTGATTTCTTCCTTTCTTTGTCCTTGTTCTCCAGGTGGACGCCTGATTTCTTCTTTATTTGTCCTTGTTCTCCAGGTGGACGCCTGATTTCTTCCTTTCTTTGTCTTTGTTCTCCAGGTGGACGCCTGATTACTTCTTTTCTTTGTCTTTGTTCTCCAGGTAAACGCCTGATTTCTTTCTTTCTCTGTCCTTGTTCTCCAGGTGGACGCCTAATTTCTTCTTTTCTTTGTCCTTGTTCTCCAGGTGGACGCCTGATTTCTTTCTTTCTCTGTCCTTATTCTCCAGGTGGACGCCTGATTACTTCCTTTTTTGTCCTTGTTCTCCAGGTGGACGCCTGATTTCTTCCTTTCTTTGTCCTTGTTCTCCAGGTGGACGCCTGATTTCTTCCTTTCTTTGTCCTTGTTCTCCAAGTGGACGCCTGATTTCTTCTTTTCTTTGTCCTTGTTCTCCAGGTGGACGCCTGATTTCTTTCTTTCTCTGTCCTTATTTTCCAGGTGGACGCCTGATTACTTCCTTTTTTTGTCCTTGTTTTCCAGGTGGAAGCCTGATTTCTTCCTTTCTTTGTCCTTGTTCTCCAGGTGGACGCCTGATTTCTTCCTTTCTTTGTCCTTGTTCTCCAGGTGGATGCCTGATTTCTTCCTTTCTTTGTACTTGTTCTCCAGGTGGACGCCTGATTACTTCTTTTCTTTGTCCTTGTTCTCCAGGTGGACGCCTGATTTCTTCTTTTCTTTGTCCTTGTTCTCCAGGTGGACGCCTGATTTCTTCTTTTCTTTGTCCTTGTTCTCCAGGTGGACGCCTGATTACTTCTTTTCTTTGTCCTTGTTCTCCAGGTGGATGCCTGATTTCTTCTTTTCTTTGTCCTTATTCTCCAGGTGGATGCCTGATTTCTTCCTTTCTTTGTCCTTGTTCTCCAGGTGGACGCCTGATTTCTTCCTTTCTTTGTCCTTGTTCTCCAAGTGGACGCCTGATTACTTCCTTTCTTTGTCCTTATTCTCCAGGTGGACGCCTGATTTCTTCTTTTCTTTGTCCTTGTTCTCCAGGTGGACACCTGATTTCTTTCTTTCTCTGTCCTTGTTCTCCAGGTGGACGCCTGATTTCTTCTTTTATTTGTCCTTGTTTTCCAGGTGGACGCCTGATTTCTTCCTTTCTTTGTCCTTGTTCTCTAGGTGGACGCCTGATTACTTCTTTTCTTTGTCCTTGTTCTCCAGGTGGACGCCTGATTTCTTATTTTCTTTGTCCTTGTTCTCCAGGTGGACGCCTGATTTCTTCTTTTCTTTGTCCTTGTTCTCCAGGTGGACGCCTGATTACTTCTTTTCTCTGTCCTTGTTCTCCAGGTGGACGCCTGATTTCTTCTTTTCTTTGTCCTTGTTCTCCAGGTGGACGCCTGATTTCTTCTTTTCTTTGTCCTTGTTCTCCAGGTGGACGCCTGATTTCTTCCTTTCTTTGTCCTTGTTCTCCAGGTGGACGCCTGATTTCTTCCTTTCTTTGTCCTTGTTCTCCAGGTGGACGCTTGATTTCTTCCTTTCTTTGTCCTTGTTCTCCAGGTGGACGCCTGATTTCTTCCTTTCTTTGTCCTTGTTCTCCAGGTGGACGCCTGATTTCTTCTTTATTTGTCCTTGTTCTCCACGTGGACGCCTGATTTCTTCCTTTCTTTGTCCTTGTTCTCCAGGTGGACGCCTGATTACTTCTTTTCTTTGTCTTTGTTCTCCAGGTAAACGCCTGATTTCTTCCTTTCTTTGTCCTTGTTCTCCAAGTGGACGCCTGATTACTTCCTTTCTTTGTCCTTATTCTCCAGGTGGACGCCTGATTTCTTCTTTTCTTTGTCCTTGTTCTCCAGGTGGACGCCTGATTTCTTTCTTTCTCTGTCCTTGTTCTCCAGGTGGACGCCTGATTTCTTCTTTTCTTTGTCCTTTTTTTCCAGGTGGACGCCTGATTTCTTCCTTTCTTTGTCCTTGTTCTCCAGGTGGACGCCTGATTTCTTCCTTTCTTTGTCCTTGTTCTCCAGGTGGACGCCTGATTTCTTCCTTTCTTTGTCCTTGTTCTCCAGGTGGACGCCTGATTTCTTCCTTTCTTTGTCCTTGTTCTCCAGGTGGACGCCTGATTACTTCTTTTCTTTGTCTTTGTTCTCCAGGTAAACGCCTGATTTCTTTCTTTCTCTGTCCTTGTTCTCCAGGTGGACGCCTGATTACTTCCTTTCTTTGTCCTTGTTCTCGAGGTGGACGCCTGATTTCTTCTTTTCTTTGTCCTTGTTCTCCAGGTGGACGCCTGATTTCTTTCTTTTCTTTGTCCTTGTTCTCCAGGTGGACGCCTGATTTCTTCCTTTCTTTGTCCTTGTTCTCCAGGTGGACGCCTGATTTCTTCCTTTCTTTGTCCTTGTTCTCCAGGTGGACGCCTGATTTCTTCCTTTCTTTGTCCTTGTTCTCCAGGTGGACGCCTGATTTCTTCCTTTCTTTGTCCTTGTTCTCCAAGTGGACGCCTGATTACTTCCTTTCTTTGTCCTTATTCTCCAGGTGGACGCCTGATTTCTTCTTTTCTTTGTCCTTGTTCTCCAGGTGGACGCCTGATTTCTTTCTTTCTCTGTCCTTGTTCTCCAGGTGGACGCCTGATTTCTTCTTTTCTTTGTCCTTTTTTTCCAGGTGGACGCCTGATTTCTTCCTTTCTCTGTCCTTGTTCTCCAGGTGGACGCCTGATTACTTCTTTTATTTGTCCTTGTTCTCCAGGTGGACGCCTGATTTCTTATTTTCTTTGTCCTTGTTCTCCAGGTGGACGCCTGATTTCTTCTTTTCTTTGTCCTTGTTCTCCAGGTGGACGCCTGATTTCTTTCTTTCTCTGTCCTTGTTCTCCAGGTGGACGCCTGATTTCTTCTTTTCTTTTTCCTTGTTCTCCAGGTGGACGCCGGATTTCTTTTTTTCTTTGTCCTTGTTCTCCAGGTGGACGCCTGATTTCTTCTTTTCTTTGTCCTTATTCTCCAGGTGGACGCCTGATTTCTTCCTTTCTTTGTCCTTGTTCTCCAGGTGGACGCCTGATTTCTTCCTTTCTTTGTCCTTGTTCTCCAGGTGGACGCCTGATTACTTCTTTTCTTTGTCCTTGTTCTCCAGGTGGACGCCTGATTTCTTCTTTTCTTTGTCCTTGTTCTCCAGGTGGACGCCTGATTTCTTCTTTTCTTTGTCCTTGTTCTCCAGGTGGACGCCTGATTTCTTCTTTTCTTTGTCCTTGTTCTCCAGGTGGACGCCTGATTTCTTCTTTTCTTTGTCCTTGTTCTCCAGGTGGACGCCTGATTTCTTCTTTTCTTTGTCCTTGTTCTCCAGGTGGACGCCTGATTTCTTTCTTTCTCTGTCCTTGTTCTCCAGGTGGACGCTTGATTACTTCCTTTTTTTGTCCTTGTTCTCCAGGTGGACGCCTGATTTCTTCCTTTCTTTGTCCTTGTTCTCCAGGTGGACGCCTGATTTCTTCCTTTCTTTGTCCTTGTTCTCCAGTTGGACGCCTGATTTCTCTTTCTCTGTCCTTGTTCTCCAGGTGGACGCCTGATTACTTCCTTTTTTGTCCTTATTCTCCAGGTGGACGCCTGATTTCTTCCTTTCTTTGTCCTTGTTCTCCAGGTGGACGCCTGATTACTTCTTTTCTTTGTCCTTATTCTCCAGGTGGACGCCTGATTTCTTTCTTTCTCTGTCCTTGTTCTCCATGTGGACGCCTGATTTCTTCTTTTCTTTGTCCTTGTTCTCCAGGTGGACGCCTGATTTCTTTCTTTCTCTGTCCTTGTTCTCCAGGTGGACGCCTGATTACTTCTTTTCTTTGTTCTTGTTAGCCAGGAGGACGCCTGATTTCTTCTTTTCTTTGTCCTTATTCTCCAGGTGGACGCCTGATTTCTTCCTTTCTTTGTCCTTGTTCTCCAGGTGGACGCCTGATTACTTCTTTTCTTTGTCCTTGTTCTCCAGGTGGACTCCTGATTTCTTCCTTTCTTTGTCCTTGTTCTCCAGGTGGGCGCCTGATTTCTTCCTTTCTTTGTCCTTGTTCTCCAGGTGGACGCCTGATTACTTCTTTTCTTTGTCCTTGTTCTCCAGATGGACGCCTGATTTCTTTTTTTCTTTGTCCTTGTTCTCCAGGTGGGCGCCTGATTTCTTCCTTTCTTTGTCCTTGTTCTCCAGGTGGACGCCTGATTACTTCTTTTCTTTGTCCTTGTTCTCCAGGTGGACGCCTGATTTCTTCTTTTCTTTGTCCTTGTTCTCCAGGTGGACGCCTGATTTCTTCCTTTCTTTGTCCTTGTTCTCCAGGTGGACGCCTGATTATTTCTTTTCTTTGTCCTTGTTCTCTAGGTGGACGCCTGATTTCTTCTTTTCTTTGTCCTTGTTCTCCAGGTGGATGCCTGATTTCTTCCTTTCTTTGTCCTTGTTCTCCAGGTGGACGTCTGATTTCTTCCTTTCTTTGTCCTTGTTCTCCAGGTGGACTCCTGACTTCTTCCTTTCTTTGTCCTTGTTCTCCAGGTGGACGCCTGATTTCTTCCTTTCTTTGTCCTTGTTCTCCAGGTGGACGCCTGATTTCTTCCTTTCTTTGTCCTTGTTCTCCAAGTGGACGCCTGATTACTTCCTTTCTTTGTCCTTATTCTCCAGGTGGACGCCTGATTTCTTCTTTTCTTTGTCCTTGTTCTCCAGGTGGACACCTGATTTCTTTCTTTCTATGTCCTTGTTCTCCAGGTGGACGCCTGATTTCTTCTTTTCTTTGTCCTTGTTTTCCAGGTGGACGCCTGATTTCTTCCTTTCTTTGTCCTTGTTCTCTAGGTGGACGCCTGATTACTTCTTTTCTTTGTCCTTGTTCTCCAGGTGGACACCTGATTTCTTATTTTCTTTGTCCTTGTTCTCCAGGTGGACGCCTGATTTCTTCTTTTCTTTGTCCTTGTTCTCCAGGTGGACGCCTGATTTCTTCTTTTCTTTGTCCTTGTTCTCCAGGTGGACGCCTGATTTCTTCTTTTCTTTGTCCTTGTTCTCCAGGTGGACGCCTGATTTCTTCTTTTCTTTGTCCTTGTTCTCCAGGTGGACGCCTGATTTCTTCTTTTCTTTGTCCTTGTTCTCCAGGTGGACGCCTGATTTCTTCCTTTCTTTGTCCTTGTTCTCCAGGTGGACGCCTGATTTCTTCCTTTCTTTGTCCTTGTTCTCCAGGTGGACGCCTGATTTCTTCCTTTCTTTGTCCTTGTTCTCCAGGTGGACGCCTGATTTCTTCCTTTCTTTGTCCTTGTTCTCCAGGTGGACGCCTGATTTCTTCCTTTCTTTGTCCTTGTTCTCCAAGTGGACGCCTGATTTCTTCCTTTCTTTGTCCTTGTTCACCAAGTGGACGCCTGATTACTTCCTTTCTTTGTCCTTATTCTCCAGGTGGACTCCTGATTTCTTCCTTTCTTTGTCCTTGTTCTCCAGGTGGGCGCTAGATTTCTTCCTTTCTTTGTCCTTGTTCTCCAGGTAGACGCCTGATTACTTCTTTTCTTTGTCCTTGTTCTCCAGGTGGACGCCTGATTACTTCCTTTTTTTGTCCTTGTTCTCCAGGTGGACGCCTGATTTCTTCCTTTATTTGTCCTTGTTCTCCAGGTGGACGCCTGATTTCTTCCTTTCTTTGTCCTTGTTCTCCAGGTGGACGCCTGATTTCTTTCTTTCTCTGTCCTTGGTCTCCAGGTGGACGCCTGATTACTTCCTTTTTTGTCCTTATTCTCCAGGTGGACGCCTGATTTCTTCCTTTCTTTGTCCTTGTTCTCCAGGTGGACGCCTGATTACTTATTTTCTTTGTCCTTGTTCTCCAGGCGGACGCCTGATTTCTTTCTTTCTTTGTCCTTGTTCTCCATGTGGACGCCTTATTTCTTCTTTCTTTGTCCTTGTTCTCCAGGTGGACGCCTGATTTCTTTCTTTCTCTGTCCTTGTTCTCTAGGTGGACGCCTGATTACTTCTTTTCTTTGTCCTTGTTCTCCAGGAGGACGCCTGATTTCTTCTTTTCTTTGTCCTTATTCTCCAGGTGGACGCCTGATTTCTTCCTTTCTTTGTCCTTGTTCTCCAGGTGGACGCCTGATTACTTCTTTTCTTTGTCCTTGTTCTCCAGGTGGACTCCTGATTTCTTCCTTTCTTTGTCCTTGTTCTCCAGGTGGACGCCTGATTTCTTATTTTCTTTGTCCTTGTTCTCCAGGTGGACGCCTGATTACTTCTTTTCTTTGTCCTTGTTCTCCAGGTGGACGCCTGATTTCTTTTTTCTTTGTCCTTGTTCTCCAGGTGGACGCCTGATTTCTTCCTTTCTTTGTCCTTGTTCTCCAGGTGGACGCCTGATTACTTCTTTTCTTTGTCCTTGTTCTCCAGGTGGACGCCTGATTTCTTCCTTTCTTTGTCCTTGTTCTCCAGGTGGACGCCTGATTTCTTTCTTTCTCTGTCCTTGTTCTCCAGGTGGACGCCTGATTTCTTCTTTTCGTTTTCCTTGTTCTCCAGGTGGACGCCTGATTTCTTCCTTTCTTTGTCCTTGTTCTCCAGGTGGACGCCTGATTTCTTCTTTTCTTTGTCCTTGTTCTCCAGGTGGACGCCTGATTTCTTCCTTTCTTTGTCCTTGTTCTCCAGGTGGACGCCTGATTTCTTCCTTTCTTTGTCCTTGTTCTCCAGGTGGACGCCTGATTTCTTCCTTTCTTTGTCCTTGTTCTCCAGGTGGACGCCTGATTTCTTCCTTTCTTTGTCCTTGTTCTCCAGGTGGACGCCTGATTTCTTCCTTTCTTTGTCCTTGTTCTCCAGGTGGACGCCT
Organism: Nicotiana sylvestris; assembly: GCF_000393655.2. Classification (NCBI taxonomy): domain Eukaryota; kingdom Viridiplantae; phylum Streptophyta; class Magnoliopsida; order Solanales; family Solanaceae; genus Nicotiana; species Nicotiana sylvestris. The sequence continues at coordinate 194,798,246 of NC_091059.1, read as the reverse complement.
GATTTCTTCCTTTCTTTGTCCTTGTTCTCCAGGTGGACGCCTGATTACTTCTTTTCTTTGTCTTTGTTCTCCAGGTGGACGCCTGATTTCTTTCTTTCTCTGTCCTTGTTCTCCAGGTGGATGCCTGATTTCTTCTTTTCTTTGTCCTTGTTCTCCAGGTGGACGCCTGATTTCTTTCTTTCTCTGTCCTTGTTCTCCAGGTGGACGCCTGATTACTTCCTTTCTTTGTCCTTGTTCTCCAGGTGGACGCCTGATTTCTTCCTTTCTTTGTCCTTGTTCTCCAGGTGGACGCCTGATTTCTTCCTTTCTTTGTCCTTGTTCTCCAGGTGGACGCCTGATTTCTTTCTTTCTCTGTCCTTGTTCTCCAGGTGGACGCCTGATTACTTCCTTTTTTGTCCTTATTCTCCAGGTGGACGCCTGATTTCTTCCTTTCTTTGTCCTTGTTCTCCAGGTGGACGCCTGATTACTTCTTTTCTTTGTCCTTGTTCTCCAGGTGGACGCCTGATTTCTTTCTTTCTCTGTCCTTGTTCTCCATGTGGACGCCTGATTTCTTCTTTTCTTTGTCCTTGTTCTCCAGGTGGACACCTGATTTCTTTCTTTCTCTGTCCTTGTTCTCCAGGTGGACGCCTGATTACTTCTTTTCTTTGTCCTTGTTCTCCAGGAGGACGCCTGATTTCTTCTTTTCTTTGTCCTTATTCTCCAGGTGGACGCCTGATTTCTTCCTTTCTTTGTCCTTGTTCTCCAGGTGGACGCCTGATTACTTCTTTTCTTTGTCCTTGTTCTCCAGGTGGACTCCTGATTTCTTCCTTTCTTTGTCCTTGTTCTCCAGGTGGGCGCCTGATTTCTTCCTTTCTTTGTCCTTGTTCTCCAGGTGGACGCCTGATTACTTCTTTTCTTTGTCCTTGTTCTCCAGGTGGACGCCTGATTTCTTTTTTTCTTTGTCCTTGTTCTCCAGGTGGACGCCTGATTTCTTCCTTTCTTTGTCCTTGTTCTCCAGGTGGACGCCTGATTACTTCTTTTTTTTGTCCTTGTTCCCTAGGTGGATGCCTGATTTCTTCTTTTCTTTGTCCTTGTTCTCCAGGTGGACGCCTGATTTCTTCCTTTCTTTGTCCTTGTTCTCCAGGTGGACGTCTGATTTCTTCCTTTCTTTGTCCTTGTTCTCCAGGTGGACTCCTGATTTCTTTCTTTCTTTGTCCTTGTTCTCCAGGTGGACGCCTGATTTCTTCCTTTCTTTGTCCTTGTTCTCCAGGTGGACGCCTGATTTCTTCCTTTCTTTGTCCTTGTTCTCCAAGTGGACGCCTGATTTCTTCCTTTCTTTGTCCTTGTTCTCCAGGTGGACGCCTGATTACTTCTTTTCTTTGTCATTGTTCTCCAGGTGGACGCCTGATTTCTTTCTTTCTCTGTCTTTGTTCTCCATGTGGACGCCTGATTTCTTCTTTTCTTTGTCCTTGTTCTCTAGGTGGACGCCTGATTTCTTTCTTCCCTGTCCTTGTATTCCAGGTGGACGCCTGATTTCTTCCTTTCTTTGTCCTTGTTCTCCAGGTGGACGCCTGATTTCTTCCTTTCTTTGTCCTTGTTCTCCAGGTGGACGCCTGATTACTTCTTTTCTTTGTCCTTGTTCTCCAGGTGGACGCCTGATTTCTTCTTTTCTTTGTCCTTGTTCTCCAGGTGGACGCCTGATTTCTTCTTTTCTTTGTCCTTGTTCTCCAGGTGGACGCCTGATTTCTTCCTTTCTTTGTCCTTGTTCTCCAGGTGGATGCCTGATTTCTTCCTTTCTTTGTCCTTGTTCTCCAGGTGGACTCCTGATTTCTTCCTTTCTTTGTCCTTGTTCTCCAGGCGGACGCCTGATTTCTTCCTTTCTTTGTCCTTGTTCTCCAGGTGGATGCCTGATTTCTTCCTTTCTTTGTCCTTGTTCTCCAGGTGGACGCTTGATTTCTTCCTTTCTTTGTCCTTGTTCTCCAGGTGGACGCTTGATTTCTTCCTTTCTTTGTCCTTGTTCTCCAGGTGGACGCCTGATTTCTTTCTTTCTCTGTCCTTGTTCTCCAGGTGGACGCCTGATTACTTCCTTTTTTGTCCTTGTTCTCCAGGTGGACGCCTGATTTCTTCCTTTCTTTGTCCTTGTTCTCCAGGTGGACGCCTGATTTCTTCCTTTCTTTGTCCTTGTTCTCCAGGTGGACTCCTGATTACTTCTTTTCTTTGTCCTTGTTCTCCAGGTGGACGCCTGATTTCTTTCTTTCTCTGTCCTTGTTCTCCATGTGGACGCCTGATTTCTTCTTTTCTTTGTCCTTGTTCTCCAGGTGGACGCCTGATTTCTTTCTTTCTCTGTCCTTGTTCTCCAAGTGGACGCCTGATTTCTTCCTTTCTTTGTCCTTGTTCTCCAGGTGGACGCCTGATTTCTTCCTTTCTTTGTCCTTGTTCTCCAGGTGGACGCCTGATTACTTCTTTTCATTGTCCTTGTTCTCCAGGTGGACGCCTGATTTCTTCTTTTCTTTGTCCTTGTTCTCCAGGTGGACGCCTGATTTCTTCTTTTCTTTGTCCATGTTCTCCAGGTGGACGCCTGATTACTTCTTTTCTTTGTCCTTGTTCTCCAGGTGGACGCCTGATTACTTCTTTTCTTTGTCATTGTTCTCCAGGTGGACGCCTGATTTCTTTCTTTCTCTGTCTTTGTTCTCCATGTGGACGCCTGATTTCTTCTTTTCTTTGTCCTTGTTCTCTAGGTGGACGCCTGATTTCTTTCTTCCCTGTCCTTGTATTCCAGGTGGACGCCTGATTTCTTCCTTTCTTTGTCCTTGTTCTCCAGGTGGACGCCTGATTTCTTCCTTTCTTTGTCCTTGTTCTCCAGGTGGACGCCTGATTACTTCTTTTCTTTGTCCTTGTTCTCCAGGTGGACGCCTGATTTCTTCTTTTCTTTGTCCTTGTTCTCCAGGTGGACGCCTGATTTCTTCTTTTCTTTGTCCTTGTTCTCCAGGTGGACGCCTGATTTCTTCCTTTCTTTGTCCTTGTTCTCCAGGTGGATGCCTGATTTCTTCCTTTCTTTGTCCTTGTTCTCCAGGTGGACTCCTGATTTCTTCCTTTCTTTGTCCTTGTTCTCCAGGTGGACGCCTGATTACTTCTTTTCTTTGTCCTTGTTCTCCAGGTGGACGCCTGATTTCTTCTTTTCTTTGTCCTTGTTCTCCAGGTGGACGCCTGATTTCTTCTTTTCTTTGTCCTTGTTCTCCAGGTGGACGCCTGATTTCTTCCTTTCTTTGTCCTTGTTCTCCAGGTGGATGCCTGATTTCTTCCTTTCTTTGTCCTTGTTCTCCATGTGGACTCCTGATTTCTTCCTTTCTCTGTCCTTGTTCTCCAGGTGGACGCCTGATTTCTTCTTTTCGTTTTCCTTGTTCTCCAGGTGGACGCCTGATTTCTTCCTTTCTTTGTCCTTGTTCTCCAGGTGGACGCCTGATTTCTTCTTTTCTTTGTCCTTATTCTCCAGGTGGACGCCTGATTTCTTCCTTTCTTTGTCCTTGTTCTCGAGATGGACGCCTGATTTCTTCCTTTCTTTGTCCTTGTTCTCCAGGTGGACGCCTGATTTCTTCCTTTCTTTGTCCTTGTTCTCCAGTTGGACGCCTGATTTCTTCCTTTCTTTGTCCTTGTTCTCCAGGTAGACGCCAAATTTCTTCTTTATTTGTCCTTGGTCTCCAGGTGGACGCCTGATTTCTTCCTTTCTTTGTCCTTGTTCTCCAGGTGGACGCCTGATTACTTCTTTTCTTTGTCTTTGTTCTCCAGGTGGACGCCTGATTTCTTTCTTTCTCTGTCCTTGTTCTCCAGGTGGATGCCTGATTTCTTCTTTTCTTTGTCCTTGTTCTCCAGGTGGACGCCTGATTTCTTTCTTTCTCTGTCCTTGTTCTCCAGGTGGACGCCTGATTACTTCCTTTCTTTGTCCTTGTTCTCCAGGTGGACGCCTGATTTCTTCCTTTCTTTGTCCTTGTTCTCCAGGTGGACGCCTGATTTCTTCCTTTCTTTGTCCTTGTTCTCCAGGTGGACGCCTGATTTCTTTCTTTCTCTGTCCTTGTTCTCCAGGTGGACGCCTGATTACTTCCTTTTTTGTCCTTATTCTCCAGGTGGACGCCTGATTTCTTCCTTTCTTTGTCCTTGTTCTCCAGGTGGACGCCTGATTACTTCTTTTCTTTGTCCTTGTTCTCCAGGTGGACGCCTGATTTCTTTCTTTCTCTGTCCTTGTTCTCCATGTGGACGCCTGATTTCTTCTTTTCTTTGTCCTTGTTCTCCAGGTGGACGCCTGATTTCTTTCTTTCTCTGTCCTTGTTCTCCAGGTGGACGCCTGATTACTTCTTTTCTTTGTCCTTGTTCTCCAGGAGGACGCCTGATTTCTTCTTTTCTTTGTCCTTATTCTCCAGGTGGACGCCTGATTTCTTCCTTTCTTTGTCCTTGTTCTCCAGGTGGACGCCTGATTACTTCTTTTCTTTGTCCTTGTTCTCCAGGTGGACTCCTGATTTCTTCCTTTCTTTGTCCTTGTTCTCCAGGTGGGCGCCTGATTTCTTCCTTTCTTTGTCCTTGTTCACCAGGTGGACGCCTGATTACTTCTTTTCTTTGTCCTTGTTCTCCAGGTGGACGCCTGATTTCTTTTTTCTTTGTCCTTGTTCTCCAGGTGGACGCCTGATTTCTTCCTTTCTTTGTCCTTGTTCTCCAGGTGGACGCCTGATTACTTCTTTTTTTTGTCCTTGTTCCCTAGGTGGATGCCTGATTTCTTCTTTTCTTTGTCCTTGTTCTCCAGGTGGACGCCTGATTTCTTCCTTTCTTTGTCCTTGTTCTCCAGGTGGACGTCTGATTTCTTCCTTTCTTTGTCCTTGTTCTCCAGGTGGACTCCTGATTTCTTTCTTTCTTTGTCCTTGTTCTCCAGGTGGACGCCTGATTTCTTCCTTTCTTTGTCCTTGTTCTCCAGGTGGACGCCTGATTTCTTCCTTTCTTTGTCCTTGTTCTCCAAGTGGACGCCTGATTTCTTCCTTTCTTTGTCCTTGTTCTCCAGGTGGACGCCTGATTACTTCTTTTCTTTGTCATTGTTCTCCAGGTGGACGCCTGATTTCTTTCTTTCTCTGTCTTTGTTCTCCATGTGGACGCCTGATTTCTTCTTTTCTTTGTCCTTGTTCTCTAGGTGGACGCCTGATTTCTTTCTTCCCTGTCCTTGTATTCCAGGTGGACGCCTGATTTCTTCCTTTCTTTGTCCTTGTTCTCCAGGTGGACGCCTGATTTCTTCCTTTCTTTGTCCTTGTTCTCCAGGTGGACGCCTGATTACTTCTTTTCTTTGTCCTTGTTCTCCAGGTGGACGCCTGATTTCTTCTTTTCTTTGTCCTTGTTCTCCAGGTGGACGCCTGATTTCTTCTTTTCTTTGTCCTTGTTCTCCAGGTGGACGCCTGATTTCTTCCTTTCTTTGTCCTTGTTCTCCAGGTGGATGCCTGATTTCTTCCTTTCTTTGTCCTTGTTCTCCAGGTGGACTCCTGATTTCTTCCTTTCTTTGTCCTTGTTCTCCAGGCGGACGCCTGATTTCTTCCTTTCTTTGTCCTTGTTCTCCAGGTGGATGCCTGATTTCTTCCTTTCTTTGTCCTTGTTCTCCAGGTGGACGCTTGATTTCTTCCTTTCTTTGTCCTTGTTCTCCAGGTGGACGCTTGATTTCTTCCTTTCTTTGTCCTTGTTCTCCAGGTGGACGCCTGATTTCTTTCTTTCTCTGTCCTTGTTCTCCAGGTGGACGCCTGATTACTTCCTTTTTTGTCCTTGTTCTCCAGGTGGACGCCTGATTTCTTCCTTTCTTTGTCCTTGTTCTCCAGGTGGACGCCTGATTTCTTCCTTTCTTTGTCCTTGTTCTCCAGGTGGACTCCTGATTACTTCTTTTCTTTGTCCTTGTTCTCCAGGTGGACGCCTGATTTCTTTCTTTCTCTGTCCTTGTTCTCCATGTGGACGCCTGATTTCTTCTTTTCTTTGTCCTTGTTCTCCAGGTGGACGCCTGATTTCTTTCTTTCTCTGTCCTTGTTCTCCAAGTGGACGCCTGATTTCTTCCTTTCTTTGTCCTTGTTCTCCAGGTGGACGCCTGATTTCTTCCTTTCTTTGTCCTTGTTCTCCAGGTGGACGCCTGATTACTTCTTTTCATTGTCCTTGTTCTCCAGGTGGACGCCTGATTTCTTCTTTTCTTTGTCCTTGTTCTCCAGGTGGACGCCTGATTTCTTCTTTTCTTTGTCCATGTTCTCCAGGTGGACGCCTGATTACTTCTTTTCTTTGTCCTTGTTCTCCAGGTGGATGCCTGATTTCTTCTTTTCTTTGTCCTTATTCTCCAGGTGGACGCCTGATTACTTCTTTTCTTTGTCCTTGTTCTCCAGGTGGACTCCTGATTTCTTCCTTTCTTTGTCCTTGTTCTCCAGGTAGGCGCCTGATTTCTTCCTTTCTTTGTCGTTGTTCTTCAGGTGGACGCCTGATTACTTCTTTTCTTTGTCCTTGTTCCCTAGGTGGACGCCTGATTTCTTCCTTTCTTTGCCCTTGTTCTCCAGGTGGACGTCTGATTTCTTCCTTTCTTTGTCCTTGTTCTCCAGGTGGACTCCTGACTTCTTCCTTTCTTTGTCCTTGTTCTCCAGGTGGACGCCTGATTTCTTCCTTTCTTTGTCCTTGTTCTCCAGGTGGACGCCTGATTTCTTCCTTTCTTTGTCCTTGTTCTCCAAGTGGACGCCTGATTACTTCCTTTCTTTGTGTTTATTCTCCAGGTGGACGCCTGATTTCTTCTTTTCTTTGTCCTTGTTCTCCAGGTGGACGCCTGATTTCTTTCTTTCTCTGTCCTTGTTCTCCAGGTGGACGCCTGATTTCTTCCTTTCTTTGTCCTTGTTCTCCAGGTGGACGCCTGATTACTTCCTTTCTTTGTGTTTATTCTCCAGGTGGACGCCTGATTTCTTCTTTTCTTTGTCCTTGTTCTCTAGGTGGACGCCTGATTTCTTTCTTTTCTTTGTCCTTGTTCTCCAGGTGGACGCCTGATTTCTTTCTTTCTCTGTCCTTGTTCTCCAGGTGGACTCCTGATTTCTTTCTTTCTCTGTCCTTGTTCTCCTGGTGGACGCCTGATTTCTTCTTTTCTTTGTCGTTGTTCTCCAGGTGGACGCCTCATTTCTTTCTTTTCTTTGTCCTTGTTCTCCAGGTGGACGGCTGATTTCTTCTTTTCTTTTTCCTTGTTCTCCAGGTGGATGCCTGATTTCTTTTTTTCTTTGTCCTTGTTCTCCAGGTGGACGCCTGATTTCTTCTTTTCTTTGTCCTTATTCTCCAGGTGGACGCGTGATTTCTTCTTTTCTTTGTCCTTGTTCTCCAGGTGGACGCCAGATTTCTTTCTTTTCTTTGTCTTTGTTCTCCAGGTGGACGCCTGATTTCTTTCTTTCTATGTCCTTGTTCTCCAGGTGGACGCCTGATTTCTTTCTTTCTCTGTCCTTGTTCTCCAGGTGGACGCCTGATTTCTTCTTTTCTTTGTCCTTGTTCTCCAGGTGGACGCCTGATTACTTTCTTTCTCTGTCCTTGTTCTCCAGGTGGACGCCTGATTTCTTCTTTTCTTTGTCCTTGTTCTCCAGGTGGACGCCTGATTTCTTCTTTTCTTTGTCCTTGTTCTCCAGGTGGACGCCTGATTTCTTCCTTTCTTTGTCCTTGTTCTCCAGGTGGACGCCTGATTTCTTCTTTTCTTTGTCCTTGTTCTCCAGGTGGACGCCTGATTTCTTTCTTTCTCTGTCCTTGTTCTCCAGGTGGACGCCTGATTACTTCCTTTTTTGTCCTTGTTCTCCAGGTGGACGCCTGATTTCTTCCTTTCTTTGTCCTTGTTCTCCAGGTGGACGCCTGATTTCTTCCTTTCTTTGTTCTTGTTCTTCAGGTGGACGCCTGATTACTTCTTTTCTTTGTCCTTGTTCTCCAGGTGGACGTCTGATTTCTTTCTTTCTCTGTCCTTGTTCTCCAGGTGGATGCCTGATTTCTTCTTTTCTTTGTCCTTGTTCTCCAGGTGGACGCCTGATTTCCAAAATCTGCAGTATAAGACTAAAAAGTATTCCTCTTGTTATACAGGTGGGCGCCTGAAACATGAAATGTAAAGACTGAAATGTATGCCTCTGTTATATGGGCGGGCTCCCAATTTCAACACTTGAAAGTAAAGACTGAATGTATTCCTCTGTTATTATGGGCGGGCTCCCAATTTCAACACTTGAAAAGTAAAGACTGGAATGTATTCCTCTGTTATTATGGGCGGGCTCCCAATTTCAACACTTGAAAAGTAAAGACTGGAATGTATTCCTCTCATTATACAGGTGGGCGCCTGGCATGAAATGTAAAGACTGAAAAGTATTCCTCTCGTTATACAGGTGGGCGCCTGGCATGAAATGTAAAGACTGAATTGTATGCCTCTCGTTATACAGGTGGGCGCCTGGTTTCAACACTAGAAAGTAAAGACTGAATGTATTCCTCTCGTTATATAGGTGGGCGCCTGGTTTCAACACTTGAAAGTAAAGACTGAATGTATTCCTCTCGTTATACAGGTGGGTGCCTGGCATTAAAAAGACTGAAAAGTATTTCTCTCGTTATACAGGTGGGCACCTGGCATGGAATGTAAAGATTGAAAAGTATTCCTCTCGTTATTCAGGTGGGCGCCTGTCTTCAATGCTAACTTAGGAGGAAATGCCTCTCTTATGGGTAAAACTAAACTTAGGAGGAAATGCGTCTCCTATGGGTAAACTAAACTTAGGAGGAAATGTGTCTCCTATGGGTAAACTAAACTTAGGAGGAAATGCGTCTCCTATGGGTAAACTAAACTTAGGAGGAAATGCGTCTCCTATGGGTAAAAGTAAACTTAGGAGGAAATGCGTCTCCTATGGGTAAAAGTAAACTTAGGAGGAAATGCGTCTCCTATGGGTAAACTAAACCTAGGAAGTGCGTCTCATATTGGTAAAGGTGTGGAATGTATTCCCTTGTTATACAGGTGGGCGCCTAATATATGCAATGAATAGACAAGAAAAGTATTCCTCTCGTTATTCAGGTGGGCGCCTGGCATGAAATGTATTCCCTTGTTATACAGGTGGGCGCCTAACATGAAATGTAAAGACTGAAATGTATTCCTCTCGTTATTCAGGTGGGCGCCTGTTTCATCACTTGAAAAAAAAAAGACTGAAATGTATTCCTCTCATTATACAGGTGGGCGCCTGGAATATGAAATGAACAGACAAAAAAGTATTCCTCTCGTTATTCAGGTGGGCGTCTGTCTTCAACAATAACTTTGAAAATAAAATCCTATTCGAGGGCGGATGAACCCGACATATCCTATTTGAGGGCGGATGAACCCAGCATATCCTGTTTGAGGGCGGATGAACCCGACATATCCTATTTGAGGGCGGATGAACCCGACATATCCTGTTCAAGGGCGGATGAACCCAACATATCCTGTTCGAGGGCGGATGAACCCGACATATCCTGTTCGAGGGCGGATGAACCCAAAATATCCTATTCGAGGGCGGATGAACCCAAAACATCCTATTCGAGGGCGGATGAACCCAAAATATCCTATTCGAGGGCGGATGAACCCAAAATATCTTATTCGAGGGCGGATGAACCCAAAATATCGTATTCGAGGGTGGATGAACCCAAAATATCCTGTTCGAGGGCGGATGAACCCAACATATCCTGTTCGAGGGAGGATTAACCCAACATATCCTATTTGAGGGCGGATGAACCCGACATATCCTGTTTGAGGGCGGATGAACCCGACATATCCTGTTTGAGGGCGGATTAACCCAACATATCCTGTTTGAGGGCGGATGAACCCAAAACATCTTATTCGAGGGCGGATGAACCCAAAATATCCTATTCGAGGGTGGATGAACCCAAAACATCCTATTCGAGGGCGGATGAACCCAAAATATCCTATTCAAGGGCGGATGAACCCAAAATATCCTATTCGAGGGCGGATGAACCCAAAATATCCTATTCGAGGGCGGATGAACCCAAAAGATCCTATTCGAGGGCGGATGAACCCAAAATATCCTATTCGAGGGCGGATGAACCCAAAATATCCTATTCGAGGGCGGATGGACCCAAAATATCCTATTCGAGGGCGGATGGACCCAAAATATCCTATTCGAGGGCGGATGAACCCAAAATATCCTATTCGAGGGTAGATGAACCCAAAATATCCTATTCGGGGGCGGATGAACCCAAAATATCCTGTTCGGGGGCGGATGAACCCAACATATCCTGTTTGAGGGCGGATGAACCCCACATATCCTGTTTGAGGGCGGATGAACCCGACATATCCTGTTTGAGGGCGGATGAACCCGACATATCCTGTTTGAGGGCGGATGAACCCAACATATCCTGTTTGAGGGCGGATGAACCCAAAATATCCTTAAGACTTGAAGATGTCTTACCTTGAATACTTGTTGGGGATTGGGATGAATTTTCCCTTTCTACCTTCCCCATTTTTTTTATTTTTTTTATTATTATTAGCTTCTTTCTTTGAAGACTAACTCCTTTGAGACTCGTTTTGCCTTAACCTGAAAGGAACCGCTGAGGATACCAATTTTCACCAAGCTTGTGTTGGACTCCTCAAACCTGCTAGGGATAACACTGTTGGGATTATTTACTTACCTGTTGGGGGTAAAATGTTATCATCCGGGGATAACGCTGTCGAGGATAACACTGCTGGGGGATTCTGATTCCGTCAGAACTAGTGCTTCACTGAGCTCAAGTTTCATCTATTTGCTGTTGGGGGCAACACTGGTTCTAAGACCATTTCCCTTGAGGCTGACGTTACCTTTATTCCTCCCCGAATGGGTATCTGACTTTCAGAAAATTTTCTAAACGAAAAGAAAATTTTCTGCCCCAGTTTTGATAATCCCTTGTGGCATGCATTTCTGTCATCAATGCCATTTCATTTACCTGTTAGTTTAAAACACGGTGGTTGGTTGTGATACTCCTACCGGGATGGTTTTCCCTTTCTCCTTCCTTGCTCTGCGTTCCACAACTTGTTGGGGATGATATTATGTGCTGAGGATAATCCCTTTCTGCTGGGGATATCCCTCTTCTTTTGTGGCATAGCTCGGAAACTGGCATTTTCCCGACCTTTTAGTCTAGTATGGATTTCGCCAAATCATGCTCACTGCTCTCCTTGCTCTGTTCATGGGCTTTGGCCTTGAGGTTTATAACCTTGGTTTTGGCAAGGATATCCCTCTTGACACTCGTCAATCCTTTTGTCAATTCCCTTTTGCCGGAGATATTTTTC